>NW_024070212.1:89398760-89485097 GCF_014754425.2 Oryx dammah | reverse complement strand
GTGTTTAACCTATTATGGTGGAACAGGAAGATATGGTGGAAAAAGTTATTGATCAGTGAGTGAAAGGAAATGAAGTACCTCCTAAAGCACCCAGCTTGCCAGTAGTATATAACACTTCATTTCCCCACAACTTTGCCATCATCTTTGCCAATCTGAAAGTAGGAAAAAAAAAAAAAGGTATTTTGCTGTCATTTTAGATTGCATTTCTCTTACTATGAATGTGGTTGAGTTTAAATGCCATTTCTATTTCCTTTCCTGTGGGCAACTGTTCTTGTTCTTTGCCTAATTGTATATAGGACTTTTGGGAATTTTTTCTTATTTATTTGTAAGAGCTCTTTATATATTAAGGTCTGGCCTGCTGGGAGCAGGGTAACATGAGATCTCAGCCCCCTTTGTCTTGGCAGCTGGGTGGTCAAAGTGGTGAAAACCCTGCTGCTGAAGATGGGCTGCTCATACGAGGCTAACTTTCTGGAGGACCAGGGCGGCTGGGAGCTTATGGGGCAGGCAGAGAACCACCACCGTGGAGTGTCCCTGCTGGCCAGGTGAGGACCCCGGGGCAGGGGTCAGAGGGAGGGAAGAGACCTCAGTGTCTTCAGACAGACTTGGGTTTGCATCTCTTTCTGGGCAAGACCCTTCCCTTGCTCTATCACCTCTTCTCTAAGATCGGCAGAGTATTGTCTCCATCAGCAAGTAGACAATACAAATGTGAAAGACGACAGGTACTCTACAGACTGTGGTTGTAACAGTACCTGGCATTGTGGAGCTGCTTGGGTTACTTATAAAGCACCTTTCTCGCCACAGTATTAGTTTAATTCCCATGCTAATGCAGAAATGATGGTCTAGCTGAGCAGTTTAGAATGTGGTCTGAGAGCAGGTCTGCCTGCTTGGGAATCCCAGCTTACCATTTCCCAGCTGTGTGACCTAGGGTAGAGTTCCTTTCCTTCTCTGTGTCTCAGTTTTCCCATCAGCAGTACAATAACAGGACTCACCTCTGAGATTTGGGGTGAGGATTAAAATACTTTGAACAGCCTCTGCATATAGTAAGAGTTCAACACATTTGCTTCTGTTATCATTATACTGACTTGTGGGGCAAGGATTATTAATGCACATTTTTCAGGGGAGGGTGCCAAGGTTCAGAGAGGGATAGTTATGCACCAAAGGTACACACAGCCTGGAAGTGGCAAGGCTGGGAAATAACCCCCTGCCCCAGATCAGGGCTCTTCCCCTCAGCCACACACAGCCTCCCTTAGGGAAAGGAGATAGGGGGCTGGTGCACCTTGATTTCACTAATGTGGTTCCTGCAGGAAGATCCTGCTTCTTAGCCCTGCAGCCTGAGTGTCCAGGGTGGTGCGCTCCCCTTGGGTCTCAAGATACAACTGTATTTATTGAGCACTTGCATGCTCCAGGCACCTTGCAGACACCTGTCTATTCACAGACTGTTCCATTTAACGCTCACTGTGACTGACTGAGTGCAGGAGGAGAAGGGGGTGACAGAGAATAAGATGGTTGGATGGCATCACCAAATCAACGGACATGAGTCCGAGCAAACTCTGGGAGATGGTGAAGGACAGGGAAGCCTGGTGTGCGGCAGTCTACAGGGTTGCAAACAGTCAGACATGACTTAGCGACTGAACAAAAACAACAGCAATGACTGGTGAAATGACACTATTACTTTCCCAGAGTTACCCATAAGGAATCTGAGGCCCAGAGAAGTTGGGTGATTTGCCCAAAGTGCACAGCTAGTGGTAACAGAATTTGAACCCAGGCTGTCTTATTCCAGACTCTATGCGTGGCTCACACACTTTTCTGGATTCATTGACTAACAGAGCATACTGCAGACTTGAGGGTGAACCATCTACAGGGCTTGTTAAAACAGTGATGGCTGGGCCCCACTTCTAGAGTTTCTAATTCAGTTAGTCTGGGATGGGGACTCGAGAATGTGCATTTTTTTTACAAGTTCCCAGGTGATGCTGACACTGCTGATCCAGGGGCCACACTTGGAACATCACTGGCTTAGTAGAATGAACTAGGCAGCTGGAGTAGGAACCCCTGGGTTGGGGTGCCAGCTCTACAATTTTCCAGCTCTATAACCTTGGGCAATTCACACTTAAAGCCTCTGTTTCCTTATCTATTAAATGGGTTAACAACAGTAACCTGCCTCAAAGGGTAATGATGAGGATCAAATGCAATAAGGACTTGAAAGCATCTGGCTTGCTGCCTGGCGCCTAGTGAGCGGGTCTGCAAATTCTTTCCTTCCTGTCTTTTTCTCCTGGAGTGGTCCTGCACATTCAGGGGTCATAGCCTTGTCTTTCTTACTGATTTTCTCTGTGATCTTGGGCAAGACACTTTCCCACTCTGTATATCAGTTTTCCCACCTGTAAAATAAAGCAATGTGATCAAATGGCCTCTGAGATCCTGTTCAGGTGGAAAACCCTGGGGATGCGGGAACACGGGGGACTGGGGCCTGCCCAGAGTTTTGAGTGTGGGGGCCAGGCCCCCACGCAGCAGGTCCCCTTGGGGCTGGAGAGCCTGAGGGCACTGCTCCCCTCATCCCCAGGGCCATGGTGCACTACTCCTGTCAGGAGCTGTGCCGTATCCTCTACCTGCTCATCCCGCTCCTGGAGCGAGGCGACGAGAAGCACAAGATCACCGCCACCGCCTTCTTCGTGGAGGTACCGACTGGGTGCCCAGAGCGGGGCAGGGGCTACCCGGGGCCTTCCCAGGAGCATAGGCCTCAGTTCCCATTGCTGGTCATTTCTCTTGTGTGATAAGTACTTAATACTTTAGAGTCTTTCCTGAACATGATTTTTCTTGAGTAAAAAGATCTTGTGGGTCTTCTCCCTCCTCCTTCCTATCTCTTCTCTTCTTTCCATCCCTCCACCCCATTTGAGTCTTCCCAGACTCCCCTAGTACCCCTGGCAACCACCATCCTTTGCCGTGTACCAGGTACCAGATTGGAGACACAAATATAAACTTGGTTCTGCCCTGCTCTCAGGAGTTCTTGGTGTGGGAGGGGAGACAGAGGACATCCTAGTTATATCACAGAGTACCATAGAGTGGCTTGTGCTACTGGGGGCAATTCAGGCTGTGGTGGGTGAACATAAGTCTTAGGTGTATTGGGTAGGGAAACATCAGGGAGGCTTCCTGGAGGAAGTGACGTCTAAGCTGAGTGAGGATACAAGGGTACTAGAGCAGGTACTGGGGAGAGTTGAGTCAGGAGAAGGTTGGTAGTGTCAGCCCCAGAAGGGCAGACTTGCCAGTAATAATAGCCAACAATTTTACTGAGCACTGACTCCCTTTCAGGTGTATTCTTAGAGCTTTACACATACTGATTCATCTAATTCTCACAATAATCCTATGATGCACTTATTATTCCATCCCCTACTGTAGAGAAGGAAACCAAGGCACAGATTTAAGTAACTTTCCCAAGGCCACACAGCTTGGTAAGTGGCAGATCCAGGATTCAAAGCCAGACATCTGGGCTGTAAAATACACGCTCACTCTATAGCTTTGTGTGTGTGCTTGTATTTATGGATGTAATAAATATATATTTAGTGATCATGTTGACCATTTTCAAGTGTACAGCTCACTGGCTGTGCCTTCAGTGTGACGTGCATTCACACTTTTGTGCAACCGTCACCACCATCTATCTTCAGAAGTTTTCCATCTTCCTTCCCAAACTGAAATTCTCTACCCATTAAATACTAACTCTCCTTCCCGTGTCCCCTCAGACCCTGTGACCACCACTCTACTTTCTGTTTCTATGAATTTGCCTCTTCTGGGTTTCATATGAATGGAACCACCAATATTTGTCTTTTGGTGTCCTGCTTATTTCACTTAATATAATGTTTTCAAGGCTCATCCATGTTGTAACACAGGTCAGAATTTCATTGTTTTCTTAAGTCTGAATAATATTCCATTGTATGTACATACCACATTTTGTTTCTCCAGTCACTAGTCAGTGAAACTTGGAAAACCTACTTGCTTAACCTCCACCTCTTCCTCCTCCTGTGACGTTCTAGCTGGCACACAGTGGGTCTGGCCTATCACCAGGGTCTGTACAGTGGGGCTCAGAGGCTCACTGTCTGCTCAGACAGTGGAAGGTTAAGGACGGCTTCCTGGATGAGGTGCCATTTGAACTGGGCCTTGAGTAAAGGCAGACAGGTGGGCAGGGGCAGCATGGCAATTCCAGCACTGCCTCCCCAGTGGACTGTGAGCCTGGGGAACAGAAGCCACATCATGTTTGCCTGGCATCCCTAGACCCAGCCCCAAGAAGGCCTCTAAGAAGAGGCGATCAGATGGGTGAGTGAGTACCCAGGTAAACACTTGGCCTGGCTCTGCAGGCACCAGCAGAATGTGTCACCTCAGGAGGACATGCATGTGTCTTGGGGTCAGGAGTCCAGGTTACAGTCTAAGCTCTGCTGGGATCCCCATGACCCTGGTGAGGAATTGGGAAAGTGTCATTTCTTGAGGGCGTGCCATATGTCGAACACCACGCTGACCTCTTATGTATTCGACCCCACTCATCTGCACAGCTGCCCTACAAAACAGGAATTGTGACGCTCATATGTTGGTGAGATAAGGGGCAGTTTTCAAGGTCACATAGCTCAAGCTGTCCAGAGAGATTCAAACCAGCTCTGCCCACCTGGCTCCTCTACCTTGGTTAGCCTTGTGGGAGAGGCGTTTCCATACGGTCAGGGACTGTAGGCTTAATCTTTTCCAGCATTCCCCTGGAGCCCTGAGCAGTGGCCCTCCCTCCCTGGGACAGGGGTCCTCACTCAGCTTCAAATCCTTCTCTCTCTCCCCAGAAGTGGTGGCGCAACATGTTCACAGTGATGCTTTGATGCTGCTCAGATGCCCTTTCCCGGCACCCCTAGACTCCCCATGCTGTGCCTGAAGGGGTACTTGCTTTTCCCAGTGGTGGGTGGAGTCCTCAAGGGAGCTGTGTGACATTCGGCAAGTTGCTGAACCTGTCTGTGCCTTGCTTTCTTCATTTACAATACGAGGATAATGAATTGCCCACCTCATAGGGTTTTGATGAGGAGTAAGTGAGTTCATGTAAAGTGCCAGCGCAGGAAGTACTCCCCAAGTGAGCTCTGTTGCTGTTATGATTGTCACATTTCTGTGTCTCTAGTCACAGCCCAGAACCTGGTGCAGAGCAGCTGAGTGTAGTTCTATGGATGGGTGGAGGGTGGGTGGTAGGTGGAGCCCCACCTTTCCTGCCTTCCCCACCCCCACCCCATCAGCTGTCCTGTTTGCTCTCCCCAGCTTTTTCTTTTCATCATAGACATGTGGTCTCAATCGTCACAGTAGATGCAGGGCAAGGGAACAGATGGGAGAAGTGCTTATGAGGATGACTAGGCAGGAATTGAAGACTGATTGGATGCTGGAGGTGGCAGGGGAGAGGGAGAGGAAGGCGATGGGGATGATGCCTGGTTTGGGGCTGGGACAAAGTGGGGCTGATGGTACTAACCTTGCAATGGTGGGCACTGGAGGAGGACAATTCCAAGAAGGAGAGGAACCATTTCTTGGTTGTGAACTCATGCAACCAGGGTTCCCTGAGCACACACTCCATCCCAGAGCTTGCATCAGTAACTGGTGCCCAAAGAGAAAGGCTCAGTTTGTGTCCTCAAAGAAGCTCCAGGGGGATAGGATGCAGGAGGCAGGTGCATAAGCACATGGGGGCAATAAGGTTTCTGTGTTCAGGGCCCCAAGGGGCACAGAGAAGGGGGCAGTCAGCCTAGGTGAGGCCTGGGGACCCTCAAACATGGCGGCAGGGGCTGACTTTTGGCTGGAGCCGTGCATGGTGAGCTGGGGCTAGAGTGGAGGTGAGAGGCCTGGCAGAAGAGCATCCCAGCCCACACAGAAGGGACAAAACAGCCTGGGTCATTCCGTGAATGATGGGAAGCTTGGTTAGAAGCTTGTTGGTGGTAAGAATACAGACTAGAGGGTGGATAGGTGTGAATGAGGCCCCAGAGGCAAATGGGCCCTGAGGGTACTCCTTGCACTGGGGAGTAATCATCTTTATTCCCTCAGCTCCTCCGGATGGAGCAGGTACGGCGGATCCCTGAGGAGTACTCTCTGGGGCGGATGGCAGAAGGCTTGAGCCACCGGGACCCCATCATGAAGGTGCTGTCCATCCGAGGCCTGGTCATCCTGGCTCAAAGGACTGAAAAGGTGAGTGGAGGGCAGGGGAGAGCCCACTCAGCCAGGGCCCCGACAAGAGGAAGGATAGAGCTTGGCCATTCGCAACTCTCCAATGCTGGTGACTGGAATCAGAGCTCATTTCTGTCTGTCTTAATTATCCCATCTGTAAAATGGGTATCCCTTAATAATTCCCTATATGCTTTATTTTTTGAAAAGTACTTTCCAAATTCAGATTTTTCACAATGACCCTAAGAGCAGTATGTTTAGGAGGGGCTGGGGATAGCAGTAATTATTCCTAATTTAGAGATTAGGAAGCTGAGTCGCAGGTTGTTGATGTTTCATTAGCCTTTTAAAAAGTGCTGTTTTTCTCTACTAAGCACTGTCGTTACAGCTTATGATTTAGAGGGACAAAGGGACAGGACATAGACTCAGAAAACTAACAACACAGGGTATCATCTATAGATAGTGCCAAGAAGTGGGGAGACAACAAAAGCCCTCAGGGTTGCAGGCTAGGAAGGAGTCAGTGAGGCTAAAGAGGGCTTTGGAAACAGTAGGAGTTTGAGTGAGGGCGTACCAGGCAGGCGGGATAACATAAGCAAAGGCCTGGAGGTAGGACTTGCTTGTCCAAGTTCATCTCTGTGACTCAGAGGCTGGGCCCCTCACCTGTTAGACCAGATAGGAGCACCTGCCCCAAATACTCCTTCTCCGCAGGCCGCCAAGGTGCAGGCCCTCCTGCCCTCCATGGTGAAGGGTCTGAAGAATGTGGATGGGCTGCTGGTGGTGGAGGCGGTCCACAACCTCAAGACCATTTTCAAGGGGCAGGATCGGAAGCTGATGGACAATTCAGTTTATGTGGAGATACTGCAGATCCTGCTGCCACACTTCAGTGATGTAAGGATTCCGTGAGGGTGGAAGGATGGGGGTGTAACACCTGGAGGGCAGTTCTTTACTACCGTAGGGGCCTGTTGGGACCCGAGCAGGGCTGAGTCAGCCCAAGGGGAAAGGGTGCTCGTGGCAACTGGTCCAAATTCTTTGTAATTGGTTTGCACAGAGAAAGCTCCTTCTCTAATTGGTTCTCACAGAGGGAGGTCTCTTTGTGTGCTCGTTACCCCAGAGACTTGCCTCTCTGTGATTGGTCCATCTAGAGGAGTAACAATTTTTTTCCTTTGAACTTTTTTTTAAAAATAGGAGTATAGCCAATTAACAATGTTGTGATAGCTTCAGGTGGGCCCCAAAGGGACTCAGTCATACACACACACGCATCCATTCTCCCCAAACTCCCCTCCCATCCAGGCCGCCACATAACCCTGAGCAGAGTTCTCTGTGCTACACAGTAGGTTCTTGTGGGTTATCCATTTTAAATACAGCAATATGTACCTGTCGATCCCAAACTTCCTAACTATCCCTTCCCCCATTCTTCCCCTAAGGAGGGGGTGGGGGTCACAATTCTTTGATTGGTCTCAGCAAAGGGGGGCATTTTTCTACTTGGCACAAAGGCACCTTTTAGGACAGTGGGGTCCCTGCTGGGAAGAGCAGGCAGAGCTCCTGACCCAGGCTCTAATGAGGAGGAAGCCAGCCCTAGATCAGCCCCATCAGGTGGCCTTCAGTGTTCTTCGTCTCTGTGTGTCTTGTGCTTGGAGGGGCCCTCGGAATGAGTGGGAAGAAGGCCATGAGCCTCTACGTGGGGCACAGAGGTGCAGGCAGCTTCCTGGAGAATGGAGCTCGCCTGAGCCTCTGCATCTGCCCCAGTCACGAGAGGACGTGCGCTCCTCTTGCATCAACCTGTACGGCAAGGTAGTTCAGAAGCTGCGGTCGCCCCGCACCCCGGCTGTGGAGGAGCAGCTGATCAGCACCTTGGTGCCCCTGCTGCTGACCATGCAAGAGGGCAACGCCAAGGTGAGCCAGGTGAGTGCATAGCCCTGAGTCCTGTGGGTGCAGCCCGCTTTACAGAACCCAGCCTGGAATCTCAGACAATCCATCACGCGACCAAGTCTGGCCAAGCCTGTTTTCAAAAGGGACCCATGCCAGTATTTCTTTTCAAAACAGCCAACTTTCCTTGTATGTTTCAAACATTGATAGGAGTTGTTTTCCCAAAATCCAGTTTCGTACCTTTTTTTTTTTTTTCCGGAGAATAGTTCAACTCTTTTGGAATTGCATAGCTCTGGTATTCTCTTCCTATTGGCCCCCAGAAATGTGTGAAGACCCTGTTCCGCTGTTCTTGCTTCATGGCTTGGGAATTGCCAAAAAAAGCTTACAGCCGGAAGCCCTGGGACAACCAGCAGCAGACGGCGGCCAAAATTTGCAAGTACCTTGTGAGTACTTCTAAGACTACAGTGAGTTCTTATGAGTATGTTGGAGGTGGCCAGTTCTTTCCTGGTCTCTTCCTCCTTTTCACATGCGCATCCTTACTGATAATTCCGTTACTACCTACAAGCTGTTGGCTACTGGAGTTCATCTTTGCCTCTGACTTCTCTCCCCACTTCTGGTGTTCCCTCTCCAAGGCTTACTGGACATCTCCCCTGGTGACTGTGTGTGTGCTATGCTAAGGCGCTTCAGTCCTGTCCTACTCTTTGCAACCCCATGGATGGTAGCCCACCCGGCTCCTCTGTCCACGGAATTCTCCAGGCAAGAATACTGGAGTGGGCTGCTATTCCCTTCTCCAGGGGATCTTCCCAACCCCAGGGATCAAACTCGCGTCTCTTATGTCTCCTGCGTTGCAATGCAGGTTCTTTACCACTAGGGCCACCTGGGAAGCCCTCCCCTGCCCACAATGACTACACACAACTAAACTCAGCACATCTCTTCTGAATTTATGGCCTTCCCAATGTCAGTTCTCTCTCCTTCTAAATCCCCAAAGCTGAAACATAAAACCATTCAAGGCTTCTTGATCCCCCTTACCTTCACCTTTGATCAATCTTAACTATCCTAAATACCTCTGAATCTGTTTTTTTCCTCCCCCTTCCCATTATTATTCCCTTAGTTCAGGTCATAAATGTTTCTCAGATGGGTCCAGCCATCCAGCGGGTCCCCCAGTCTTGAATCGCAGCCCCTCCAATCCATTCCCCACTCAGGCTACCAGAATGATCTGGTTAAAACCCGAGTCTGTCTATATCACATCCCTGCCTGAGGGACTCAGACTCCCTGTTCTACAACAGTAATTTCCAGCACGTATTCGCTGTGATGGCAGTCCTACAAGAAATGCCCCACAGGAGAGGAAAGATACAAGACAAGTAAGTTTGGGAAAGACTGCATTGTTATCTTCCTCTCGGAGATTTGCAGTGTCACCAGCCCCTTAGAGCTCTGAAATGCTCTGTGCTGAGGAAGTTTCATGGTTGATTCATGGTTTCCCCAGATTATTAAACCACAGAACCCCCTGTCCAGGTAACACCCGAGAACATTCTGCAGTAGGAGAGAGCCCTAGACACAGTGGCACGCTGCACTGCAGGATGCAGCCAGGTTCCTTCACGTACCATTTCGGACGCTTTGCCATCTAGGCCCGTCTACCCTTCCTGTAGTCACAGGCTGTGTTCCCCGGGATGCAGGCTCTGAGGCAGAGGTTAGCATGCAGGGGGTTTATTAGGGAGCACCCTGGGACGAGCTGCTGTGCAGGGAGGGCAGGGAGCGGAAGTGGCAGAGGAGTCGAGCTGCAGTGTGGTTTCAGGGAAGGTCTCAGCCAGCACGATGCCGAGATTCTTCACACTGGGGCTGGCAGTCAGGTCTCCACGTAGACTGAGTGGTCTGTCAGTTTCTGGTTCTGCCCCTTGAAGAAGGTCTTGAGGCTGTGGTTTACCTTGTCGTCGGTTGCCAGCTGGCCTGTGAAGGGATGTGACTTTGGGCCAACAGTTCTCTTCCACCAAGTCAATCTGTATTTGGGGGAATAAATCCTTCACACCCTAAGGGAGGTCTGGGTGGGGCATGCAGCACCCCCATTCCCCCACCAACCTAACAAATAAACAAAATAACAGATTGTTATTTTGCAGTAATAATCATAATCAATAGTGCTCAAAGCCTCTGCAATCCAGTGCCTAATATTGTTACCTCCTTTTACAGAGGGAAAAAGAGGTCTGGAGGAAGTGTTTGGCCATTGCTGCTAATACAAATACTAACCATGACCAGTGACTGGGCAGATAAGTGATGTAGGGGTGGTTGGGCCATGGCAACCTGGAGGGGCCAGGCTCTGTTGAAAGCACGAATGGAGAGCTCCAGCCACCATGCAGCCAACTCTCACCAGGGCCTTCTGTTTCACAAGAAAAGCTAGATTTTTATAAGACTTTAATTAACAATCAATTTGGTTAAAACACTGCGCTGGCCTCTGCCCTGCCAGCCATTTATGGCCTGTGGGCTGCCAGCTTGTGACCTCTGCATTAGACCCTCTGGATTCTCAGTCTCTTCTTTGCTCTCCAAGCATCAATAGTTCTGCTCATATGAAGGTCAACCTCTAGCCTTAGCTTTAGGGAGGGGTCAGTAACCTAGTCATTCATTCATTTATCCATCCAGTACTTTCTGGGCACCTGTACCATGCAAAGCTCCGTCCAGGGTGCTGAGGACTCTGAGCTGAGTGAGAAGGTCTCTTCTTTGGGGGGAACTACAGATGCAGTGGGGGAGACAGGTATAAGTAATTACAAGTCCAGTGTCATAGGTGGCATGGCAAAGGCTGTGCAACGTGCAAGGGTGGTGAGATTAGCTCTGCCGGAGGGTTGTGGAAAACTTCAGGGAGGAGATGGTTTCTGAGCTGAGCCTCAAAGCATGAGAGGGGACTCATCAGGAAGGAAAGAGGCAAAGGGACTCCAATCAGGAGCAATGGCTTGTGTTGGGCACAGATTTGGGCAGAGTTGTGCCTCGACCTGGGATTGGAGCATGGTGTGAATGGAGGCAGTGGTAGAGAAAGACCTGAGGCTGAGAAAGAACATGATCACGAACACTTTGCACACTAAGCCCAGGAGTTTCCTCCCTGACATTGTTATTGCTGTTGTTCAGTCGTTCAGTTGTGTCTGACTCTTTGCCACCCTGTGGACTGATTGCAGCACGCCAGGCTTCCCCGTCCTTCACTGCCTCCTGGAGTCTGCTCAAACTCATGTCCATATAGTCGATGATGCCATCCAACCATCTCTTCCTCTGTCATCTGTGTCTCCTCCTGCCCTCAATCTTTCCCAGTATTGGGGTCTTTTTCAATGAGCTGGCTCTTTGCATCAGGTGGCCAAAGTATTGGAGCTTCAGCTTCAGCATCAGTCCTTCAAATGAATGTTCAGGGTTGATTTCCTTTAGGGCTGACTGGTTTGATCTCCTTGCTGTCCAAGGGACTCTCGAGGGTCTTCTCCAGCACCAGAGCTACTCCCTGACATGCAGATTGTCAATAGGAGAGTGATCAGACCAGACCTCTCTTTATCTCCCTCAACAGTCTCTTAGCAGATTGCCTGCCCCCTGGTTTCTACTTGATCAAACCCAACCTGAACACCACTGTCAGACTATTTTGCCTAAAACATTACTTTGCCATTGCTTGCCTATTAAGAATGGATGTTAGCTTCTTATTTTTTAATACATAAGGAAGCCCTATTTCTGTCTGTATTTGAAGGACTTTTAAGACCCTCCTAAGTCTGTAGTTTATTCCCACTGCTTTGTAACTTGAATCCTTCACCACAGTCTGACCTGTCTCCTTAGTCATGTCACTCACATGTCATATCCATTCTCAGCTCTGGCTGGACTCGTATTTTAGAACTTGCCTCCTGGCCTGTAGCAGGTGGGTGGATCAGAAAAGGAGACACCCAAGGCAGGAAGGCCATTAACATGATTGCTGCAGTCAGCTAAGAGAACATGAGGTCTGGCTTCTGGAAGAGTCCAGAATGGGTAGCAGAGTTACTTAGGAGGCAAAGGGCCAGGGCTCAGCTGCCTGACTGGGTCCTGGTTCCTAGCTTTGGGAGGGGTAGATGGGTGGTTATTCCCTCTGAGGGCCCAGCACTCTCTGGTTTCTTTTTGTCCCAGGTGGACACGCATCGAGACAGTGCCTTCACGTTCCTCAGCCAGAGCCTGGAGTATGCCAAGAGTCCTCGGGCCTCCCTGCGGAAGTCCTCAGTCATGTTCATAGGTAACCTGCCCTGGCAGACCTAGTTCTGCTGCTTCCTCTCCTTGGAAGGAAGCAGTGGCCCATCTGGCCCAGGGTGGATGCCTCCCTTTGGATCCAAGGCTTGGCCAGCACACAGCTTTGATATAAATCAGCAAGGTCTCCCTTCTTCTGAGATCACTGCTTGGGAAGTGGACAGAGGTCATAACCTTGGCATCTGTAGGCAGTAGAATCGCTGCTTCACCTACCCCACCTCCCGCCCCCAATACTGCAAGGTCCAGGCGCAGCAGGGGCCTGCCCTGCAGCAGGAAGCACCAGTCTGCACAGTGGGGAGCGAACTAGGATCTCAGCTCCCCAGTGCCCTTTCTGTGCGATGCCAACTGAGCCTCCTCTGTAAGAGCTGTAAGGTGATTGGCAAGATAGGGATCAACTCCTGCTTTGTGGCCTGGATGAGAATTTTTTAAAATGTGAAGACTGGCCGATAAAGGTTCTCCCTCAGTGACAGTCACCTTCCTCCTTCTTCCCACAACCCCAACCTCTGTCTTTCTGGGGAAAAAATCAAGTAGGTTCCCTTCACTCAGAATCCTCCATAGGACACTTCTGATGGTATGCGTCTCCTCTCAGCCACTCTCCTTCCCTCCCCCACACAGCCATATATCTTTCAAGGGTCTGCAGGAGACCCTACTGCCGAGAGGCTTGGAGAGGCCCCCACCTTGTACCTTTGCCCAGTTCATCTGCAATTTTTCATTCGTCCTGTCATCCTTGCAGGTATCCACTGGCCTCTGCCTCACACATTGATTGATCCTCTACTCTGTGTCAGGCACTGCGCTTAGTCTAGAGAAACAAAGAAATTTTTCAGGAGGTGATGCCGATGGTCAGGATTGGGGAGATGTGGGGGCAGCTGTTAACATGGTCAGTTCTGGGACAGATGAGCAATGCCCAGCTGGAGGGGGCATCATTTGGGCTGTGGGGACATGCTCAGGGGGAGCTCCTCAAACAGAGTGATGTATTTCCTGAATTCTGGCTTCTCTAAATCTTGTTCCAAACTAATCACTTCTAAGAATGTTGGTGTTTTGATTCCTAACCTCTTGCGGGTTATAGATCTTTTGTGAGACCCTACAGAAATTTAGGAACACTTGCCCTAGAAAAGGCAATGGCACCCCACTCCAGTACTCTTGCCTGGAAAATCCCATGGGCGGAGGAGCCTGGTGGGCTGCAGTCCATGGGGTCGCTAAGAGTCGAACATGACTGAGCAACTTCACTTTCTCTTTTCACTTTCATGCATTGGAGAAGGAAATGGCAACCCACTCCAGGGTTCTTGCCTGGAGAACCCCAGGGATGGGGGAGCCTGGTGGGCTGCCATCTATGGGGTCGCAAAGAGTCAGACACGACTGAAGCGACTTAGCAGCAGCAGCAGTAGCAGCCCTAGAAATACGCACACACGCACGCACTTGAGCAAGTGTCTCTAAGGCCCTCAGACTATCTTTCCCACTCCCCTATTCTAGCAGATCTAAGCTGAAGAAAACCCACGTCTGGTGGGAGATGTTCATGAATCACAAGTAAAACACATCACAGTGTGTACACAGGTGGAGACAGACTCAGAGACTCTAGGAGCCTAAAGAGGCGTTTATAACTAGCTTGGGGCAAGGTAGGGAAAATTTTCTTAGAGGAGCAGCCACGTTAAATTTAATATTCAAGGACAAATAGGAATTAGTAAGGTACAAAGTACGGGAGGGGCCTTCTGAAAGGTAGGGCACATTCAAGGATCTGCAGGTACTTTAGGAGCCGCTGCAGCAGGGGAGGGCTGAGCTATGTTGCCAAAGAACTGAGTTTCAGCCTCTCCAGGGAACCCACCAACCACCTGAGGGGAAGGTATGCGAGGCACTTGGTATCCTCCTGTTACTGCTCCTTGGAGAGGGGGCACCGAGGCAGCACCTCCCTGAGTCTTGGAGGAGGGCACTACAGACCAGCCTGAGGAAGGGGTCACCTAGGACCACCTCTCAGAGTCAGCTATGGCCCTGCTCCTGTCTCTGTCCTGCTGCCCTCTCTGCCCACTGGATCTTCCACCCCTCCCAGGACCCCTCTCCAGGAATCTGTCCCAGGGTCAAGACGAAGTTCTTTGTTTGTGTCCTCGTTTGTGGGACTGGGAGAGCTTTTCCGAGGAGGTCTGGTCTGAGGGTGGGGGTCAGAATCAGGAGATGGGCCCACTCACATCTTGGATTATGCTCAAGGGTCCCTGGTCCCCTGTATGGACAGCAGCATGACGGAAGATCGTATGAATGAAGTTAAAGCTGGTGAGTCCTGTCCTGCACTGGCGAGATTTCCAGAGCCAGTGCGGGAATGAGTAGGCTCACAGCGGGAAATGGGAGAGGGGAGGGTCACGACCCAATGCCAGGGGCTTCAGCTCAGTCCAGCTGTGCTAGCATTGACCCAGGTGAGTACATGTTAGCCACCGTGGAGTCGCTAAGACACCGAACACACAGTCTACCTGCTAGGAGAGCTTACAATCCAGGAAACCAGACTCAGAAAACAAGATAAAAAACCATTTGGTGCCGAGCAATTAGTTCAGACTCTTAAGGGGGCATGTTAATTTCATAACTGGGAAAGCTGATGGGAGCATGAAGGAAAGCTTGGGCAGTCTAAGAAGACTTCCTGGAGAAGGCAGGTTTTGATCCAAGCTTTGAAAGACACGAAAGATTTGAAGAGCTGGGAGATGAGGGGATGCTGAGCAGAGTACCCAAGCTAAGATATGAAGTGAGAAGGATGAGGTGTGAGACCCAGGTGGGGACCTAGACTTAACAAGTGACCTCTCTCCTCCCCATAACTCAGCTCTGGAAAACTTGAGACACGACCCAGAAGCGTCAGTGTGCATCTGTGCTGCCCAGGCCCAGGACAACATCCTGGCCAGCTGCTGGCGGAGCTCCTGGCCACTGCCACACGGGGACGCATGGGTGTGTGACCCGGCCACCACGCACCGCTGGAGCCCGAGCTGCGAGAACCTGCCCCCTTCCCACCAGCGGCGCTCCTGGATCATGCAGGTGCTGGGCTCCTGGAAGATGTCTTTGAAGCAGTGATGTTCCTGAGCCCCAGCCCTTCTTGGAGGTGGCCAAGGCCCCAGCCACGCTCACCATAAATGCCGCATAGCTTGCCTCTCCCCATGGAGTTTTTCCTTTGAGATGAGCATGTTCTTTACTATCGACTCAGTCAACATTCATAGACGTACTCAGGCTGTCTTATAAATGTGGAAGCTGAGGCCCAGAGAGGTGCAATGGCTTGTCCAAGGTCACACGGTAAGTTTGCTAGATGTCTCAGCTTCCCCTCCCTCACAGGGAGAGAATAAGAACAAAAGGAGACGATGATTTGGGTAGCCTTTGGAGAAGGGAAAGAGATCCCCTCATCTCCACCCCATGATATGCATATCCCAGAATCCTGATCTCTGAGCCCCACCCTCGAGTCTTTGTCTAGAGATTGGCCACCAGTTATTCGGGCAACATTTACTGAACACCTAACCTGGACCAGGCCTGCTCTGAGTGCCAGAGATACAGACATGAATGAGACCCAGCCCCAGGCCCTGAGCATTTGATAGTCTGAAGCAGTGGTTCTCAACTGGGGGTGATTTGGAAAGGTCTGAAGACATTCTTGGTTGTTTCCACTTGGAGAGGAGGCTGTTATCATCAGTGGGTAGAGGCCAAGGATGCTGCTAAACATTCTACAGTGCACAGGACAGTCCCTCAGCAAAGACATGTCCATCCTAAATTGTCAAAAGTGCTGAGGCTGATGAACTTTGGCCTCATGGAAGTGTTAGAGACATATAAAACACCAACAGCCCAGCAGGTCAAGGCTGTGCTGAACAGCAATGTGGGGACTGTGAAGTCCAGAGGCTAACTGGGGATGGGAGATCAGGGAAGGATTCCCAGAAAAGAGACACCCCCTCCTGTGGGTTTGGAAAGATGCCTCCACATCAGGCATGTATGGAGAACAGCAGGGCACATGAGATCAAGAATCCACGGCAGAGCTGAAGGTGCTCTGGAGCTCAGAGTGGGAGGGGAGAGGAGGACAAGGGCTGGGTTAGTATGGCCTTGGAGCCTGTGTTAAGGAGAAGGCTTCAGAGAGCCTGGGAAGGTGTGGTGGGAAGGGGAGAGGCAAGCAGGGGAAGACGCAGGAGGATGTCTGCTTTAGAGAGCTTCCTCCTTGTGCACACACAGGCACTGCCGTGGGGAGGGCAGTAGCCGTTCTGGACAGGAATCTGTCACTCTTCACTCACATTAAGTTTATGCATGCCCATGATTCAGCACTTCCACCGCGGGCACACATCTCAGGGAATCTTCCCACAGGTCCGTAAGGGGAGATGTATGACAAAGTCTTTCTTAGTGTTATTTGTGATGCCTGGGACAGGAGGCAGCCTGGGCATCTACCCTGAGGGGATGAATGGGCACTGTGGAGTCCCATGCAGCAGTTAGAAGCAGTAAGGGTACATGCAGCACCATGGATGGGACCTAAAACCTAGTGCTGTGGGAAAAAAATAAAAACATATAAAATGCATGTACAAAAGTTACGTTTGCAAAGGACACTTACAAACTGAGAAACGCACATTAAAACACATTAGAGTGATAGGAGGAGGAAAGGAGGAAGGCTCAGAGGAATAAATGAGAAAAAGGAGAGGAAAGCTCATGCAGGAATGGAGGGGAGGACAAGGACATCTGGCCAGGGGCTTCGGGGTCTGGCAGGGGCCTGGGCTGCAATGCAGGATGTACAGTCTGGCTGGACCTGTGGATGACTAGGGAAGAATTTTCAGAATCTGGTGGTTGACAGCAAGGAGAGCAAGACCTCAGGATGGTCCCAGATTTCAGGGCAGATGACCAGGCCAATGATGTCCCCCACTGAGTGGTCCTCAGGACCAGGAGCATGTTTGGGGAGGGATGAGCTCAGTCTGGACATGGTGAACTTGAGGGGCTTGTCTGCCATGATAGTGGAGATATCTCCTAGGTACTGGCTGCACACGGTGGAGCTCAGCAGAGGGATCTAAGATGTAAACAGATTTGGGAATATTTATCTGTGCACAGATGTGAGCTGAGATTCCCTGGGTGCGTGTGCAGAGCAGGAAGAGACGTAAGTCTGTAAGATAACCACACAATCATCTTCCAACAAATGTAGGCCAAGGCCATTGGGATCCTGGGCCTGCATTAGAATAAGAAATGGGGGTGGTACTTTTGCATAACCTTTTCCTTTGCCAAGAATGTTCATGAGCATTGCCCCATTTGAATCTCACAGTAGCTGTACAGAGTCATGGGAAAGGCAGGCTGGCTTTATTATCCATGTTCTACAGATGAGGACAGGGCTCAAAGATGTGTGGGTCTTGTCTAATGTCACGCCAGGAAGCAATTAGAAGTGTGGATCCCAAAGGCCTCCCAACTCCCATGCCTGAGCCCTTTCCACCCAGAGACACTGCTACTTTCATGAGACAGAGCTCAGGTCTGGGTGGCCTTGACAAAGAAGAGCTGCCATGTTTTAGGTCTGGGTGGTTTCAAAGCACAGAGGCGCCTGGCAGGCTCAGTTATTGGCAAAGGGCCCCAAACAGTCTCAACTTGGAAGGGTCAAAGAGCACTTCCCTTCTCTGAACCTTCCCTATCATCACCTGCAAAACGAGTTCTTATGGAATCACACTTTTAAAATGGAAGCAAAATGACTTTGCAGGCTCTGTATTCAAGAAGAGAAGAAATGAAGAGAATAATACAGGAATCATTAGGGACTAGGCTTGAGGAGGAAGTGTGGAAAAGGAGATTTAGATTTGGAAGAAGAGAGCATACGGACCAGGTGTTCCCTTGGGCACAGGTGACACAGAAGGTAAATGACACAGTCCTGGTCCTGAAGGGCTCATGGCCCTTCCAAGTGTCATCCTGAGCCCTGCTGTCTGTCTCATTCTTATATCAAATAATGAGCAAGCCTGCTAGCTCTGTTTCTGGGCTTCAGATCTCTCTTCTCCCCTGGCTTCTCACCAGCATCCTCCTTGTCAATTTCTTAACCCAGCATCTCCTATCAATCCTTCACCTGGCAACCCAGGCCTTCCTAAGACAAATTTTCCCTTATGTCTCTCAGTATCTCACCGTCCTCTGCAGCATAAAGGGTGAAAGGCCACCCTTTCACCCTTTGACCTATGACTCCCACCTACTTTGCTGACCTTCCTCTTAACTCAGCATGCAGGCTGTTGCCCACCCCCATGTCTCTGCACGTGGATTTCCACTGCCTAAAATGCCCAACTTCCCTCCAGCCCCTATCCATCTGCAGAGACCTTCCCCATTTCTGCTCTGAGATCCGTATCGCTTCCTCAATGAACCCTCCTCGAACCCCCCAAGGAACAGCCGTCTGTTCCTCCACTGAGCAGGCTTGTGACCAGACTGCGTTTAGACTGGTTTGCTGCGTGCCTATCTTTCCTTCTAGACCAGGCTGTGAGCTCCTGAGACTGTGGCATCCAATGCAGGGCCCAGCAGCCATTTGCTGGGAACCCAGTGGTTGCAGGAAGGCACACCTGGCCCAGAGGGCTTGTTGCCGTCTCAGCTGTGGGGGGTAGGGGTTTGTGCACGTGTGCTAAGTCACTTCAGTCGTCGTGTCTGACTCTTTCTGACCCCATGGACTGTAGCCTGCTAGGCTCCTCTGTCCATGGGATTCTCTAGGAAAAGATACTGGAGTCGGTTGCCCTTTCCTCCTTCAGGGGATCTTCCTGACCCAGAGATCAAACCTGCATCTTTTGGCAGGCGGGTTCTTTACTACTAGCCCACCACAGAATCCCAATCAGAAATAGTCTGATCACATCATTCCTTTCCTCAAAGCTCTCCAAAGGGTCCCATTGCACTGTGAGGAAAACCCAAACCCTCAGAATCACAGCTTATTATCTTTCCCACCCACCTGCTACTCACTCTTTTCTGCATCTCACACCTTTAGCTCTCTCTGTTCCCTCCTCGGGGAAGGCTTTTCCCCAGACACCCCCTGGCCACTTCCAAACTTCTTCCTTTGCTTGAATGCCTGCCCACCCTGTTTAAAACTTTTCTCCCACAGTCCTTGCTACCACTTGACAAACTCCCGTATCTTACTTGTTTATTGTCTGTCTCTCCCCCCTGCTTACTGCTTCCCTGGTGGCTCAGATAGTACAGAATCTGTCTGCAATGCAGCAGACCCAGGTTCAATCCCCGGGTCAGGAAGATCTCCTGGAGAAAGAAATGGCTACCCACTCCAGTATTATTGCCTGGAGAATTCCATGGATAGAGGAGCCTGGCAGGCCTAGTCCATGGGGTCCACAAAGCGTCAGCCACCACTGAGCGACTAACACTTTCACTTTCTCCGCTCTACCTTATCAACTCCTAGAGGGCAGGGATTTTACTTGCTTTGCCCAGCACT
Organism: Oryx dammah; assembly: GCF_014754425.2. Taxonomy (NCBI): domain Eukaryota; kingdom Metazoa; phylum Chordata; class Mammalia; order Artiodactyla; family Bovidae; genus Oryx; species Oryx dammah. The sequence goes on along the minus strand of NW_024070212.1, from coordinate 89,465,500 downwards.
GTATACCCAACGACTACAACAGGACTGGCACAAGAAAGGAGCTTAGAAAACGTGCTGACTGGTTAAATAAACGAGTGAATTAAGTGATAGTGCGCTATTGTGAGGGGCTGGGCTCATCCACCGTCCCAAAAGTTTTCGAAAGTGCGCGGGAGGGTAGGCGTTTCCCGGGGGAGGGGTGGAGCCGGGTCGGCCACGCCTCCAGCAAGCCGGAAGCAGCACGCCGGAAGCAGCAAGCCGGAAGCAGCACGCCGGAAGCAGCACGCCGGAAGCAGCACGCCGGCGCCGCCCGGAAGATTGAGAGGGGGCACCCGCGCCGCCGGAAGCTGCCGTAAGGTTCTCGGCGCCTGGTGGGTGGCTGGATCACCAGTAGCAGCCATGGAGCAGCAGGATCTGGGCGTCATTTTTGGCGACGGCATGGACTCATTCGTGGAAAAGTTCCAGAGTCAGCCTTACCGTGGCGGCTTCGACGAGAGCCAGTGGGAGGAGGTGGGCGGGCCCGGGGTCTCAGCATGTGTGCGTGGGCGTCGTCCCAACTCCTGGGGCCTCCCGGGCTCTGAGGCGCTCTACCGCCAAGGTTTGGCGCTGCCAGCGGATAGGTGGTTTCTACTTGTGTGTTAAAAATCGGCCCCGAAACTTTGAGGGTCTGCTTAAGCTGGCAGTATGTTTAGGTGTTCAGGTTTTGGAGTCAGAAACTTGTGAGTGCAGAGCTTATCTGAGGGGATGGTTGGCGAAGCTCAAATGAGAGGGTGGGTGAAGTGCCAGGAACAAACGAGCGCTCAACTCGTTTGGTAGTTACTGCCGCTTTTGTAAGAATGTGAGAACTGAAGGGTCTTTAGGTATTCTGCGCTCTTATTTTACAGGTGGGACACTGAGGCCGGGGAGGGAGAGGTCATGAGGATTTGCAAATTGTGATGAGTGAGAAAAAACTTTGATGTGGAGACCTGGAATTGGGTCTACTCAGTGGAAAATTGTATTCGTATAGTTCATTCTTCCCTTAACAACCTCCAGGAATTTGAAAAGATTCCTCTGTTTATGAAGAACTCACCATCAGAAATTGATCCCCTGGAGAATCCTGACTTGGCCTGCCTGCAGTCGATTATTTTTGATGAAGAGCGATCTCCAGAAGGTATCTTCAGTGACTAAACTCCTCCATTAAATTGAGATAAAGTGTGAGTTAGAAAGGTTTTGATAGATACCAGAAGTAGTTAGCCCGAGCTAACTTGTCACTATTTATTCCACATATACTTTTTGTATACCTACTAAATACTGGGCACCGGGATACAGGAAGGAATGAGACTGCCCTCAAAGGTCACACTCCAGTGGACAGCTCAACTGTCCTAAAGAATCAGGACAAACCTATGTGATAAGTGCCAAGGTGTTGGAGGTGCTGGTGGAACACCAAAGGTTGGGGGGATTGTGTAGAAGTGGGCTTTCAGTGGGTGGGAAATTTGAACTGAATTGTAACAATTTTGTAGGCTTTTGCTAAAGTGAGGAGGGGAATTTGCGTTCAAGGGACTCAAACAACATATTAAAAAACAGTAGTGTAATTTCCCCCCATTTCTTCTGTAATTAAAGCCCTCTCTTCAAGAGATGAGTATACTTTTTTCCTTTATGATTTTTTGGGTGTGTGTGAGCACTTAATAATCTGCTTTCTAAGATATTTAGAATTGATTGTAGTTAAGTACATATGACTTTATTTCTCCATATTAATACCCAGTTTTATAGCATTCGTTTTTGAGTTTTCTTTCCCTATTGGTTCTTTTTGGTTTGTCATTACATTGTTGTGTGATTTAGATTTTTAATGAGCCCTTTAAAAAATAGGGAATAGTGATTTTTTTCTTCTCTTTTTTGCAGATCAGGCCAGGACTTACAAAGATGAGGGCAATGATTACTTTAAAGAAAAAGACTACAAGAAAGCTGTTATTTCATACACTGAAGGATTAAAGAAGAAATGTGCAGACCCTGATTTGAATGCTGTTCTTTATACCAATCGGGCAGCAGCACAATACTATCTAGGTAATTTATTCTATTATTTAGTACTTTCTAAAAGATTAACTTATAAAAAACTATTACATGATGGCTAGTGGGAAGGGTTTGAAAGTGTCAGAGGAAAAGGAGCTGTTTATCCCAGAAACCTAAGATAGCTTACTTTAACCGAACTTTGATTTTCCAGGTAGATTGGTGAAAAGGGATGTCAGATAGATTATATAATTCTTACTATTTGAGCCAAATGAGTAACATCAAATACTTTAATACATGCCAAGTTGGTATGATCTGGAATTTTTGAGTCCAGATGCCTCTTCTCTCTCAAGAGTAAGTTGTTTTTTCTCTGGCCTCCTCTCAAGGATGCCAGAAGGATTAAGGTGATAAAGTTCTTTGTGTGAGAGAAACCATATTAGTCCAAGGGAGAATTTCTCAGTAGTCTGTGGGCCCTTTGAAGTAAAACATTCCTTGGACAAGTAAAATTGGACAGTGCTGGTTCTTCATTGGAGATTTACAGTGCATGTTAGTATGTTAATACTGAGAAAACCTATAGCAGAGAACCTTATCCTGTGATTCTCAGGTTTTGTGAGCCTCCTTTTCAAGTAACACTTATTAACATGCAGGACTGTTGTGCAGATATGACTTTGGGAAACAACTGATTATTTGGGTGACATCATTTTTGGTATCTAATCTTAGACATATTAAACCCTTGTTTCTTATCACACAGTTTTAGAGAGGACCTGGGAATGACTTCAACCTTTTCTGAGGGACTGGTAGACAATAAGCCTTAAAGTCTAGCTGGGATAGATCTATTGGGACTCATCACCTTTGGAGCAGAGTTTCTTTCCAGTCATAATCTGCTTCAGTTTTTTTTCTTCTTTAACCTGTTTCATTATAAAATTCTAGAAAGCAAGAGTGGTATAGAACTTTGGAGATTATTTGAGCCAGCCAGCCCCCTCATTACATAGGCGTAGAGAAGACCCTCTTTGGTTAGTGCCAGACTCTGGACTAGAAACCCAGTCTTCTTACTTCTGGAGGAATACATTGTCTTCATTCAGCACACTGAATTCTTGTTCTGTGTTAGGCACTGGCAAAATAGGAATGAGTAAGACCTGACTTGTCCTTAAAGGAGTTTCATTCATTTACCTATTCAGACTGTAAATATAAAGCATTTACTGTGTGCTAGGCACTGCACTGTGAATAAGAGCTACATAGTTCCTTTTTGGGGGGAACTAAAAAATGTTATGTATAGGCCTAATAAGACCAAAAGCACCTTGTAAGGAAAAAAAAAAACAAAAAACAGGTATTTGCAATACCAGAGGAGCAAATGCATAATAATCAAGAGACATTGCTTAAATGATGTCACTGGTATGGCTTACAAAACACTTTCACATTTTTTATCCCTCTTTGAGTTCATAGCAACTATGTATGGTAAATAAGGTTAACAGCTTTATCCCTAGTTAACAGAGTTAAGAAACTGTAGTAAAATGTAATAAATGTGTAAAATGAATTGTCTTAAGAGTATATAGTGCTAAGATTAGGATTCAGAGTCAAGTTTGACTCAGAATACACTAAACAAAAGACCCCTTTATCCACTCTTACAGAGGTACCTGCTGCTGTTGATTCCTTAGTACTGGGTACTTTGTAGGCTTTTCAATATACTTGGTAGCTTTGAATTTTCCCTCTAGTGGCTTAGACTTCAGTTGTCTCAAGCCTAATTAGTCATTTAGCCTGTGTCTCTTTGTTCTCCAGCTTTAAAATGTGTTCCATTTTCTTATTCTTGTCTCTGGATTAATGGCTTTTTTTTTTTGGTCAAGTGATAGGGGTTGAAATGCATATGTTCAGTCTACTACCTTTAAGCAGACGTTTTTGGATTTCTCTTTATGTATTTTTTCCACAGATAAGATCATACTGTTGTTCCAATTCTCTGTTCAGTTTTCACTTAATTTTATAACATAAACAATTTCACCTGTCATTAAATTATTTGTGAATACTGAAGTTGCATCATATGGACATACCAGTGTTTATTTGTTTTACTGTACTGCTGTTGTTGAGTATATAGCTGCTTTTAGGCTTTCTTAAGTAATGCAAAAATGAACAAAGTTAGTGATAAAATTTTTCCGATAATTCTGATTATTTAGGCTAAAGCCGGATTTGGCAGTATGACTCAGGCTATATCTGGGTCCCTGATCCCCTGTGAGCTAAAAGTGTTTTTTTAAAGGATTATGAAACAAAGAACGTATAACAGACCATATGTAGCCTGTAAAGTCGGAAATATTTACTATATGTCCCTTTAGAGAAAAATTTTGCTGACCCCTGGGCTAGAGCTTTAGAAGTGAAATTAATAAGTATATACCAAACTGTTAGTAATACTTACAGTATAAACTAGAGAGTGAAAGTTTACCTCCTGGCTCCTAGGTTGGATAACCAGTGTTCATGATTGCACACCTTTTTTTTTCTTTTTAATGCATGATTGCACACCTTTTTTTTTCTTTTTAATGCATTTACAGATACATATGTGTGTACATGTGCCTGTATATTTAGATTGGTTTATTTTATAAAAATAGGCTTCTGTACACATTGACCCACCACTTAAAACAAGGTAGGAAAGACATCCTATCATGCCTTTTACATACAGAGCTATCTTACTCCCTTAATAGCTGTATTCAGTAGTATGGATTTACTATAATTTATTTCATCATTACTAAATTGAGGATATTTAGGTTATCTCTAGCTTTTCACAGTTAAAAATAATGCAGCAGCTCACATGCTTTTACATTTGTCCTTGTACGTTTTTTGCAAGCCTTTTTAAGGATCGATTCTTTGAAGAGTATTGTTGGGTCAAAGTGAATATACAGTATGCACACCAATTTGCTCTCTTGGTTTACTCTCGGAATGCCCTTTCACCATATCTTCACCAATATTGGGTATTACCTGTTTTTAATTTTTCACTTTCATGTTAATCTTAATTTCTCTAATCAGTAGTGATTTTGAGCATTTTCCCCTGTGCTTACTAGCCATTTATAGTTGTTTGGTGGGTTGCCTGCTATTATAAACATTTCTGAGGTGCTTGATGAGCATAACAATTTTTTTTCTATAAACAGTTGCTCTGATTTATATTTCTCTAAGATTTTCCAAGAGTGTTTTTGTTTCTACATGCAAAATTTTGGAAATAATGTGATCTTAAAACTTGTTTTCTCGTTTACTGAATGGTGTTTTGTCAGGTAATTTTCGTTCTTCTCTCAATGACGTGATGGCTGCCAGAAAGCTAAAACCCTGCCACCTCAAAGCAATAATAAGAGGTAAGTCCTGTAGAGATACAGTATGACTGTCACCATGGAAAAGTTGGCATGCACAACATCAGAAGTATTTTAAGCTTTGATATTAAAGTGCTAAGATACTAATGAAGTTAGCTTATTTTTGCAATCTTAGTATTAAGTCATTAGCAGCAGCAACATGCCATTTTTAAAAGAATTCTCCAGAGAATAATTCAACCCTCTGTGCTTTAAGAATTGGTAGAGAAATTGAAACTCCTCATTTTAAATTAATAAAGAATAAAATTAATTAAAGCAGTTCTAAAAGCCACATTCTAATTTTTTTTCCAAATGAGCTGATTGAAAGACAAGATCTTCAAATGCCATGTTATTGTTAATTAAAAGATAAGTTATGGGACTTTTGCCGATAACTCTAATGTTCAGTGTTCCCAGATTATTTTTTCTGTCCTAGTCTGACCTTTGTAGGTAATAATTTGGTTTTATTACTTGCATACTTCACCTTTTCTTTGAGAAGCTCAGTGGTGCTTTGTAAACTTTAATTTATTCATTACATGTTAATCTCTATACCCCCATGGACCAACTTAAAATGCTTTATTAAAATTATGCTTATGTAATCATGGTTAGGGAGTTTATGTAGATCCAGGCCCTTCAGCTATAGGGAAAGAAGATGGGCAAATAAATTGTGTATAGTCATGTGGAATTTGCTACAGGCTGGAAGTCTGTAGCTTGCTTGAATTGTCGTTTTTACCTTACTGTGTGGTGTTGGCAAGACATCCATTCTATCTCTGAAAGATGAGGTTGAATTCTATTGACATTTAAATTTTTTTAGTTCAGATGTTTTTAAATTCTGTAGAGAGCCCAGAGGCTAACTGGAGGAAAAACACGATTGATTAAAGGAGAGGTAGCTTAAACTGGTAGCCATCAAGAACAGTTTTAGGATGTTTAGTTTTGCCATTGCTTTTGTGAGTGACTGAGGCAAATTCTGCTTTCTCTCTCTCCATTTAAAGTCATCTGAGATGGACTTTATTCTCATTTATAGATGAGCAGCCTAAAGCTTAGGGATACTCAGTCCACTGTCTAATGTTTAGTTGGTTAATGACAGATTTCCAGCCCAGATCTCTCTGATTCTAAACACCATGTTCTTTGCCACTAAGCTGTATCCTTCCCTACTTTAAGAGTCCTTGATACCAGAAAGAGAGTTTTGAGCCGAATGGGACCTAGAAAACTTTCTGATCTAAAATATAAGAAACAGTGTTCCTTGTCTGGGGAATGCACTAGAAGGGACTTGGTCATCCATTTCCCAGAACTTCAGGCCACTGGCTGGTAGCTGGTTGAAGTTGGGGGTCATGTGCAAGGATGGCTCTTTCCATGCGTCTTGTCCCTGGATACTAAGGGTGCTGGGTTCTACAGGTGCCTCTTGCCATTTGGAACTGAAAAACTATGTCGAGGCTGTGAACTGGTGCGATGAGGGGCTGCAGATAGATGCCACAGAGAAGAAGCTTCTGGACCTGAGGGCTAAAGCAGACAAGTTGAAGGTTGGTGCCAAAATTAATTAGCATCTCCCAGAGTGGATCTTGGGTCCCTGGTCGTCCGGTGGTTAGGACTTTGTGCTTTCACTGCTGAGGGCCTGGATTCAATCCCTGGTGGGGGATCTAAGATCCCACAAGTCATGTGGTGTGGCTAAAAAAAGAAGAAAACAACAGACACAACCCTGAATCAGTCCCTACCCATGGGGCTCTAGAGGATACAGAGAAGTAAATGAGTAATTATAACATGATAGAGGTAAGGAAGAATATTTAGTACTTGATAAATTTGTGACTATTATGATTTGAATAAATAGACTAATGGCATAGTCTAGTCTGCACACTGAGTATAGCTATTGAAAGAGGAGGGGAAAGACAGTTAAACACTTAAGATGTTAGGCTTCTATTTGTTGTTTAGTTGCTGAGTCCTGTCCAATTTTTTTGTGACCTCATGGACTGTAGCCTGCCAGGCTCCTCTGTCCATAGGATTTCCCAGGCAAAAATACTGGACTGGCTTACCATTACTTTTCCAGGGATCTTCCCAACCAAGGGATCAAACCAGTGTCTCCTGCATTGGCAGGCGGGTTCTTTACCACTGAGGCATCACGGAAGCCCTAGGCTTCTATAATGCTGTGTAACTCCCAACATTAAGACATCTTTAATTTGCTGATGAAATGTGACATTTCTGGTGCATAACAGCAAAAGTGATGATTAAAAACAATAGTAATAACAGACCATGACTACCAAAAAAAGCCTCAACATTAGCACTTACTGTATGTATGTTCCAAGTTCTATTTAAAAATTTTGCTTACCCGAATCTGTCTAAATCACACACAGTCCTATAAGGTAGGCACTATTCTAATTCACTTTCCACTAGTGAGGAAGCTAAAGCAGAGAGATCAGAAAGTCACATAGCTGGTGAAGCTAGGCTTCAAAGTCAGGCAGGCTGGCTCCAGAGTCTACAGTCTTAGTCCTCTGCAATACTGTCTCACAGGTTTGTTCCATAACTAGGCTTCAGTTCTCTTGATTCTTGGTCTAGGTCCCTCTTCACTGCTTATACTATGAAATGGGAATTTTCAGTACCATGGGAGCCTGAAGCTGGCCCTGAACAAGGATAAGTTTTAGTCAGAAGTCATTCTGGTCCTGTCTACAAAAGTAGAGGTATGGACCCACATGGATCAGGAACAGAATTTTGAGCCCAGGCAACTAGGTATGGCCAGAATTTCTAAAAGTGGCTTATACAGGAGAGAGTATCTAGAAGGCTACTGTGGAAGGCCATTCCCAAGCCTATCAGCAAAAGAGCCCTTCAGTTCAGTTGCTCAGTCGTGTCCAACTCTTTGCGACCCCATGAACCTCAGCATGCCAGGCCTCCTTGTCCATCACCAACTCTGGAGTCCACCCAAACCCATGTCCATTGTGTCGGTGATGCCATCCAACTATCTCATCCTCTGTCTTCCCCTTCTCCTCCTGCCCCCAACCTTTCCCAGCATCAGGGTCTTTTCAAATGAGTCAGCTCTCTGCATCAGGTGGCCAAAGTGTTGGAGTTTCAGCTTCAACATCAGTCCCTCCAATGAACACCCAAGATTAATCTCCTTTAGGATGGACTGGTTGGATCTCCTTGCAGTCCAAGGGACTCTCAAGAGTCTTCTCCAACACCACAGTTCAAAAGCATCAGTTCTTCGGGCTCAGCTTTCTTTATAGTCCAACTCTCACATCCATACATGACTACTGGAAAAACCATAGGCTTGAATAGACGGACCTTTTTTGACAAAGTAATGTCTCTGCTTTTGAATATGCTGTCTGGGTTGGTCATAACTTTCCTTCCAACGAGCAAGCGTCTTTTAATTTCATGGCTGTAGTCACCATCTGCAGTGATTTTGCAGCCCAAAAAATAAAGTCTGACACTGTTTCCACTATTTCCCCATCTATTTGCCATGAATTGATGGGCCCAGATGCTATGATCTCAGTTTTCTGAATGTTGAGCTTTAAGCTAACTTTTTCACTCTCTTCTTTAACTTTCATCAAGAGGCTCTTTAGTTCTTCACTTTCTGCCATAAGGGTGGTGTCCTCTGCATATCTGAGGTTATTGATATTTCTCCCAGCAATCTTGATTCCAGCTGTGCTTCCTCCAGCCCAGTGTTTCTCATGATGTACTCTGCATAGAAGTTAAATAAGCAGGGTGACAAAATACAGCCTTGACGTACTCCTTTTCCTATTTGGAACCAGTCTATTGTTCCATGTCCAGTTCTAACTGTTGCTTCCTGACCTGTATACAGGTTTCTCAAGAGGCAGGTCAGGTGGTCTGGTATTCCCATCTCTTTCAGAATTTTCCACAGTTGATTGTGATCCACATAGTCAAAGGCTTTGGCATAGTCAATAAAGCAGAAATAGATGTTTTTCTGGAACTCTCTTGCTTTTTTGATGATCCAACGGATGTTGGCAATTTGATCTCTGGCTCCTCTGCCTTTTCTAAAACCAGCTTCAACATCAGGAAGTTCACGGTTCACATTGCTGAAGTCTGGCTTGGAGAATTTTGAGCATTACTTTACTAGCATGTGAGATGAGTGCAATTGTGCGGTAGTTTGAGTGTTCTTTGGCATTACCTTTCTTTGGGATTGGAATGAAAACGGACCTTTTCCAGTCCTGTGGCCATTGCTGAGTTTCCCAAATTTGCTGACATACTGAGTGCAGCACTTTGACAGCATCATTTTTTAGAATTTGAAATAGCTCAACTGGAATTCCATCACCTCCACTAGCTTTGTTTGTAGTGATGCTTCCTAATGTCCACCTTACTTCACATTCCAGGATGTCCGTCTCTAGGTGAATGTGAGTGATCACACCTTTGTGATTATCTGGGTCGTGAAGATCTTTTTTGTACAGTTCTTTTGTGTATTCTTGCCACCTCTTCTTAATATCTTCTGCTTGTGTTAGGTCCATACCATTTCTGTCCTTTATTGAGCCCATCTTTACATGAAATGTTCCCTTGGTATCTCTAATTTCCTTGAAGAGATCTGTAGTCTTTTCCATTCTATTGTTTTCCTCTGTGGACTTAAATGGAAGCGTCTATGTCCTGCAGCACAAGTGTAATTAAAGGGAGATTTCAGGGCCCAAAAGCATAACTCTGAAATGAACCAAAGCTGTGCAGCAATCTGGGTAGTGGTTATTCATTCGAAAATAATGGCTGCACCTTCTTAAGAACAGCAAGCTTTGTGGCATTTTACCTTGCCCTATCCCATTGCCTCTCTCCCAAGATCCATAGTAGCCTTGAAAGCCAACAGCCCACAATTATGGTGAAAATGAGCATCCTGGTAGCCACCAGAGGAGGCAGAACAGTATTAAGCCCCATTGCCAGAAGAGTGTCATTTGACCATCTAGAAGACCCCACTCACAAGATGTTTTTATTTTAGGCATCTTGAAACTATCGCAGTAGGAAAAGCTTTTTCACAGAGTGTTGGGATTGGAGGCATTTGTCGAATATAATTTGAGGCAATTATATAAGATTTCGTCTGCCTGAGGCAGTGGAAAACAGTTGAGGCAAGCAATAGGTTTACCAGAAAACTTAAAAGGATAAGCTGGGGATTGAGATTCTGTGGGGCCTTTGAAAAGCTCCAGTGTATTCCTGGGAATCTAGAAGGTCCTGTATGAATGTTCTGAGCTGTCGCCTCTGCTTCCCAAGAGGCTCAGTGGTAAAGCAGCCACCTGCCAACACAGGAGATGCAAGGGGCCTGGGCTGGGGACCTGGGTTTGATCCCTGTGTCAGGAAGATCCCCTGGAGGAGGAAATGGCAACCCACTCTAGTATTCTTGCCTGGAGAATCCCACGGACAGAGGAACCCCGTGGGCTCCAGTCCATAAGGTCGCAAAGAGCTGGACACAACTGAAGTGACTTAGCATGCAAAGGCAAAGAAACTCATCACTCATACAATCTGTTAGCAAAAGCAATATTCCAAGAAACCTTTGTTCTCTCAATAGAGGAACTAAATCCTGTCCCATACTACTGTTAGTAATTTTAATTTGGTAAATTAAATTTACCTAATTTAATTCCAGCCTGACTGTGTACAAAACTTCTTTTTCAAGGTTCCTTTTTCAAGTCTCACAACTTTCTGTGTCCATATTAGTTCCTTATTTTTCTTCTAGAAACAGTGAGCTCTAGGACAAAACCATGTGCTCTAGTTGCGTGGGCTTCAGTAGTTGTGGCACGTGGGACCAGGGATCAAACCATGTCCCCTGAATTGCCAGGTGGGTTCCCATCCACTGGCCCACCAGGGAAGTCTTCCCTCACCTTTTCAGAGCAGTTCCTAGAGCTGTTCGAGAGGCTGCCTCCCAGGTTTAAGTCCTCGGCAAGTCTTGCAAATAAAACAAAATTCTCACCTTTTTAGGTTATGCTATTTTTTTTTTTTAGTCAACAGTTGCTAACAGACTCTGCAACAGAAGTAGCATGAACTCAGTTAACCTAAGTACAATAAATAAGACATGTTTACATTGGTTAAGCCAACAAGGTTAAGTTAGCTTTATTATCAGATATAATTTAATATTGAATATTTCCAAGATCATGTGAATCTCTAATTCATTTTGGCCAGTTTCCATTATATTTAGAAAAAGTTAATTTGTGTTTACTTTTAAGTCTGTTAAATAGAGCTTTCTTATACATTTAATTTTGATAATATTTTCCATAGAGACATCTTATATGCATAATGTAACACACAGATGTACAAACAGATGAGACTGGAGATCTTTTAGCTTGAACATGTGCGTGGTTTGCAAAGCCTAAAGTATTTACTGTCTGGCCCTTTAGAGAAAAAGTTGGCCCCTATTAATCACAGTCCTGAGGGTTGGAATAGGATCAGCTGGTTTTGGGCAGACTAGTAGGAAAAGGAAATCTGAGTTATAGTTCTGCCAGATGAAGTAGACTGGTGATATTTTTCTCTCATGAACTATAATTGTGCAAGAGGCAGAGTCGGTGATAAGTTTTTGGCCCAGGGCAGAGTCTCTGATATGTTCTTGGCCTGAGTTTTTCCCAGTGTGTTTTCCTGTGCTCCATCCGTAACAGAGAAGTTTTAATGCCCCGTTGGCCCTTATGTCAGGTCCTCTTTCCAGAATGCCCTTTCTCTCTGATCTGGTTTCGTCTAAACCCACCTCCATGGGGCAGAATCAGTCATCACTCCCTCCTCTGTGTTTCAGAGCACTCAGTTCGTACTCCCAGGCTAACGCTAGACCTTTTCATATGTGTGTCCCCCTCGGTAGACTGTGAGTTCCTGGGGTAGGTTTTAACATTACTGCTGCCACTGGTCCTAGCACCCAGACATGTGCTTCTTAAATGTTTATTGAACTGAATTCAGCCACTGGTATTCCTTGATATATAGGAGCCAGAGTTGAATAGAGACGAGATAGCTATTTAGGGTCAGGCTGGAGTAACAGAAGAGGAGAGGAGGCAAGTTTCCCTAAAGCTGATGCATCTGAATTTTTCATTTTCAGCGAACTGAACAGAGGGATATAAGGAAAGCAAAGCTGAAAGAAAAGAAGCAGCAGGATCAGAATGAGGCTTTACTCCAGGCCATCAAGGTGAGTTCTCAAACTTTCGCCCTATGGTCTTACAGAATTCACTCATCATGAAGTTGATCAGGAACCTTTCTGGGGATGCTTTATCTGAATGAGTTGTTCATTTTCTTTCTGCTTTTGGTGAAGCAATGTGACAAGTCAGACCCCCTGAGTTCAGTCAGCTGTCTCAATTGTATGCATGTGTTGGTTTCAGGGTAACATATACTGAATAGTTGCTATGGGTTAATCATTATCTAATCTTCACAGTAGCCTTCTGAGGTGGATCTTGTTCTTTCTTATTCCACATAGTCTCAGAGAAACCTCACATAGCTAGTGTATGTCAGAGCCAGGTCCTTGCTCTTGGTCCCTGTATTATACTGCATCCTGAGAAAGTGATTTTAGGATGTAGCTCTCCTAACTGTCACAGTAACACAAAATTCTACCTCCCCTTCCCTGTCTTACCTGCATTTTAAATAAATGTAGGAAAAGTCTGATCCAAATCTTGCTTTCACAGGTCACCTGTTGAGCCTTGGCTTCACAGGGGAGGTAATACTGGCTATGAATTTGGTTCTTGATTTCATTCTTTGTTGAGTTAAATTATGTACCTCCTTAAGATTAGTTGTTCGTTTTGAGGACTTCACAGTACTAAGATGCACTCCGCTAGTCCTGCCCTACAACAGAAAATCTGTTAATGTGTTAACCAGTTAAACAGAAGGGAATAACTCCAGAGAGATTTGGTCATTTTCTCAAATGTAGAGTATTGGAATGCCTAGACATTGGCATATAGACATTATTTTGGTATTCTTCTTTAACTCTGCATCTGAAACTTCATTATATTTGAGAACTACTCTAGAGAGTAATACACCCAAAGCTATATATATATTGTATTTTAGTGGTTTAAGGCTAGGGTCAGCAAGCTGCAGCCAGTGGCTCATGGCCCTGCCTATTTGTGTCTTACTGATGACTGTTTTCACACTACAGTGGCAGAGTTGAGTAGTATCCACAGAGACCATCTGGCCCACAAAACCTAACATATTTCTTAATCTGACCCTTTCAGGGAAAGTTTGCAAACCCCTGGTATAGGAGATACCATCAAGGTAGTTTTGATTGCATGTCATTTTTCCCTTGTGGGCTAACCTTAGGAAACTACCCCCAGCATATGTAAGAGGTGACTCTACCATTCAGACCTTTGATTTATCCTTATTTCTATGACAGACTCAAGATTAAGTCAGTGTATATATAATTTTTAGTATCCCACGTCCCAGCCAAATTGAAAACATTTCCATTTTTGTACATGCCACTCTCTGTATTTTTTAATACCTTTGCACAAGCTGTTCCTTGGCTATTCCCTGGGGTAGAATGCCCTTCCACTCCCCATGCACCCCAATTCTGCCTTTCAGAGTCATTGTTCAAGACCTAGCATTCCCCAGTCACCTCCAGCCTCCAGGCTGAATTAATTATTCATGGTCTGCAGTTCCACAGCTTTACTTCTTCCCTTATGTTGGACTTACTACCATGTCTAGTTCATGTCTGTGACAAGAGTCTCGCTTGTGGTAGATGGCCGGTAAAGGTGAGTTCAGCAGGTGTCAGGGATAATGAAGACGAATCATGTGTAGAGCTGGCCTTCATGGAGCTGGTAGTGTTAGAGTTTTCCCTGTTTTAGTGAAGTGAGTTTGCATCCTTCTCACATGACATGTATGTTATTGCTTTAATCCAGGCTAGGAACATCAGGCTAGTCGATGAAGCTGCTGGAGAGGATGAAGACTCAGCCTCAGAAGGTCTCAGTGAGCTCCTCCTGTATGGGCTCAGCTCTGAGAACCCCTGTGGAGCCAGGCTGAGTGTGGATGACCAGGGAAGACTGAGCTGGCCTGTGCTTTTCCTGTACCCGGAGTATGCCCAGTCAGACTTGGTCTCTGCTTTTCACGAGGATTCCAGGTAACTTCCTTCCCTGGGAGCCTTCTGTGGTGCTTGCATGCGCTTCCCTGTTCTTTCAGCAGGATGGACAGTTAGAATTTTGGGTGAGGAGGGAAGAGAATAGTATTAGAGAGTTTTATTACACAGTCTGGTTTAGCATAATCTCTAACCCATAGCTGATTTCTCCTTTCACTAAGAAGCTTTGCAGTGAGAGACATGGTCTCACCGTCATACTAACACCACAGTACAGTGTTTGTCAAGCACTGGGAGTTGTCTCTTGTGAGAGATGAAAGTATTGGAGGTAGTACATGAATAAAACTGAAGGGTATGTTTATTAGAAAACATACAACTAGTGATTTTAACATGTGATTTCATAGTTAATGGTTAGACTGTGGCTCAGTATAGGAATGTTGTTAATCCTGAGTCAGTTAAAGAGAATTACTATGTCATAATGGGACAAATGATTCACATATTTTGGGCACTGTTGTCAAAATGGATTAGGCCTGCATTTCATAATTTATATACTCTTGATATCTCCGTGAATTGGTGTCCAGGGGATGGGATGTGGGAAAACAAGATTATGGGTTACTGATACCAGAAGTACATGTTATATCTCCTTAGGTTTATTGATCATCTAATGGTGATGTTTGGTGAAACACCCTCTTGGGATTTAGAGCAAAAATACTGCCCTGATAATTTAGAGGTAAGGAAGTTTTCTTTTGTCCCTCTATGAGAATTGGGGTTGGGGGAATTGGGGTGGAGCAAGGTTTCACTGCCTTTTAAAAAAAAATTGTGGCAAAATATAAAAAACATAAAAGGTACCATTTTAAACATTTCAAAGTGTACAGTTCAGTAGCATTAAGTGCCTCCACATTGTTGTACAACCATTACCACCGTCTGTCTCGTTTTCATCATCTTGAACTGATGTACAGGAACTCTGTTCCTCCTCGCTGTCCCTGAATGGATCTACTCTAGGCGCCTCATGTAAGTGGAGTCATAGAGTATTTGTCCTTTTTTATCTGGCTTAATTTACTTGGTGTAATGTTTTTAAGATTTATCATCATGTAGCATGGGTCAGAATCTTAACTGTTTTTAAGGCTGAATAACATTCCACTGTTGCAACTTTGAAAAAAAAAATCACAACTTACAGAACAAAGAAATTTGTCTTCTGTTTGAGGGTAAGATGTCAACTGATGCCCCATCACCTCTGAAGACTTAAGTGTCTGTTTCCTACACACAAGGATATTTTCTTTCACGATCCCAATAAATCATGAGAATCAGGAAATTAACTTTGATACACTAGTACCAGCTAATCCTCAGACTCTATTAGTTTTCACAGATTTTTCCCCCCAGCCCCCAGAAACACTTTTTTTTTTTTGCACATACTACTAATTAAAAAGTTTTCTTTTAATTGAAGTATAGTTGATTTACAGTATTGTGTTTCTCAAGTATACGGTAAAGTGATTCAGTTATATTTTTTCAGATTATTTTCCATTATATGTTAACTATGAGCTATTGAAAATAGTTTCCTGTACTATATAGTAAACCTTTGCTGCTTATGTATTTTATGTATAGAAGTTTGTATCTGTTAATCCCATATTCCTAATTTATCCTCCACCTTTTTCTTCTTTGGTAATGATGTTTGTTTTCTGTGTCTGTGAGTCTCTTTCTGTTATACATGTAGATTCATTTTTATTTTAATTTTTTTGGCCATACCACATGGTATGTGGTATCTCAGGTCCCTGACCAGGGCGTGAACCTGTATCCCCTGCAGTAGAAGCACAGAGTCTTCATTGGACCACTGGGGAAGTCCTTGTATTATTTTTTAGATTCCACACATAATGATACCATATAATATTTTCCTTTGTGTGACTTACTTTACTAAGTGTAATATTTTCTAGGTCCATCCATGTTGCTGCAAAAGGCCATTTTTTATGGCTGAGTAATACTCCATTGTGTATATATACCACATCCTCTTAAGCCAGTCATCTGTTGATGGACACTTTGGTTGTTTCCATTCTTGGCTATTATAAATTGTGCTGCCTTGAACATTGGGATACATGTGTCTTTTCAAGTTAGAGTTTTCTCTGAATATATACCCAGGAGTGGGGTTGCTGGATCATCTTGTAACTATTAGCTTCTGCTTTCCATAGTGGGTGCACCAATTTGCATTCCCACCAGCAGTGTAGGAGGGGTCCCTTTTCTCTTTCATCCTCTCCAGCATCTGTTCGTAGACTTTTTACTGATGGCTGTTCGGACTGGTGTGTGGTGTTACCTCACTTTGGTTTTTGATTTGCATTTCTTCAGTAATTAGCAATGTTGAGCATCATTTCAGGTCTCTGTTGGCTACCTGTATGTTTCCTTTGGAGAAATGTCAGTTTGGGTCTTCTGCCCATTTTGAGAGTTTTTATCATGAGTGGATGTTGAATTTTGTCAAATACTTTTTTGGTATCTGTTGAGATGATCACATAGCTTTTGTCTTTCCATTCGTTAAAGTGATATATCACACTGATGGACTGGTGTATATTGAACTGTCCTTGTGACTGTGGAGTGAATACAACTTGATTTTTTTCTTTATACTCCCTTCCCCCACATTTTATGATTTATGTCCTATTTATTTTACATCTTCATGTTTATCCTTTTGCTATTAGTTATAGTTTTAATTGCTTTTACAGAATTTTTTGGTTTTATAATCTGTGTACTGGATTATTTAAAGGATCTTCTGTCCTTTTATATATTTGCCTTTCCCATTGTGATCTTCCTTTCCAATAGATTCTGCTGCTTTTTTACTTAGAGAAGACCTTTCAGTACTAAAGACCCTTAGTACTGCTGAATTCTTTTAGTTTTGCCTGTCTGAGAAATTATTTATCCTTCTTTCTATTGTAAATGATAGTTTTGCCAGATAGGGTTGTGGATTTTTCCTCTTCAGGACTTTGACTATATCATGCCACTCTCTCTGGACTGCAGTGTTTCTGTGAACAAATCAGCTAATAGCCTTATGGGGGTTCCTCTTTAACTGACTCTTTGTCTTTCTCTTGCTGACTTTGGAATCTTCTCTTTAACTTTTGCTATTTTAATCATGCTATGTCTTGTTCTGGATCTATTCGGGTTCATCTTGTTTGGAACTGTCTGTGTTTCGTGTACCTGGGTATCTATTTTTTTTTGTTAGGTTTGGGAAGTCTTCTGCCATAATTTCTACAAACACATTTTTGGTCTCCTTTTCTCTCTCTTTGCTTTCTGGATCTCCTATTATGTGTAGATGTGTAGTGTGTAGGTTGGCATGCTTTATATTCATCTGTAGATCTCATATGTTGTTCTTTTTTTTTTTTAATTTGTCTTTCTGTCTGCTGTTCTGATCGGGTGGTTTTCATTATTCTGTTTTCCAGATCACTTATTTGTTCTTCTGTGACATTTAGTCTGCTATTCATTACTTATAGAGTTGGTTTTTATCTCAGCAATTGAATTGTCTAATTTTGATTGATTCATGTTTATAGTTTCTAGTCCTTTTTACAGTGATCAGCATTTTTACTGATAATCTTTCTTAATTCCTTTAGCATTTTTATTACCTCCTTTTTGAACTTGAGGTCTAATAGACTGGAGAGGTCTGTTTCATTACTTGTTCTTTCAGGGGAATTCTGTTCTTCTAACTGGGAGAAGTTCCGTTGCTTTTTCATTTTACTTCACTTTCACTATCTCTGAATTTATGAAAAAAGTTACCTATTGTGGTCTTAAAAAAGCATTCCTGCTCAGAGTGTGTCCAGTACTTGTGGTGTGAGGGCTGTTTCGGGTGTGGATGCCGGCCTTATCTTTCTTGAGTGTGCTGTCCCCCTTGGTGGGGGTGTGGTTGGTGGTGTGGTGTGTCTAGAGCCTGCCTTGGATGAGAGGTGGGGCCTCCTCTCTGCTCCATGGCTTACCGGGCAGGGTCTGCTCCCCTGTTGTTGGGGTAGAAGGCACGAGGGTCAGGATGGATCAGGCTTCATTGCCCTTGAGTGTGTGCCCTGCCCCAAAGAAAGTGGTTGCTGAAGCAAGTGAAGTCCATGCAGTCTCGGTGAACTTGAGCATCACCATGGTTCCCCTCAGAAGCAGCCCAGGGTCGCATCCTTTTCTCTGCTGTAATTGTCTAGTGCAAGGCTGTGGTGTGAAGTAGCCTGGAGTTGGGGGTCAGGGTGTTGTGGCTGCAGAAACTGAGGAGGCTGTGGTGCCACCTGGGACCTGGGCAGCCTCTGTGGTAGACCTCTCCCAGGACCTGTCCACTCTAGATCTGACAGTAAGTTGCCGTGTGGAGTGGGCAGAACTAGGCTGCTTCCATTGGGAAGCCATCCCTGCAGATACCCAGGCAGGTCCTGACCGCCTAGCCACTGTGTTCTTGCAGGACTGCCCAGTGCGTGTGCTGACAGTGTCTGCTGTAGCTAGATTCGCCCCTGCTGCTTGGGTACTGACAATGGATTCTGCATCTCCCCCAAATCACATCCCAGGCCCTCCAGTCTATCTCTGTGTAGCTAGATCAAGTCCTCTCCCAGGGCCTGTCCACCTGAGATCCAGTGCTTAGCTGCTGTATGCCCTTGTGATGCCTGGTGCATATGCTGACATGTCTGCCCGGTTTGACCCACCACCCTGGTGGGTACACTGACAGTGGTCTCCGTGGTTCTGCTTGGACCACATCACCCTAGTCTGTCTGCACAGCTAGACTGAACCTTTGCCCTAGTCTCACACCAGGCTGTGGTGTGGGGTGAGTGGGGCTAGGGTATTGGTCCTTTGGATTGGGACGTGCCTCTCGAGGTGGCAGCCTCCAGTGCAGCTCTCTCTCGGTTCTGATTGTCAGCAGGCCAGCACATGTGCTTACTTGTACAGTCTGGGCTTCTTTCTTGTGTCAGTGGATTTCCCAGTTGGCACGCAGGCTCCTCAGGGTGAGGGTCCATCCATGTAGACTTCTCTTCACTACAGATCCCTTCCAGTGGTACCAGTCCCAGCCTGATGCTTTTATTTCTTTCCCTGTCCTACTTGGTGATGTGGAGATCTTTCTTGCAGGTTTGGTTATATAGGAGATCTTCTGCCAGTTTCTAGTTAGTTTCTGTGGGAATTGTTCTACATGTAGATGTATTTTTGATGTTTGTATGTGTGGGAGTGAGCTCTACATCTTCCTGTTCCCACCATCTTGATCCCCTCCGCCAGTCACCAGTAATGTTCTTTATAGCAGAAGGAATCCCACATAGTATTGTATCTAGTGCTCATGTCCCTTCAGTCTCCTTTGGGCTACAGAAGATTTTCAGTCTTTAGTCAACTTTCTTGATCTTGCCACTTTTGCAGGTTACAGACCAGTTATTTTGTGGAAAGTGTGGGTTTGTGTGTCTTGACCTAGATTATGATTATCTGACTGGAATATCACAGAGCAGTGCTATATTCTTGTTGCATCCTGTCAGACGTCATAATTTCAAATGTCCCATTTCTGATGATGTTCACTTTCATCACTTGATTGAGGTAGGGGTATACAAGCTTCTGTACCGCATAAAGTTACTCTTTTCTGCTTTGTAGTTAGTATTTTATAGGGAGGTACTTGGAGATGATACAAATATTTTCTTGTTCATCAAACCGTTGTTTATGTCAGTGGATTTATGGTTTATTTTATTAGTTGAGTTATAATCTATTACTCCTGGAGAAGGAAATGGCAACCCACTCCAATATTCTTGCCTGGAGAATCCCATGGACGGAGGAGCCTGGTGGGCTACAGTTCATGGGGTCACAAAGAGTTGGACACAACTGAGTGACTTCACTTTCACTTTCATGGTTATATTATGCTCAAGGTGTCTAGGATTTGGTCAGTGGGAATTCCTTCAAATTTGCTTCTGTGTCCTTCGGACTTGTCTCCATTTTTAAAGCACTTCCTTGCTTTGTGTTACAATGTGTTTGAGGCTCAAATTGTGCTTTTTTTTGCCTTAGCTCTAGAATCAGCCATTTTCCCCAAGGAGCTTTGGTTCTTTTTAGCAGAAAATAGTATTTAGAAGTCAAGATCTGTCTAGTAGCTACACTCCCAAGTACAGGGGTGAGGGGAGGAGGATGCTCACTGCTCCATTGGCGTGCATGTGTGTGTGTATAAAAACGTGAGCTGTCACTGGTATCTCCAATTCTAATCCAATACCAACTCTTTCTCTATTTTTGCAGTGGCTTCTATTATTATTAATATATTTGTTTGATGGGTTGCCCCACATTTAATTCCCCTCCCCTCACCACCAGCATCCCCTCTCATGGGGAGCCTTCCCTCGCTCACGTGGACTGACTCCTGCATCAGCCTGTTGCCTCAGCATGGTGCCCTCCTCATCCTACATATGCTGTCGCCCTGCACTGCTCAACCGTCCTGCAGGAATGTCTTTTTTATCCAGCGTGGGTCCTCACTCCCCTCAGCAGGCCTCCCCCTGCCATGAATGGCTGCCCTTCTCACCCTGCTTGGCTGGCCAGTCCCCAGTGAGAATGCACATCTCCACTGGCCAGGCTTTGACACCTGCCCAGGGCTGCCTCCTGTGTGGACATCTCTCTTTCTCTGCTCTGGGCCACTGCTGCCTCCTTTCCCCATACCTAATGGCTCTACGACTGAATTGTGAGGGAAGGAAGGCTCATGGGCCTGGATTTGAGTCTCAGCAGTTGCCGTCTCTTACACATTTCCCCAGATTTGGCCTCAGCATGCCTAGTGTCGTTGAAGCCCTTTACTGGTGTCTTGACTTGTGCCCCTCTGTTCATCCTGCAGGTCTACTTTGAGGATGAGGACAGGGAGGAGCTGTACTGCGTGCCTCCCAGTAGCACCCTGCTGCAGGTGCTGCAGCACCCCAGGTGAGTCACCTTCATGGGGCTGGGTAGACCAGGAAGGGTGCTCAGGCACCGTCCCAGGCACACGGCCAGGTTCCCGTTTCACTGCTGAGCACTAGCCTTGTACTCCCCTCCCTTCTGCCCTGGATGCAACATTGTGAGACAGCAGCCCACGGAGACTGGCCCAGGCTTTTGGCCAAACAGGCTGCAGTGTGCTGACTCAGCCCATTGCACCGCAGCCGTGACATCCTCAGGGGGAAGTGAATGGGGCTGGTTGAAAAAGAAAGCACTGCCTGGCTTTTGTACCAAAGACAGCTGGGATGGCCCTCCTGTTCCTAATTGCACCTGTGTCCCTTGATGTTGTCGTATGGAAAGAGCATTGGCTCTTGAAGTCAGACACCATCATTTAGTGGCTGTGTGCCTCTAAGTCCATACTGCCTCCCTGGGTCTGTTGGCTCATCTCTAAAATGAGGATAATAACTCTTGACTACATATTTCTCAGGTAGGAGAGAGTAGGAGTCAGTGCTCTGATGCACTGAAAGGGGCGGTCTACTGTGAGAGGGCCCCTTGGTTAACTGCAGTGGGAGCCTACTGGATTTGGCAGTTGTCTCTTAGCTTTGGGGGTTCCTGGACTATAAGGTTATGGCCTCAATAGCTTTATAGTTGACCCTTGGGCCAATTTTCCCTGAGCTTTGAGCAAAGCAAATGTCTTGGATTTGGGCAGAGTCCAGTGTGCTAAGGGTGGTTGGGTTTGAAAATGGTGGTTGGGTTGGAAATGAGGCTGGAGGACCATGTTAGGACCGTGTATGGCTCTAGGGAGCATGAATCCTGACGATGGTGTGTGGAGCCCTAGAGGGCGTTTAGGTAAAATTTACCAAGTAGTGTACAGATCTTAAGTGTACTGTTCAGTGGTGAGACGTGAAGTAGGGGTGGATTGAAGTTTAGGAGGTAGATTGGGATGGGAGTTGGTGATGTGTTGACTGACTCAGTGAGTGTCTAGCTGGTCTTGATGCTCCTGCTTTGGCCTGGCAGGCAGGAGGTGAGGATTTCTTCAGATATGATTGATGACTTCTCTTGGCAGCATTTTTTTTCCTAGCCCTAAATTACCCTTCTAGTTTATAGACAGATTTTTAGTTCTTCATTTTCTCAATTGTTAGTAAATTATCCAGAATTCTTTAAAGGCCTGAGGTCTGCTCTACCTTATCTCCCAGAAAATGCAGAGAAATCTTAACTATAAAGCAGACTGATTGGTGGAGGAAAACCAATTTCATGCTTCTGAGAAAGTATAAATACATTGGAAGTCATTATTTTTTAAGTGATTAGCGTAGGCAAGAGACTACCCAGCACAGAGGAACTTCAGACCAGCAACATCAAACTTTGAACTGGGTGCTGGGCCATGATACAGGCTCCTCTGCCCAGATCCGAGCCCACAGGGTGGTGCAGAAACCCCTGGACCTGAGTCCACGGCCTTGCCTGCTGTCCAGCATGCCTGCTCCATTTGCTTTATGCCCAGCAACAGCAAAAGCTCTAGTGACCTGCACCTCCTGGCTTTTTCTCCCCCGTGCCCATCAGGACCCCTTTTCCAATTAATGCAAGCTGAGACATGACAGCTCTCAGAAACCTTTCCTGATTTCCCTTTCCCGTAGAGGAATTATGTCTCTTTGGGCTAACACTGTACCTCAAAAATGCTTCTACAGTTGTGCCTCACTGTCATTATTTATCTCCCTTCCTCTAGACAGTGATGGTGGCTTTTGTTTGTTGTTTAATCTGTTTTTTTCAGCACAAGGCCTGGCTTACTCTGGGCACGTACTGTTGAATGAAGGAATGAAAGCATGTTCTTATTTTATGTTTAGCCATAAACATACATGATACTAGAGGACCCAGAGGACTGGCCCAGAGGTTCTGGCTAGGTTCTAAGGGGGAGGGGGTCATGCTCATTTGCAGACTTGTAAACAACCAAGCAAATAAATGTGCTAAGCTTGCGTTTTAATGTTGACTCACATCTAAAGGTTCACCTTGACTGTTGTTGGGAAGGTCCATGGGTGATTAAGATTGCAATTCAATTATCCCTCTCTTTTGTTGTGTTCACTGCAGGTACTTTGTAAAAGCCCTGACACCAACATTTTTGGTCTGTGTAGGATCCTCTGGTTTTTGTAGGAATTATCTCCGGGGGAAAAAGGTGCACCAGGTAAAGTGACTGGGCCATGCTGTGGGAGCCAGGCTCCCTGGGCCTCCTCCCTCCCCCACCTCAGCCTGGAGTTAAGCATACTTGAATCAGCAAGATCTACTCTTCGAACCCAGCACTTTATTCCTGTCACCCCAGGGGCAGGCCTTCCCTGCATCATGGTTGGGGAGGAGCTACTGCCTTCTTGAACTTCAGCCTCTCGGGTCAGACCGCCGAACTGTAGCAGGCCTTCACTTTGCTCTCTTGCTGCTGAGCTCTGTGCCTTGCTTATGACCTGCTTGGACTCACTGTGAGTTGTGTTAACACCAGCTTCCAGCTCTGACCTGAAGACTCATGATCCAGTGACATGGTTCTGCAGCTGTGTACCTCACACTGCACACATACACAACCACACATGTGACTGTAAGGTGTTAATGCCGAGAAGTCCTTCATGAACACAGAGGCCTGCTCTGTTGGGATCCTGTAGATGCCTTGGGGTGAGATGGGGCCAGGGAAGCCAGGTCCTAATTCTCCATCTTTTATGAAGAATTGCAAATTGAGGCTTCTCTAGAACCCCTAAAAACTTTGCCATGGTTCCTGATCTTTGCAGTATGGAGACCTGTGACAGGCAGTATATCAGTTTTCATATTTAGAATTTTATGCCTTTTAATCTGGAAAATCTTTTTGCACGTTGAGTCACTGTCATCTGTTGTATTTTTGTCTACAGCTATTTGCTTCCTCCTTCCTAGAGGATTTTATATGTCCTTACCTTGCATTGCCCACCCTTTCCCCCAGTGAGGAGGGTGCGTCCCTTCTTCTGATGCAGAGGGTTGTGAGTGGACATGTTCAGGCAGAGCTTGCAGAGTATGGTGTGGTGGATCATGCTCTTCCCTCTGCCTGGGAGTGTATTTCCCAGGGTGGGGCTGTTCCTTCAGCTGGATGCTAAAACACATGGAGCAGAGCTGAAGCAGCTGGCCTGCAGCCATTGACTGTGACATGAATGAGAAATAAATATTTGTTGTAGTATTAATAATAAGCATTGAGATTTGGGAGTTGTTTGTTACTATAGCAAAGCTACCTAATACATCATTAAACGGAAACCAGCTGCTCTACTTAAGATCGACTAACTTAGGGTTTTCTGCTGTGCGTGCTGTCATCTGTGAATGGCAATTTGCTGTGGAATGTTTACAAAGAACCAGGCAGCTTTCCTTCCAGGTGCAGGTCCCTGCTTGTGGCTATAGAGCCAAAGTCCAGCGTCCATCATGAGCCTGGCTTAGGCCACACAGGCCATCCTCTCTCATTTCCCAGCTAGATTCTGTGCCCTTCCGGACAACAAGGCCTGTCCCAGCTTTGCTCCACTGCGGTGGCTATGGTGATGGGCAGCCAGGGTGCGCACAGGAGTGTGGGGGCAAGGGCCCTGAGCACTCCCCTTCCATAGAGGTGGGACCTGCAGGGTTCGGGACAGGTGGCCCTCTTGTGAAGTGGATGGGTGTAGTGGGGCCTGTGGGCCTTGCCCTTACCTGGTGCCTCCATGGCCACTTGCCCATGCCTTGGATTCCAGCAGAGCCAAATCAGAGCTCCCCACAAGGACTTAACCCTCCTCCACCTCATCTTACAGATGAGGAAACTTAGGCTCAGAGGAAGGACAAGGGCAAGGTTGAGGAGCCAGCATCTTTGGCATCCCCAACTTGAGGCAGAGCCTTTCCCACCATCCCAGGGACCCTTCTTCCCACAAGACAAGAGTGCAGCTCTTCTCAGGGCAAAGGGTCAGGGATGGAGGTGGGCCTCCCCAACCTGTCTGGTTACCTCCGTGGATTTAGGGTGTCAGGTGGAGAACTTGGTGGGGGACAAAAGAACCGCTTAAGCCACACCCTGATGAAACACTTCTGGAGGTGTACAAGGGCAAGCAGAGAGATGATAAATGGCTGTCAACATGGACAGCAAGCAGTATGCAAACCCTCATCCTAAGCCACATTCTCAGTTCTAGGATCACAATTTTATAAATAAGATGGAGGCACACAGTCTCAACAGTGAGTATCAGACCTGGGATTTGAACCCAAGAATCTCACTCCAGAGCCCACCTGCCTCCTCTTTCAGGTTCCTTTCCTTCTGTTGGCTTTACCAACATTTAATGGGCACCAACCAAGGGCAACCAATCTAGACAGCATATCAAAAAGCAGAGTCATTACTTTGCCAACAAAGGCCCATCTAGTCAAGGCTGTGGTTTTTGCAGTAGTCATGTATGGATGTGAGAGTTGGACTATACAGAAAGCTGAGTGCTGAAGAATTGATGCTTTTGAACTGGGGTGCTGGAGAAGAATTTTGAGAGTCCCTTGGACTGCAAGGAGATCCAACCAGTCCATCCTAAAGGAAATCAGTCCTGAATATTCACTGGAAGGACTGATGCTGAGGCTGAAGCTCCAATACTTTGGCCACCTGATATGCAGAACTGACAGACCCTGATGCTGGGAAAGACTGAAGGCGGGAGAAGAAGGGGACAACAGAGGATGAGATGGTTGGATGGCATCACCGACTTAATGGACACGAGCTTTGAGTAAACTCCAGGAGTTGGTGATAGGGAGGTCTGGCGTGCTGCAGTCCATGGGGTCACAAAGAGTTGGACACAACTGAGCAACTGAACTGAACCAAGGGCAAGGCATCAGGTAGCTTCTGCCTTCAGGGTCATGCTGTTGAGTGGGTGTCATAAACCTAACCCTGGGTTGAGAACTCTCCAATAAAGGGAAATGCAGCCAGTCTATGTCCCCGTTGCACTCTTGGTGTGACGCTGCAGGCCCTTCAGTGTCTGGCCCTTTACCACTTCTGTGGCTCCCTCCATCTCCAGCCTCAGCCTAGCCATCCTGGCCTCAATTCAGCTGTGGTAGGATGGTGCAGAAGTGAGAGGTGTATCAGCTCTGGAGCCCGGCTGTCTGCTTTCTACTTCCAGCCCCATGACCCACTAGCTGAGTAGCCTCAGGCACCAGTCCTATCTGCAACTTGAGGATAACAGCACCTTCCTCATGCAGGTGCTGTGAGAATTCAATGAATTAATCTGCATGTAGCACATGGAACACAGCCTGCCTCATACCAAAAGTTTATGACACTTACATTTTATTCTCCAGTCTTATGGTTTTAGCTTACGGCTTTTGTACACTGTTCCCTCTGGAAGACTCTCACTTCTTCCCCTCCCTCCATTCCCACTGTTCCTCCCTTTATTTAATACCTATCAGGACCTTCCATCAGGTCCAGCTGCCTCCTCCAGGAAACCCTACTGGCTGGCTTCTTACCACACGTCCCATGAGTCCTCTACCTTCTCTATGCTGACTGCACTGTACTTGATTACAGGGTGGTTGCTTCCACTTCTCTGGAAACTTGAGTCAGGTATGTTGAACTGTGCATTGTGCCCTGCCAGGACCTAGCACAGCAGCTCCTCAGCACACAGCAGGTGTATAACAAATAGTTACTGACTGATGACACAGGAAGGAGTGATGAATTCTGAATAGACGAGGTGGGAGGTGGAGGGAGGCCACCACACACAGGGTATGTGGGCGGTTCAGTTGAAGGGATTGGTGAGGTGGGAGGGACTTCAAGCTAAGGCAGGAGCCTTGAAAGGGCATATGCCAGGGGTAGCACACATGCTACCAGGCTTAGTAGTAACGACTGCCATGTACTGGGCACTTAGGTGTGCCAGAGGGCATCCAGGTGCTTCATGTGGATGGGCTCAACCTTGCCGTCTGGGAGGTGAGGCACCATTTTCCTGAGAAGAAAAGTGGCATAGAGAGGATAAGTAGCTTACAGAGCCAGCTAGCTAGTGAAGAGTGAGTCACAACTTGAATTCAGGACTCCCCTCAGTCGATACTAACAGTAGCAAGACTGGGCCCCTGCTTCCAGGAGTTGGCAACAAACCAGAGGCCCTTGCCTGCTCACTCCAAGGTTATGGTAAAAGTTTGGCAGTTTGACCTGCAATGTCCCTGACATGTCTGCCTGGGTAGAATTCAGTCTGCTGAAACCCTTGACAGCATCAACGTCCTGCCTGTGGCACTCCCGTCAGCCCACGGGCTTAACCATTAACCAGTAAGTGCCTCCACTCCACTCTCCCAGCCCTACAAGGTTTTAATCACAAGCTCATTAGCACCTTGAGAGCTGCTGGCTTAATATGAGTGGACACCACCCCTGCATGGAGCTGGTGCCTGAATGTGGGAGCCTGAAAGGGCCCACCCCATGGTGCTGGCCACGTGCACTGCCCACTCAACCTTCCAGAAGGGCAGCTACACTTCCCAAGCACCTGCTGTGAGCAGGCCCTGCTGTCCCTCTTGTCCCTGTGAGGAAATGGGTATAAGAAGTGTCCTGCACAAGGTCCCATAGCTGCTAAAGGGCCCAAGCAGTCTGACAGTAGAGTCTGTCTGGGTCACTGTGATCTAAGTTATCATTTTAAATTAAGTGAAATCAATCTTTTCCCAAAAGTTTGCAAAAACATCATAAAAATACTTTCCCCAATTTCCACATTATAGAAAACTTTAAAAAATTCTTTTCCTAATTCTAAAAGTCATGTGTGCCCTTCAGTCGCTCAGTCGTGTCCGACTCTTTGCGACCCCATGAATTGCAGCACGCCAGGCCTCCCTGTCCATCACCAACTCCTGGAGTTCACTCAGACTCACGTCCATCGAATCGGTGATGCCATCCAGCCATCTCATCCTCTGTCGTCCCCTTCTCCTGCCCCCAATCCCTCCCAGCATCAGAGTCTTTTCCAATGAGTCAACTCTTTGCATGAGGTGGCCAAAGTACTGGAGTTTCAGCTTTAGCATATTACTACTAAGTCGCATCAGTCGTGTCCGACTCTTGTGCGACCCCATAGACGGCAGCCCACCAGGCTCCGATGTGCCTGGGATTCTCTAGGCAAGAACACTAGAGTGGGTTGCCACTTCCTTCTCCAATGCATGAAAGGAAAAGTGAAAGTGAAGTCGCTCAATCATGTCCGACTCAGCGACCCCATGTACTGCAGACCAAAAGTTAAGGCAGCAGAGGGATTAGAAAGAATTTTTTTCTCCTCCATCCATGGGATTTTCCAGGCGAGAGTACTGGAGTGGGGTGCCATTGCCTTCTCCGAGCTTTAGCATTATTCCTTCCAAAGAACACCCAGAACTGATCTCCTTTAGAATGGACTGGTTGGATCTCCTTGCAGTCCAAGGGACTCTCAAGAGTCGTCTCCAACACCACAGTTCAAAAGTATCAATTCTTTGGCACTCAGCTTTCTTCACAGTCCAACTCTCACATCCATACATGACTACTGGAAAAACCATAGCCTTGACAAGATGGACCTTTGTTGGCAAAGTAATGTCTCTGCTTTTGAATATGCTATCTAGGTTGGTCATAACTTTCCTTCCAAGGAGTAAGCGTCTTTTAATTTCATGGCTGCAATCACCATCTGCAGTGATTTTGGAGCCCAGAAAAATAAAGTCTGACACTGTTCCCAATATCTCCCCATCTATTTGCCATGAAGTGATGGGACGGACCAGATGCCATCGTTTTCTGAATGTTGAGCTTTTTTTTTTTTTTTTCAGTTAAAGAAGGTTTTTAATTTTGCAATGTCATTCCATACAAAAGCAATAGAAACATAACAGTCTTAGGAAGTTTACAACTGAATATGTGAACAGAAAATCTGTACACATTATCCTTTACAGCCATTTTACAAAGTGAATTAACTGATTATAAAAAAAAAAAAAATTCTAATCCCTCTGCTGCCTTAACTTTTGGAGTATTATAGGTAGAAGGCCCACTTAGTGGTATTTACAAGTACCAAGTTAAGATTGTATAACTTACATAAAATCCATTAACTTATCAGCTCAGTTTAATATCTTTGACTATTCAGTGCTCTGTATGAGGAAAAATCCCATCTTGATATACTGACAAACAGCCAGAAAACTAACGCTTTCCATAGAGATGGTAAAGGAGCCGATTATGAGAACACTCATTCAGATTCCAGTAAAGAAAGTCAATACTGGTTGAGCTTTAAGCCAACTTTTCCACTCCTCTTTCACTTTCATCAAGAGGCTTTTTAGTTCCTCTTCACTTTCTGCCATAAGGATGGTATCATCTGCAAATCTGAGGTTACTGATATTTCTCACGGCAATCTTGATTCCAGCTTGTGCTTCTTCCAGCCCAGCATTTCTCATGATGTACTCAGCATAGAAGTTACATAAGCAGGGTGACAAAATACAGCCTTGACGTACTCCTTTTCCTATTTGGAACCAGTCTGTTGTTCCATGTCCAGTTCTAACTGTTGCTTCCTGATCTGCATACAGGTTTCTCAAGAGGCAGGTCAGGTGGTCTGGTATGCCCATCTCTTTCAGAATTTTCCACAGTTTATTGTGATCCACACAGTCAAAGGCTTTGGCATAGTCAATAAAGCAGAAATAGATGTTTTTCTGGAACTCTCTTGCTTTTTTCATGATCCAGCAGATGGCAATTTGATCTCTGGTTCCTCTGCCTTTTCTAAAACCAGCTTGAACATCTGAAGTTCACAGTTCATGTATCGCTGAAGCCTGGCTTGGAGAATTTTGAGCATTACTTTACTAGCATGTGAGATGAGCAATTTGCGGTAGTTTGAGCATTGCCTTTCTTTGGGACTGGAATGAAAACTGACCTTTTCCAGTCCTGTGGCCACTGCTGAGTTTTCCAAATTTGCTAGAATGGCAAACCACTTCAGTATTCTTGCCTTGAGAACCCCCTTAACAGTATGAAAAGGCAAAATAATAGAATACTGAAAGAGGCACTCCCCAGGTTGGTAGGTGCCCAATGTGTGCTACTGGAGATCAGTGGATAAGTAACTCCAGAATGTGTGCCCTTAGATGCAGACAAATTCTAAAAAGTGTCCCGGCCTCTAGGAGTAGAAATGGACAGGGGTGTAAAGAGGCCTGGCGCTCAAGTAGTTAAGGAAATGACAATTTCAAGATTTCCACAAAGCTCTTTTATTGATGGCCCAGCAGGTGTTTCTTCCATTAAAACACTGAATATTAATGGAGCCCTTGATTTACATTCTAAGCTTGATTTACACAATGGTTTTGTTATGCACCAGCCTTTGTCCCCAAGTATTAATTCTGTTAAATATTTCCCAGCCAGTTGCTTCTCTATCTCCCCAAGGAATGAGCAACGATAATACAGCCTGTACCTGTTATTTTGCCAGCAACCCCATTTCATCAATTTATGGCAAGAAGTAATGTTGGCAAGTTCAGAAAAGATAGAGCAATGTACACGGTTTGAATATTTCTGTCTTTCCTCTAAGGAGATGGAACCATTCTGCATATGTTACTTAATTCTTGTTTGTGCCACTCCCCAGGAAAGTTGTGAAGCAACATAGCAAAAAAACAAAACCCAGGTCTCAATGTTAACAGCAGAGCCTGAGGTCCCAATGGATTATTTCCTAAGTCATCCCATGCAAGTCATCGTGGTTCCAGAGAGCACACTAGGGGTTAAGCTTTTCATATAACTCAGCTCAGCCAACCCTCAGACAACCCAAGGAGGTGTGGGTGTCATTATGAAAGCATCTCACAGATGAAGAATCTGAGATGCACAAAAGACGAGTTATTTGTCTATGATCATATACCTGCTAAGTGGAAAACTGATTCTCTATTCAAGGTCCTAATCTTTCCACCAAATTATACTGCCCCTGGCTACTGCAAGAAACACTGGCTAAGTCATCAAGACACCTGGGTTTCAGTTCAGCTGGATGTTGAGCAAATCACTGTGCTCCTTGTATGTGTCTTCCTTGGAAAATGGGTATCTCTTTCAAACCTAAAGGCCTCTGTACCTCAAAGGCTGACTCAACCAGCCGTCACTCCTGGCAACAAGATTGACCCAAGGTAGCCTAATTCAGGAGATGCAGGACCTGGTCTGCAATCAGGCAGTCTGGCCAGTCAGATGGGTTGCAGCAGGTTAATTTCCACTGCAGGTTTGTCTCCCATCTGTGAAGTGAGGGCTGGACAAGCAGGCTGCAAGCTCTCCTGTTCTAAAGTTCCATGATTCTACCTTACCCTCAAATCATTCCATATCATACACATTTATGAGAGTTTTAAATTAACTAGTTCTCTATTCCCTGAAGCTGATTTTTAGAAGTGCTTATTCTTACATTAGGCTAGCCTTCCATAAAGTATGCTTATGAAGCACAAATTTAAATTTAAAAAAATATTTAAAGTGCTCATTTGCACGTAATTCTAATTTCTCTACTTCAGGCTAAGTTGATCAGACATACATAATCCATTTTACTTACTGGAATCATTTTGCCCAGGCAGAGGCCATGCAGTATAGTGAGACAAGACACAGGTTTTGGTCAGTACCCAGATTCTAGCTCTGATACATAATAGCTGTGCATTCTTAAATTGCTTGAATGGAGCTTCCAGTTTCATCCGTAAAATGAAGATTTCACAGCACTTACCTTTAACAGTTTTAAGATCTGAACACGGCATATATAAGTGCTGAAAGCAGAGAGCTCACATCAACCTGATAATGCACAACTGAAATGACTCAAACATTCAACCCTGCAATGTGGGCTGAGGACGCTCCACAAAGTTGGCAAATTAGAATCATCTGGGGAATTTTAAAACTGCTGACGCCCAGGCCACACCCCAGAACAGAACCTCGGGGTGGGACCCAGGGGACTCCACTGTGCACCCGAGTAAGATCCTTGTCTTACAATCCAGCCTCTCTAGGTTTGCTCTCAGAGTCCTGTCTCCTAGCCTGAATGCTGGCACAGAGCCCAGCGGTAGCCTGGGAGTCATTAGGGCCTGGCGTCTACATTCATTAGGAACCCTGATGGTGTGTGCTGGGGGTGAGGTTACTCTGGCACGATCAGCGGTCACAAGCTGCTGGGAAGCTGTTTGGCAGGCAGAACAACAGGCCAAGACAACACTTCAGTGCACTAGGAGTCAGCCTAGGACCCCAGCCTCAGGGGAGCTGACCATCAATGACAAGAGGCTGGCAGCCATACAGTGAGCTGTGCACACCAAGTGAGAAGGGTGTCGGTGCTAGTAGGAGAGCACAGGGGATGCCAAAGACAGAAACCATTGCCAGGAGCTGCCGAGCATGTTTCAGGAGGTGATGGCTTTGAGCTTAGCCCTGAAAGATTCTCCTTAGGTATGGACAAGCCGTGACACCAGGGGCCGAGGAGGGAGAAGCTGATCCTGCTCCTGGGGGCAGGAGCAATGAAAGCTCAATCAAGCTCGCTGCCAGTTCTCCCCAGCACTCAGGCAGTGACCTTCCACTGATAATTCACCTCCGTCACGCATGGCTCTAGGATCCAACTCTGCAGCCAGGACGAAGTCACTGTAGCACTGGAAGCCTGCAGACACTTGAGGGAAGAAATGGTATAACACATATTTTCCAGTCACCCAATTTTTTCTTTTTCCAGTGGAGAAGTAGAAAAAGAGTTTCCAGGCAAGAAGCTGCGGCACTCTGAACTTGGCAGGTGTTACCACTGTTTCCAATTAACGTGCAAACCTCACCCCAACAGTCTGACTTTATTCAATCAATATAACATGATCTCAGTGCCAGGCCAACTCAAGAGGGAGAGTCAGGTCTCTGGAGGTGGTTTGGGGGCCATTAGCTAACTGTTTTAACTTTCCGGGTAGCTTAAACAATGGAGAATCAGAGGAACCAGATCTGCCTGTCATAAACCTCTCGAGGAACCAGCTAGTCAGCTGTGAGGACTTTACAGATCTAGTTCCATTTTCTCACGTTACAGATGGAGAAACTCGAAGGCCCCAGCAGGCGAGGGGTCATGTCCAAGTCACTGGTGAGTCAGTGGCAGCCAGGTGTCCTGATTCTCGTCCCCAGACCCTCAGCCCACTTCTCAGAGGAGGAGGACTGGTGGGCTGCCTCTCTGCACTGAATGCAGCAAGAGGCCCAAGGTCAGACTGCTGGAGCTGGGAGGGGGTCAGTCATCAGGAGGCCCCCAACCTACATGTGGTGTAGAAAACTGCTGAGAGAAGGGAAGTGACTCTCCTGAGGGCCAAGATGACAACTTGGCTCTTTCTAGCCACTACCTCCAAACAGAAGCTTCCACAGTGGAATATGAAAGATAGGTTATGTGGCGGCACGGCCAGCCCAAAGGGATCAAGTTAACAACTTATACAAATAATCCGAACAAATGACTACAACTGGCTTTCCTAACGTGGTCTCACCTTCCACGAGCTGCTCTGTTTCTGGGGAGACCAGCTCCGGGGAGCAGTACAGGAAAGGCAGCATTTCAGTGAACACCAAGGCTGTGAGATACAGTGGGAGGGGTACAGAGGGTGGTTCAGACAACCTGCACTCGGCTCAGTAATTCCAGGACTCCTTCTCTGGTAAGGAAGACCACCTCTCCGGTATTTTGGCACCAAACCTCAAAATGTGCAGGGTCGTCCAGGGCCCTCTTGGCCGCGATGATCACAAAGGGGTAGCCGAACTTGTTGGCGTCTTTCAGTCTGTTCCCAATGGTCAGATGGGTCCTGTCGTCCAGCAGGACCTCCCCCTGGAGCTGTGGCACTGTCTCTGTGATGTGGTCGTAAAGATGCCCCGCAAGCTCTGTGGCCGCCTCCTCCTTACTGCCCTTCTTGGGGGGGATGAGGCAGACTTGGTAAGGGGCCAGGAGGCTAGGCCAGCGAATGCAGTCTTCTGTAGAGAGAACTTCAATGGCAGCGGCCAAGATCCGTGTCACACCCAAACCATAACACCCCATTTCAGCCAGGGATGGCTTGCCGTGGACATTGATGAACTGGGCATTGAAAATAGAGGAGTACTTGGTGCCCAGGTAAAACGTGTGCCCTACCTCGATGCCTTTGGTTTCGGTCAGTGGCCCCTGGCAAGCAGGGCAGTTTGTCCGTGACGAGTCCAGAGTCTCCACGTTGGCAGAGAAGTGGCAGCTGGGACAGAGTACAAGTCGGTCCTCCCCAACGTCCACTGGCAGCTGGAACTCGTGGGACACTGTGCCCCCGATGCTGCCCACGTTGGCCTGGACTTTGATGCATTGCAGCCCCAGCCTGTTGAACAGGCTGCTGTAGGCATCACATACCAGGCTGTAGGTCAGCTGGGCGGCCTCGGGGGAGGAGTCAAAGGTGTACATGTCCTTCATATAAAACTCTCGGCCGCGGAGAAGACCAAAGCGGGGTCTGGGCTCATCCCGAAACTTCCTCGTCACCTGGTACAGCAGGAATGGGAGCTGCTTGTAGGACAGTGTCTTCTGGGAGGCGACCAGGGCTGTAATGGCTTCCTCATGGGTTGGTCCTAAGCAGTATTCCTTGCCGTGTCTGTCTCTAAGTCTCAGTAGCTCCCTGCCCATTGAGTCCCACCGGTTGGTGGCTCGCCAGAGCTCTGCTGGGCTGAGGCTGGGCATGTTGACCTTCTGTCCCCCGATGGTTTGCATCTCCTGATCTATCACGTGCACCAGCTTCTCCATGGCACGGACAGTGTAAGGCAGGAGGTGGTAACATCCGGGGCTTGCCGGGTGGATGAGGCCCACCTGCAGCATCAGCCGCTGGCTCTTACAGGTCAGGTCGCCAGATCTGCCCTCGAGAGAGAGTACCTGGTCTTCCCGAAGTTTCTGGGGCTGGAACATGCGGGACAGCACCAAGCGCTTCCCTCTCCTGGGGGCACAGTGGTGAAACCTCTGAGGAGCATACTGCGAGAGCTGATGGCTGCAGGTGGCCAGGGCGGGCAATGCTCTGCATCTTGTCAGCAGCCCTTCCATGACACCCTGGCACAGAGAGGCACTTGTGCCTGAAGAAAAACAAGTCGAACAGAAATATGTGTTAACTGTGATCTGACACCCTGCAGCAGTCAGCACAGATCGGCCTCCAATAAAACTTCTATGACAGCCACCAATTTTGGAGACGCAAAAGGATATAAACTCTTTCAAGGTTCTTGATTTATACTGCCAAACTTAGTGAGTGCCCCTAATCATCAACACATCCCACAGAACAAAAGCTCTCCTGCAGTATGCTGAGAACAGGTTACTAATTCCCCTCAGCTCTGGGAAGCTCAAATCCTCTCAGGTGGATCCCTCCAACTTTCAGCAGCCTCAGTCCTTCAGGGGTCCCCTCCAACTTCCAGCAGCTTCAACAACTTCCCCTGGCCTCTGTACGAATATTATCATTTCCTTTGTGGCCCATGACCTGAAGACAGTTGGGAGGCATGGCCACAGAGCCCTAGTATGCCTGCGCGGAAAAATGCAGGCCCTGGAGGCAGGACACATGTGGCTCACACCTGGAGCCATCACTTAAAAGTCTCACCTCAGGCCCGTGGCTCAAGCCAGAAACTCCTTCACCCTTGACTCTTCCTCAAGCAAATCAGTCTGTCTCCAAGACCTCTCTCAAGTCGACCCCTCACATTACAGTGGCCCAGTAATTGTGAAATTTTAGCAAGCATTAGAATCACCGGGAAAGCTTGTGGGGCCTCATCGCCAGAATTTCTGAGTCAGTAGGTCTGGGGGTGTGGGCAGAGAGATTGTATTTCTCACAAGTTACTGGTCACAAAGACCCGAGGCACACAAGGAAGTCCTGCCATTTCACAATGGAGGAAACAGACTAAGAAACGAAAATTATTCAACAGTTTATGTGGTTGTGACCCCGCCCCAATCTAGGGCCGGGATGCACGCGGAAAAACTGACACCAAAGTCCTCGGTCTCCGCGCCCAGAACCGAGCCCGCTCTTCTTCCGCAGTGTCCCGCCCGTCCCTCAGCCCTCACTGTTATGCCCATTCACCAACCGTAGTCCCACGGAACGTCGCCCGCACAGACACGGCCACACAAACCACCGCGCCTGCGCCAGAGCGGTGCCAGCAAGCCCGCCTCTTACCCTTCCTACCAATCACAAAGCCGCGCTCTCGGGGCCTGGCCCCACCCCACTCTAGACTCCAGTGAAAGGTTTGCCGGAAACTTAGCCAAGGAGAGAGAACGCGCACGTAGATTGGCCTAGGCTGCAATAAGTAAATCGTCCCGGAAGTACCCTCTAGGATTGAGGGAGGTGTAACTCTATGATCAAGGCCGATCGGGTAGGTTTCGGAGTCTGGTGTTCGCGCGCTGGATCCCGGGGCCCGCCTCTGTGTTGGAATCGGAGAACCGCTGGGGAGTGTGTAACCAGGACAACAGTGGGCAATGTGGCTTCGAATCTGCCCTAAGATTTTACAGGCTTTCAATTTAAATACATTTAAAATATTAAAAGAATTGAAATAAGGCATTCTATTTAGTCTTAAAGACACTAGGTCAAACTTTCACGAAATATTTTTTGAGCAGCTACCACGTACCAAAAGACCCTAATGCTGGGAAAGATTGGAGGCAGGAGGAGGACGAGATGGTTGGATGGCATCACTGACTCAGTGGACATGAGTTTGAGCAAGCTCAAGAAGATGGCAAAGGACAGGAAAGCCTGGCGTGCTGCAGTCCATGGGGTCGCAGAGTTGGACACGACTGAGTGACTGAACAACAGCAACCAGGTACCAGCCCCTTGTAGAAACTAGGAATAGTAAACAAATAGACAAAATTCTCTGCCTTCAGTGTAGTTTACATTCTAGTCAGTTATCCAATATGGTGAATTTTAAGGGGAGGTCGAAGAACTCAGGGCTCAAGACCAGTGGTTTTTAATGCAATTACATTTTAATTTATTTTTCAAATTTTTATTGGTGTATAGTTGATTTACAATGTTGTGTTAGTTTTGATGTACAGCAAAGTGAATCAATTATGCACATACATATATCCACTCTTTTTTAGATTATTTTCCCATTTAGTTCATTACAGAGTATTGAGTAGAGTTCTCTGTGCTATGTGGTAGTTCCTTACTAGTTATCTGCTTTACATATAGTCGCTCAGTAGTGTCCAACTCTTTGCAACTCCGTGGACTGTAGCCCACCAGGCTCCTCTGTCCATGGAATTCTCCAGGCAAGAATACTGGAGTGGGTAGCCATTCCCTTCTCCAGGGGATTTTCCCAGCTCAGGGATCAAACCCAGTTTCCTGCATTGCACACAGATTCTTTACCATCTGAGCCACTAGGGAAACCCATGGACTGGTAGGCTACAGTCCATGGTGTCGCAAAGAGGCAGACAGACTTAACGACTCACACTTTCACTTTCACTTTATATATAGTAATATGTCAATCCCTGAATTTTAAAAATTAATGTAAAAACTCCATGATAAACAAATTATAACAATTTTCTATAAAGACAGGACCCATTAGTCAGATGGTTTTAAATGCTATGGAGAAAAATTAATTAGAGAAGGGAATGGGTTGGAGGTCAAGTGGTTACCATTCAAAACAGAAGGATCAGGGAAAGTCTGGGGGAGAAGGTGACATTTTAGCAAAGACCTGAAGAGAGACTTGCAGATATCTGGGAGAAAAGTGCTCCAGACACAGGGAACAATAAGTGCAAATGCCCTGAGGTGGGAGTTGCATATCAAATAACTCTATCTAACTTATAACTATTACAGTTTATTCAGAGCCTAAAAGATACCAGACCCAGTGCAAGACACTGGTGATTCTGGTACTGCCCCCGAGAAGCTTTCAGCCCACCAGGATCTGCCAGGAACAGCACTGTGTGATCGGTGTTATAATAGGGCTGAGAACAGTCCTGTGGGAACACAGGGAAGGAGGGCTTCCCTGAGGACGTGAGCTTCAAACCAAGCCTAAATGGTTTGGGTGAGGTTTGGCAGCACAAAAATGGCAGTGAGAGTGGAGAGGGATGTCCAGGACACTCTGAGGCATTGAATCAGGAATGATGAGCTGTTGTGAGGGGAGCATTGAGTGTGGTAGGGTTTACATGTGTTTTCTACAGCTCCCAACACAGTGCCTGATACACAAACCAAAGCAGTGGGTCTTAACTTTGAACTAGGAATCACTGTGTGCCCCCCAGTCCCAGCCCCGAGATGCTGGTCAGTACTTACAGTCCCCCATGATCCTAACGTGAAGCCGGGGCTAGATCTGCTGACGTAGAGGAGGGACATCAGACACACTGGTGCTGGGGCAGGAGGATGGTAGACACATGTCACCATCTGGGTCTTACACCTGAGGAAAATATCGCTAGATGAGTTCCACAACTGGCATCTGCTCACGCGCTAGAAGCCGGGCACACCTGGGCTGGACCTGAGCTCTTTTGCATGAAGAGCATCACTCGGCCTCTGCAGCCCAGCACTGTACTCTGGACTTTTCCAAGGAATGCAGTCCCAAAGGCTTTAGTGGGGCCAAGGTCCCCGCACTCTTCCCTGGGGGCAGAAGGCGAATAACCTTTAGTATATTTTGGGATCTAAAGTAGCCTTATAATTCTTCCTGCTCTCCATGCACTTTATTATATCCCTTCCAATCCTAGAAAAGCCAGGCATCCTCCTCTGCACCCTGAGGTGTTAATTATTTCTCAATTAGCTCTTCCCGGCTGTAGAGCTTTGTGGTGTGGAGAGGCCTA
This sequence comes from Oryx dammah, assembly GCF_014754425.2. NCBI lineage: Eukaryota > Metazoa > Chordata > Mammalia > Artiodactyla > Bovidae > Oryx > Oryx dammah. Next base: position 89,426,891 of record NW_024070212.1, on the reverse strand, counting down.
ATGAGTTGCTGTGTTTATACACCCCCATGTCTTCAGAGCACTTTACCAATGGTAACTAATTAATGCTCACGACCCTCTTGGGAGGCAGGCCAAGAACTGCTGCCTTTTACTGGGAATTTGCAGGAGGCTCTGCAGCCAGCAGCTGCAGGTCCACTCCAGGTGGCTGTGGTCAGAGTAGATTTACTCCCCATTGAGTAAGTCCAGGGTGGTGGAGACCAGAATATAGCCCTCTCACTGCTAGCCACCTCATGGGTGACATCTCAATCGACTGATCAGTCATTTATTGAGTGCCTTGATTTACAGAGCCCATTCACGGTTACAACCTCACAAGTTCCCTAAAAGAGAGAAAGAAATTCATTCATTCATTGTCATCCACAACAAAGCAAAAGTCACTTGCCTTGGTGCCCCACAGCCATAAGCTTAAGATGCATCATAAGCTTAGTGGTTTCCACTGGCCACTGGTCAGACTGGGAATCCCTTGCAGGCAGGCACAGGTCTGGCTCTTTTCTGGATCCTCACCTCTAAGCAGAAGGCCTAGCCGTGTTGGGTTCAGCAAGAGGTTTTGCTTTTTGCTTGTTTTAATATATCAATCAGTATATGAGTGGATGGTTTGTCTACTTGGGGTCAGAGCTCCTCTTAGGACATGCTGAGTTGTCTCTACATACAGAGCTCACAGCCTGGCACAGAGAGGGGCTCCTAGTGTGTGCTGAATGAACAAGGATGGCTGAGTTTATGGTGAACTCCCTGACCTCAACTTGCTCCTAACCTCTTGGAGAAGGTGTCTCAAAGTGGAGGTCACAGCAGACTGTGGTAAGAAGCTGTGAAGAAAGGAGAGCAAGATGCTGGGAGGGGAGCACTGCAAGGAGGGGTGGAATCCAGGAGGGCTTCGTGGAGGAGGGGATGTGCAATTAGACTTAAACAATAACTAGGAGTTTTTCAGGTTAAAAAGTAGCAGAGGGTGAATAGGAAGACAATTCTCTTCAGAGGGGCAGCAGGTCACACTGCTGTAAGGAAAAAGGCTTCAAGATAGTTCTGACTGGAGTATAGAGCAGCCCCAGGTGTCAGGGAAGCACAACTGGAAAGGCAGTGGGCACCACTGAGTCAGGGCTTGCTGGAACAGACCGTGAGTTTCTTATCTCTGAGGCTGGTGAAATTGTTTCTGTGAAGAATGCCCCCACCAACGTACACACATCTGTTTTGAGGCTTAACCCGAAACAACTCCTCCTCTGAGAAAAATGCCTGGACATTTTGCATTCCACTCTAGAGCATGTATTTGTTATAACTTGAAAACAAGAGTAATCGTCACTTCAGAAAGATGGCCGCCTCCTCAGCTGAGAGCACTGACCAGTGTGAGAGGCAGCCTTGTGGGTAATGGAAGGGTTTTATACCATGGAAGAACGTGGTCAGTTGTGTTTCTTTGCCTGAGTGAGGTGTGAACTGAGATGGGAGGAGGGGGATGGAGAAAGAGGCCAGATGGGAGACTCCTGTAATGCCCAGACTCCAGAGAGCCACTGGGACAGGCACTTGTGGGACTCCTGAGCCCACCCCCTAACCTGTTAGCCCAGACTGGCCCAGACAGACTAGACTGGAGGTGGGAACGTGGCCTTGCCTGGGAACCCTGCCCAGCCAATTCCCAGCCTTGAGACCTTGGGCCCGTTGCTTCCTGGTTTCTTCAGTAAAACAGAACGCCATGTGAGGCCATTGTGACAGGCGCATGAGAGATAATGACTGGAAGTATCCGGCTCGGCCTTCAATCATTCCGACTCTCAGGACTGCAGCTGCCCTTGCCCACCGTGAGGAGACAGCCATCGTTCTTCTGCCACCTCTGTTCCGACCACTGTGTGGAACACCAATGCCCTTCTGTCTCCAGGGACCTCTTCCCCCTGGGCTCAGAGTGCCCACTTGTTCATTTGCTCAGTGTCCAAGTCTCGGATGATTAGACATTAGAAGGGAGCTGAGAAAGCGGGCCTCTTTTTTTAAATTGAGATTCCTCAGAATAGAAGTGTGGCACCAATCGTCATCATCATCATTGTTCATTAGGTACCAAGAACAGTATTAGATACTTTACAACTGTATGTAATTAAATCCTTACAATAAAACCCCCAGAGGTATAATTATCACTGTTATGTCCATTTTGCAGATGAGACAACCAAGGCTTGGAAAGGTTGGTTGGCTTGTGCAAGGTCAACACAACTAGTAACAGGGAGAGAAAGGATTCATCTCCAGGTCTGTCTGATGCACAGCCCGATCTCCCCACTCAGAGCCTCCAATAGCAACTTGTTTGTAACAAACATACAATTTAAGTTGTGGAGCAGTTACCCAAAGAGACCGTTTCTGTCTGACTGGATACCCTCTGCTGGAGGCTCACTGGGGACCATCTCAAATGGTATCCTCTTGAGGAACCCACCCTTGAAGCCTCCCCTGGCATGGCCTCCCCACCCCTCTTTTTTTTAAAAAAAAATTTATTTATTTGACTGCACTGGGTCTTTGTTGTGGCACACAGGATCTTCAGTTGCAGCATGTGGAATCTAGTTCCCTGACTAAGGAGCAAACCCAGGCCCCTTGCACTGGGAGTACAGAGTCTTAGCCACTGGACCACCATGGACGTCCCACCTTCCCCTCTCTTGAGACCATTCAAATTTTTTCCTGACTCTCTCCTCTGACCTACTCTCTCTCTCAGGTGTGTCATAGCTGAGTGTGTATATGTGGTGGGGCAAATAGAGCTGAATGCAAATCCTCGCTTTGTCACCCACTTACAATGTGCCTGGGGGTGAGATACTCATTGTCCCTGAGGATCAGATGCCTTCATCCTGAAGACCGTGATGACATCTCCTCCATGGAGTTGTGATGAAGACACAAGGAGTTAGCCCAGGTACAGGGCTTAGCACAGTGCCTGGTGTGTATCAGGGTTCAATAATGTTTGCTATTATTATAATTATTCTTTAAAGTTTGTATTTATTTATTTATAGCTGTGCTAGGCCTTTGTCGCTGTGCGTGGACTACTCTCTAGTTGTGTTACACGGGCTTCTCACTGCAGTGGCCTTTCTTGTTGTGGAGCACGGACTCTAGGGACATAGCTTCGGTAGTTATGGCTTGTGGGCTCAGTAGTTGTGACGCATGGGCTTAGTTGCCCCTTGGTATGTGGAATCCTCCTAGACCAGGCATCGAACTTGCATCCCCTGCATTGGCAGGTGGATTTTTAACCGCTGGGCCAACTCGGAAGTCCTATTATGAGGATTATTTTTAGTGATGAAAGTGCCCTGATTGGCACAAGGCCCGGCACACAGTTGGTCCTGTAGCACATACAAAACACTTGTCTCCTCACCCCCATAGGCTGCAAGCTCCCAGAGAGGAGGACCTATTGCTTGTTCACCTATTAGCCCCTCTCACAGTAAATCTGATTACTATGTAGAAAGGCTTTGTATATAGTAAAACTCAATTTTTCTGCACATTGTAATTCTCAGTACATATTTGTTGAATTAATGTCTTTCTGAATGACTCCTTCAGTTCATAAGAAAGTCTTGCTAAAAGTGCAATGAAACAGAATCGCAGCAATAGTTAATCTGTCAGTCAACAAGCCCGTTTTGAGCCCTTGCTTTGGGGTTAACACTACACAGCACTGGCATAGCCAGAAGAAGGCTGGGACACAGTGTAGATGCCCCAAGACAGAGAGAATGATTGCATTTGTGAATTCCGAGGATGACTCCAGCAGTTTACCCGGTCACTTTCATCCAGAAGGATGACGGTAACTGAGTTCCTTCCAACAAGCCTTTGCCAACTCCTAACAAGGAGTTGTTAGGTGTGAGTGGACCAGATGGAGTTTACACCCTCCAAGACTGGTGGCTTAGAGAGAGCAAGGCAGTGTCTGGAGGCAGATAGAGCTGGGCTTGCTTTCCACGGCCAGCATTTACTAGCTGTGTGACCCAGGACAAAGGACTTGGCCTTTCTGGGTTTCGGCTGACTAAAATGGGGTCAGTAACCTCTTTGAGATGCTATGAAGAGTAAACGAACAGCACTGTAAAACAACTATGTAAACGGAAAGCTCTGTCTTTATTAATAATAGAAATATCTTCAGATCATTCTTTTGTAAGATTAAATGTGTAATGAGATAACTTTTAAGTAATTAAATGGAATATGTATGTAAAGCCCATGAAGGGCACATGGTAACTAACGCTCAGCATAGGATGAACTGTTGTTAATACTCCAGTGTGGCCCTCGGTCTGCGGCCCCACTACCCAGAGGCTCCTCCCCGCCATGTCCACGAGGCTCACCCCTTCACCTGCTTCAGGTCTTTGCCCAAATGTCATGTTCACAGCCAGGACCTCCTGACACCCTAATTTTCACCACAATCCCCACCCCTGCTGGTGAGCACTCGTGATACTCTCTCTCGCCCTTTGTTTTTTCTCCACAGCATTTATCATCATCTAACATACTAAATATCTAGTTTGGGGTTCACTGTGTTCGATTTCCCCCCTCTGCCCCTGATTTCACCCCAGTGGAGTGGAGGAGGCAGTGATTTTTGTCTGTTTTGTTCACTGCAGCAGCCCCAGTGCCTATTCCAACGGGCACCAAACTTCTGCAAAGGGCCAGACAGTAAATGCTGTTTACTGTTACTGTTTACTATGTTCCACAGGCCATATGGTCTCTCTCACAACTACTCAACTCTGCTGTTATAACAAGACAGTAGCCATAAACATACATAAATAAATGAGTACAGCTGTGTTTCAATAAAACTTTATTTACAAAAACAGGCAGTGTGCCTAATTTGGCCCATGGACCATAGTTTGCCAACCCCTGGCATAGATCACTATCTGGCACATTATAAATGCTCAATAAAGATTTTAGAAAGATGGTAATGATAACCCTGTATGTGAGACAGCATAAGAGACACAGATGTATAGAACACTCTTTTGGACTCTGTGGGAGAGGGAGAGGGTGGGATGATTTGGGAGAATGGCATTGAAACATGTATAATATCATATAAGAAACGAATCGCCAGTCTAGGTTCGATGCAGGATAATAGGATGCTTGGGGCTGGTGCACTGGGATGACCCAGAGAGATGGTATGGAGAGGGAGGTGGGAGGGGGGTTCAGGATTGGGAACACGTGTACACCTGTGGTGGATTCATGTGATGTATGGCAAAACCAATACAGTACTGTAAAGTAAAATAAAGTAAAAAAAAAAAATCAGGGCATTTAAGTAAAAAAATAAAATAAAAATATACTCTAAAAATAAGATATTAGGATTTCCCTAGTGGTTAAGAATTCACCTGCCCACGCAGGGAGCACGGGTTTGATCCCCGGTCTGGGAAGATCCCACATGCCTCGAGGTGACTAAGCCCATGCTCCATGGCTACTGAGCCCACATGTCCTAGAGCCTATGCTCTGCAACAAAAGAAGCCACCGCAATGAGAAACCCAAGCACGGCAATGAAGAGTAGCTCACAGCAGCTAGAGAAAACCAACGCGTCACCACGAAGACCCAAGGCAGTCAAAAATAAAAATAATTAATTAAAAATAAGATATTAAAAATCTTACTGTTCATATAATTTGATCCTATAATTCCACTTCTAAAGATTTACATCCTAATAAACCATCCAAAATGGAATCAGCTTTAAAAAATATACTTGTCATGATATTATTTATAATTTTTTTAAATAAAAGGAGCCTATACAGCCTAGGGGATATAGCCAATATTCTATACTAACTATAAATAGACTATAACCTTTAAAAATTGTGAATCACTGTCATACACCTGTAACTTACATAACATTGTACATGAACTATATATCCTTCAATTAAAAAAAATAATTAAAATAAATGGTCAAGAGTGTAAATTTAAAAAAAGATTTCATGAATGAATGATCATTAATTAATGTTAATAAATGAATATTTAATTAAAAATGAATTGAGTTAATGAATGAATGAGCACAAGACACCTGGTATAAGGCATAGTACTCAAGAAACACTTATTTCTTCCTATTTTATTTTTAAAAATTTTATTTTTTTTAATTGAAGGATAATTGCTTTACACAATTTTGTTGGTTTGTGCCAAATATCAACATGAATCAGCCATAGGTACACATATGTCCCCTCCTTCTTGAAACACCTTCCCATCTCCCTCCTCCTTCCTATTTTATACTTAATAAATACTACAAGGCAGGCCATGGTGTATTTATTAGAGGTACAAACAAGGTGCCATGTGAGTACTTGGAGGTGGCAGAGTCTTCATCTTGGGATGAGGAAGGATTTCAAGGGCATCTAAAGCTTGCCCCCCATCCCCCGAAGCAGGTCCTGAGTCAAAGATCTGAGGGCATGTGGGGCTTCCCTGGTAGCTCAGCTGGTAAAGAATCCGCCTGCAATGCAGGAGACCCCAGTTTGATTCCTGGGTCGGGAAGCTCCACTGGAGAAGGGATAGGCTACCCATTCCAGTATTCTTGGGCTTCCTTGGTGGCTCAGCTGGTAAAGAATCCTCCTGCAGTGTGGAAGACCTGGGTTCAGTCCCTGGGTTGGGAAGATCCCCTGGAGAAGGGAAAAGCTACCCACTCCACTATTCTGGCCTGGAGAATTCCATCGACTGTATAGTCTGTATAGTCCATGGGGTCGTAAAGAGTCAGACACAACTGAGCGACTTTCACTTGTACTTACTAGTTTATTTGGGAGATGATCTCAGGAAACACTGAGAGGAGAGTAGGGAAGTGAGAAGAAAGAGCTCGAAATGAATACAGGCTGTGATAAAAAATGAACAGCTTACTTCTATGGGCCACTGGGCCTTAATCTCACATTCCTCCAAATATCCTATCCCCTCACCCACCCCGGCTTATGAGGCTCGGGTATTTATGCAATTTCCATGCCCCCTTGGTTGAAAGCTCCTCCCGGGGCTGTCAGCTACCCAGTGCTTCCAGACAGGTGGAGAGTGTCAGGAGCTTGCAGTAGGATGACCTTACTGGGTACCTGGTGGGTGAGCAGAGAGGGGACACTGAGGTAATACATGAGCTGGCCTTGCAAGATAAACACACAGTCTCATTTAAGATACTGTTTTCAGATTTTTGATGCCCACAGTTCAGATCATTCGCTCAGTCATACCGACTCTGTGACCCCATGGACTGCAGCACACCAGGCCTCCCTGTCCATTCACCAACTCCCGGAGTTTACTCAAACTCATGTCCGTTGAGTCGGTCATGCTATCCACCCATCTCATCCTCTGTCATCCCCTTCTCCTCCCGCCTTCAATCTTTCCCAGCATCAGGGTCTTTTCCAATGAGTAATCCTATCAGGGACAGTTGCTAATAGCTGTTCCAGCAGACAGACAGACAGACAGCATCTTCTGTCCTTTTTTTGCACCCAATTGAAAAACTCTCTGGGAAGGACTCTGATTGGCCCAACCTTGGTCACGTCGGCGTGTGCAGTCAGGGGTGGGGTATTATGATTGACAGCCTTCTGCCACCACTCCAAGTGGGGAAGGAGTGGTTGGTAGCCCACGAAGGAGAGGTGCTATTCCTAGCAGGGAGGCACACGGCAGATGGTGGAGGCAATCGCTCTCCACCACAGTAGGGGTTCTTCTGTCGGTTTCTTTGACTTTGTGGATTACAAATAAAACTCACAGAAGACCTGTAATTTAATGAAACGATTTACATGCTAAGATAGAACAAGTCCCAGCATAGAGCTATTGACTACTTTGGAAACAAACATGAAAAGTGCATTCAGGTTTTTTTAAGTGCACAGTTAATAGAGCAACATATGTGATAGAAGAGAAAAAGTAATCTAAACTCAAAACAGTTACAAAGTCATTCATTAGTACTCTTTAGCCTGCCTGCCTTGAGGGACCTCAGGAAAGTTATTGAACCTCTCTGAACCTCAGTTTCTTCACCTGTAAAATGCAGACAGTGCTAACACATAGCTCCTGGGCTTGGGAAGGTTAAAATGAAGTGAGGTGTGTGAGACATGAGCCATGGGGACTGGCCAGTGGAGAGTTCTCAGTAAATAATAGTTTTGATGATGACAAGGACAACTTAAAAATTAAAAAAAAATTATTTATATATTATAATTGGAGGCTAATTACTTTACAACATTGTGGTGGTTTTTGCTATTCATTGACATGAATCAGCCACAGGTGACAACTTTTTTTTAACCTCCCTGTGGGAAACTTCTGCGCTCAAATTGTTCTTCTGTGGCCACCTAGAGGCCAGCCGGAGCTTTTCCACAGCTCCGCAACAGTTTTTACTCACCACTGGTGGCTCAGATGGTAAAGAATCCTCGATCCCTGGGTCGGGAAGATCCCCTGGAGGAGGGCATGGCTGCCCACTCCAGTATTCTTGCCTGGAGAATTCTGTGGACAAAGGAACCTGGCGGACTTCAGTCCATAGGGTCACAGAGAGTTGGTCACAACTGAAGCGACTGAGCAAGCTCTCTGAGAACCCACCCCTCCCACCTCTGCTCCTCCGCATCTCCAAACTAGAGAGGTCACACCCCAAACAGACCTGGTGTACGAATGGTGCTCCAGGTAGGCGGAACACAGCGACCAGAAACAGGAAGCAGGCCACGGGGGCCAGCACTACCAACAACGTGCAGCCTGGAGGGGTGCCTGTGGGCGGAGCCCGGGTGGGAGGGGGCTGGCGGTGTCCTTCACCCCATCAGCAAACCTTGCCAGTAACTTCGGCCCCATGGAGCCAGAGCTAGAGCCAGGGAGGGTTTCTTGCTGGAAGCATGCCCACGATGCTGGGGATCTGTTTCCATCTGCTCATTTTACTGCTGAGTTGTAAAGTGCTAAATGTCATTATCCTCCCCTTCCTTAAACAAGAAAAAAAGTTAACAGCCTGAGAAAAGGAGATATTTCACTTCATTTGGCATCCAGCCACCATCATCCACACAGGGTGTTCCCTCGGGGCTTGATTACGGTTGGGAGAAGCCCTGGTCTGTTCTGCTTTCAACTGCTAGCACTGCTCTGTGTCAGCTCCAGGCTGGGCACCGGCAGCTGGTGTCAGGTCTGAGCTGGGCCTGGCTGCCGGTAGAGTAGGCAGCCACCTACCCCCTGAACACCTCAAACACCTTACAGAGAGAATGGGGACAAGAGCAAGGTGACCTGTTCAAGGTCACAGACTGCTTTTTAGCGTCTGCTCCTGGTTCGATTCCTGGGTCGGGAAGCTCCACTGGAGAAGGGATTGGCTACCCACTGCAGTGTTCTTGGGCTTCCCTGGTAGCTCAGCTGGTAAAGAATCTGCCTGCAATGCAGGAGACCTGGGTTCGATCCCTGGGGTTGGGAAGATCCCCTGGAGAAGGGATAGGCTACCCACTCCAGTATTCTGGCCTGGAGAATTCCATCGACTGTATAGTCCATGGGGTCGCAAAGAGTTGGACACGACTGAGCGACTTTCACTTTCACTGTGTGGTGAAGGTGAGCTTGAATCAAGACATACAAATGACAAAAGAAAGTTTCAACGCAACAGAAAGACAAACTCAGAAGACTTTAAAAATGAACTGATGCCTTCAAGAGGTAGTGATCTGCCTGTCTACCAGAGGCATGCAAGAGGTTTAGATACTCTCTCAGAACACTCACTGTTGAGAGGAGTTCTGGTTTAGATGGAGAGGCTGGAAGAGGTGATGGCTGAGATTATTTTCAATATTGAGCTTCTAGAAACCTATAACAGAAAAATCTCACCTGTTTTCATGATCTTAAACATGCCTTGCTCATACTGACTAAACCGGAGTTTCCAGCGTCTGATGTTGGCTGCTAGACACAGAGGAAGGAATGGGCAGGCAGCACAAGGTGCGATTCATCTTCATTACTCTGATTACGGGGTCATTAAGGCTTTTACTCTTTTTTTTTTTTTTTTTAAGGCTTTTACTCTGCAGTGCTCCCCTAAGGAGTGCCTGCTGCTTCAGCTACGTGACAGACAGTTGTCCTCCCAGCCGCCCAGTAGGCAGGGGTGTTTCACAGGACTTGAAGCTGTAATTGAATAAAGATCACCCACCCACTAGCCTCCCACTACAAGCCAGAGCTGTGATCCCAGGTGCCTGCCAGGCCTGGCCTCTGCAGTGCCTTGATGAAGAGGGGTGGCCAAGGCTAGGTCCTGAGCCCCAGGGATAGCCACCCTCTCCTCCCCACTGGGTTGGGGGAAAGGTCAGCAACACAGAATGAATGTGACCAGTGTGGAGGGTGGGATAGCCAGCTGTGCCAGTTTACACCTCCAAGAGCATCACATTGAGTCTTCCACAGTCCCCACTGTGGCCCACAAGGCCCTGCATGACCCACTCTATATGCTCCAGACTGTGAGCTCGCTGAAGGCATGGGCAGGAGCTAGTCTGCTCTCCACTTAGCCCCAGAGCCTGGAGCTATGCTTGGTGCTTGACCAGTGCTTAATAAATGTTAAGTAAGTGACTTGAAGGCCTATAGTCTTCCTGAACTTGATAGAAATAAACTTGACAAAGGAGGCAGCCCAAAGGGCAGAGATCACTGGCCCAAGAGTCTGGAGGTGGGGTTCAAGTTAGTATCTGTCATTGATTCATGGTTTGACCTTGGGCAACTCCCTGTTCCCTTGCCTCAGTTTCCTTATCTGGGCCTCAGCTTCCTGGCCACAAATTTGGGGATTTCGCCTAAAGCTGGAGAGGAGGTGGAAAGAAAGCCCATGCTTTCTCATTGTGCTCTAGCCTGCAAAGGTCCCTAGGGGGTAGTCTTGGTCCCACCCTCAGCCCTTGTGGACCCAGTGATGGAGTCACCTGTTTGGGACTGAGGTAGCCACATCCCTGCTGTGAGTTTACTCAGTACAATAGCCCAAACTGAACCTATCTTATGTGCCAAGCTCAGTGCAGGGCCATGGGGCTGAATCAGATGTGGCCCTTGTTGAAAAGAACCAGAGTCGAATGGGGACAACAGACATGGTGAGATCATTATGGTGCGAGGATAAAGGAATGTAGGCAACACAGCGAGACACAATGCCCTGAGAGTGTACACAAAGCGGAGTGATGGATGAGAGCTGGAGGATTTGGCAAGACTTCCTGGAAGAGGCAGGTTTGTACCGAGCACTAGGGATAAAAATGATAGGAAGAAAAGTCAGTGGAGGAATAGGATGTACAAAGACACAGAAGTAAGGCAGTTTGTGAGCAGGGAGACTAGTACACTGTGGGGAGGGAGCAGGGTAGGGACAGGTTGTGTTGGTGATCCCAGGCCCAACTCTAGACCACTCATGACACACCTCCCAGGAAGGGCTGTGTCCCAGGAGGCAGCATACAATGGGGTAAGTCTGGTTCAAAGCCTGGCTCTTTCCATGCTTATCTGTGACCTTGTTCAGTGTCTCTGTGTTCTCATCTGTAAAATGATGATTGCAACGCCTACTCTTCAGGACTGGTGAGAGAACTGAATGAGTTTACGTGTATGACGTGCCTTGCACATAGGAGGCAGTCCTGGAGGTGGGGTTTCTTTTCTCTTTTCGGCTTTTGGCTATTATGCAGATACTCCTGACAAAAGCTCTAGTAGGTATTTGTTAGTCATTTATATGATTAATGTGAATGAGATAATCAGAAAGAAAGTTTATTGAAAAGTTTTGGCAGGAGGGAGGCAACGGAGGGAGAAACGCATAACTTTGGGGACAGGAAAAGCAAGGGAGAAAACAAACTGGGAAGCCTAGGGGAGCAACCTCACCAGCTTCCCAGGTTTACCAGCAAACCACTTTGAATTCAGTTTGTCTGTCTGGGAAGTAGGAGAAGAAACAGATGGGTTCCTGTCTTCCCTGGTGGCTCAGTTGGTAAAGAATAGGCCTGCAATGCAGGAGGCCCAGATTCAATCCCTGGGTTGGGAAGATCTCCTGGAGAAGGAAATGGCAATCCATTCCAGTATTCTTGCCTGGAAAATCCCATGGACAGAGGAGCCTGGTGGACTACAATCCATGGGGCTGCAAGAATCAGACACGACTGAGCAACTAAACCACCACCATCTGTCCTAGGGAAGGTCACAGGTCACAGTCATGGGTAGAGAAGGGGTACGGGAGAAGTGGACAGTGTGTATGCTGCCTGCTGTCCAATCACCTCCCGGACTCTGCTGCAGTGGAGAGGAAGGAAGGAGGGAAAAGAAGTCTTCATGCGCCCTGGGATGGAACTCAGAGGCCTTGGGTGGCCTTACTTTCCAGATTTTACAGGAACCTGGAATGACAGCATTATGCCAATGGATATCAGAGGGCCCTGGTGACAGGTGACACATAAATGCTTAATGCTTTAGTGTTATCAGTTTATTAGTAGTTTTCCAAACCTAAAAAATGCTGTAAGTAAGTTGGAGGGACAGGATGGGGAGGCTAGGGAGTGTGACTCTGAGCAAGCCACTTCCCTTCCAGGGCTCTCAGTCTTCCCAGAATGAGAGATCTCTAGGGACCACACGTCTCAGTCTGTTCTCCACCTATCACTGGGGACTTGAGAAGTAAGGCAGGGGTACTGGCCTATCCCTGGTACCATCTAAGTGTCAGGAAAATGAGTAAAGCAGTGAGTAAAACTTTTTTTTTTAAGTGGGGGAAGGAAATGCAAAATAAATCACAAACCATTATGGACCGGTGGCGGTGGGGGTGGGGGGAGGTGTCTTGCCATTGCGATTACATACTATCAACACTCTTGCAGTCTGGAAAGAACTTGGTTTTTTAGAGTTTTAAGTTAAATTAGCAATGGCAACCCATTCCAGTACTCTTGCCTGGAGAATCCCATGGGCAGAGGAGCCTGGTAGGCTGCAGTCCATGGGGTCACAAAGAGTTGGACTTGACTGAGTGACTTCACTTTCACTTTTCACTTTTATGCATTGGAGAAGGAAATGGCAGCCCACTCCAGTGTTCTTGCCTGGAGAATCCCAGGGATGGGAGAGCCTGGTGGGCTGCCGTCTATGGGGTTGCATAGAGTCGGACATGACTGAAGCGACTTAGCAGCAGCAGCAGCAGCTCTTGTTAGTAGGACCATAAGAATCTAGCTTGGTGGTTTCCAGATTTGCTAACAATCAAAGCCAAAGTCTTTGACAATAAAATTCTACATCTATGATTCTATAACTTCGATTTCAAGAGTGTAAAATTCCAAGATTTCCTTCAGTGTCTGGTAGAAGGTTTGAGATTGGGCACAGGCCGCACTTCCTTGGGTGGGGCCCTTACGTTCCCCTAAGAATAGAGAAATCAAGGGAAGATTCTGCCAATGGGCCTTATTTCAGGGAGTTTGAGGGTCTTTCAGACCAAGTTGGCCAAGAATGAGACCTGCTGGAAGACTGTCAGAGGGCAGGAAAGAGCGCTGAGCAGCCAGATGTAGACTGTGGCCTTGCCCTTATCTGTGCTCTGGCAGCTGTGCCCTCTGCTCTAGCCACGACTTCTCCCACTGCCAGACCTGAGACCTACTCCAGTAGAGGGGGCCTCATAAGGATAGAGCGTGGCTCGCGGGAATCCAGTAACAGGCTCCTGGGTACTAGAGCATCTGCCAAAACGGAGGCAATTATCTTCTGTATCTCTTGGGAGACGACGCCATGTTACTTTTCTGCATATTCGCACAATTTGAGCCTTCCCATTGGCACTTCCCCACTGGCCCCTCGCGTCTGCCCCCAGCCTCCCTTGCTCTTCTGGATCAGACTCTTTTGCCTCCGTGGACACGTCCAACTGTCCTTGTGTCTCAAGGTCCCCATTCCAACTCTCGGAAGACAGTCTGATGGGCTCCACTTAGTCGCCAGCCTATGGCACAGCGAGCCGGTTTCCAGCGCCTGGACCAGGTCCAACCATCTCCTAGCGGTGGAGAGGGGCGGGGAGCCTCGGGGACCCTCAGACGGAGAACGCGCGGCGGTCCCGCAGGGAGCTCGCGCCCTCGCCCTTGCGCTCCATGGTTTCGAAGAGCAGCCGCACCAGCGCCGGCCGTCCCTGGGCCACCAACGCCCGGGCCAGCCCCAGCACCTCGTCCGTGTGTGCGCGCCATACGCGCTGCAACTCCTGCCGCAGGCGCGCCGCCGGGTACTTGTCCTGGGCGCGACGCAGCCACACGTCCACCTCGCGGCCCACCTCGCCGTCGCTGAGCTGCGCCTGGCTCCACTGCGCTAGCAGCGCCTCGAGCAGGCAGCCGAAGCCCTCGGCGTGGCTGCAGCCTGCGTCGTCCAGCTCCACGGCGCGCTTGAAGCAAGCCGCTGCGTTGGCCTCCTCACCCTTGATGCGCAGGCATTTGCCGCGCAGCAGCTGCAGCTCCGGCAGCATGGCGCCCAGCTCCGACTCGCCGGCCTTGGCCAGGAAGACCAGCGCTTGGTTCAGCGCCGCCTCGTCCACCGCCAGCAGCTCCTGCACCGCGTCCACGCCCATGTAGTAGTAGACCTGGGGTGGGGGCGGCGGCGTGAGCCTTCCTCCCCGGCTCTCTTGCTGCTCCCCCTTCATTTCATTCTGTTCTTACAATTCCATGCATTCATTCCCACCCTCCCCTCCTTCAACAATTATTCATCGTAAAGTTTGGTCTCCCTCTCCTGGAGAAGGAGACAGTGCTCTCTCTGATTCCAGCTCCAGCCCCACCAATCTTGGCCATATAACCTTGAGCCGGACCCTCTCAGGGCCGCAGTTTTCTCTCACAAAAGATAGTGTAACCTCTCCGTGATTATTCCCTGGGCACAGAAGGATACAGAATAATGGCCCATGCTTTCTGAGCCCTTAGAAAGAACTGGGCCCTGTTCTGAACGCTGTCGGTGCATCACCACCTATAACCCTCCCTGTAGCTGTAGGAGGCAAGTACTGTTACGGGCACAAGGATGCCTCCACATGCCTCTCTATGTCCTCAGTGCTCTGGCCTGACAGAGTTAACAGCTTTTGTTTAGTAAGCCATTGACTACTCAAGCCAAGAGGCTGCCTTACCTGGCCGATGTCCAGGTAGGTCTTGAGGCCTGGGCACACCTTGACTACTTCCTCGAGGTCAGCCTTGGCGCAGGCCAGGTGGTTCCTGTCAGGCATGCCCCCAAGCCCCAGCTTGCCTCGCTCCAGGTCGTGCAGGTAAGCTCTGATGTAGATCTGCCCACAGAGAGTCAGCTGAGGGAAGATGCTCCAAGCCAGGACCCCTGCCTTCCTTAGTGTCGTCAACAAAGCCTGGGTTTTTTTCCTCAACAGCAACTCAGGGAGTTTTTGTAGTGCAGTTGAAAGCCCCTGAGACTGGGACTCAGAAGTGCTAGGTCCTGGTCCTGTGCCAGCTTGGACCAGCCTCTTTCTGGGTGCTAGTTCCCCTCTCTGTGCAATGAAGGGGGTTGGATGAAGAGCCATTCATTCATTCTCTCACGCATTCATTCAACAAATATGTCCTGAGTGCCCACCACATACCAGGCCCCGTGCTAGGTACTGGAGTGCAGTCATGATAAGACAGACAAGGTCCCTGCCCTGGCAGAACTTAACATTCTAGTAGGGATGATGATCATAAACAAGTAAACGGTACCACTTCAAGTGGTGACGAGTACAATGAAAAAATAAACAGGTGATGGGATACAGCTGACTAGGGGAGGGAGTTATTTGAGATGGGATGGCAGCACCGATTTTGTGAGGGTCTGTGTAAGCAAGTAGTGTGGGAAGAATAGCAGGTGGCCCCAGCTTGCAAGCATCAAATTACAAATGATTCCGGACCCTTGCTTTCATCACCACTTCCTTCTTTTTCCCCCACATCTGTTTGGAGCATTTAGAAAATCTAGAGGTTCAGGAGAGTTAGGGAAGAGGTGGAGAAAGAGGAAGTAAGAAAAAGGGGTTGTTGTCATTGAAGGTATTAATACTTTATAGCCATCAGTAGGCTCTGGTTCTAAGATAGCTTCATAAGGTGGGGGTTGGGTGGGGGTGGGAATCTTTGGCTTTGGAGCCAGTTGAACTTGGCTGAATTCCAGCCCTTCCTCCTCTTTATTTGCATGACCTCTGTGTGCCTCATTTTCCACATCTGAAAAATCAGTACACTAAGATCTTCCTTGGAGAGTTACCGTGACAATGGAGAGAACATGTTCTAGCCAGGACCTAGCACCTGGGGGGTGCTCAGTTTATTCATTCATTCAACAGATCGTCAGGAGCCTGCTATGTGCCAGGTACTGTTCTAGAATATATAGTAGAGAGTAAAATGACAAAATTCCCTGCCCTCGTGGAGCATGCATTTTAGCTGGAGGGTGAGGGGAGAGAAATAAACATAAATCAGAAAATAGTATGTTAGGGAATGATAAATGCTAAGAAGAAAAAATAAACTAACACAGGAGGACACAATGTGTTGGTGAGAGGCTGACATTTTCAGGAGGATGGCTGCTAGCAGCTGCCTCTTCAAGCCCTTCATAAAGTGAGGGAGGAAGCCAATTGGACATTCGGGAGAAGAGCCTTCTAGGTAGAGACCCTAACTAGTAACTGCTGGCAATATGATTATGTCATCGGGACCAAGACCCAGGGAGCAGATTCACCCTCATGTCCCATGAAAGGTAATAGAGAAGGCTGTTTAGCCTGGAGCAAAGTAAACTCAGAGGTCCAGATCTCTGCCCCCAAGCAGTGCATTCTGTGGGGACTCCTAAGGGCAGATCTGAGACTAGTGTGGGGAAGCCAGAGGCAGGCAGCTCTTGGTTAAATTAGTAATCTGCGGAGCTGAATGACCATAGTGGACTGCCTTAAGAGACAGTGAGCCAGTTAAAAATATACCTAATAATAGTAATCAACCACATATGAACTCTTACTATGTGCTCAGTACTGAGTTTTACACACAGAATCTAATTTAAGCCTCATAACAACACTGTGAGGCAGGTACAATTACCTTCAGCCTGTTTATAGATGAAGAAAGTGGGGCTCGGAATTTAGGCAAGAGTGTAAGTGATGATGTGGGATTTGAACCAAGGCTAGCTGCGTTGAGAGCCAGAGCTCTGCTTCACGACATTAGATTTCCTGCAGTACACCCTCTGCCTTCTACGAGCACCTCCCATACTCCTGGCACCTGCTTCAGATGTGACCTCACTTAATCTTCTGACAATCTGTTAACATAGATGTTATGATCTATATCTTCCAGATTTGGGGATGTAGGTTTGGAGGGGTAAGTGGCTCACTTGTCCCAGGTCCCACAGCGATAAATGGAGAGGCCGGAATTCCACCCAGGTCAGTCTGACTGCCTGAGGTGCTAATCAGAGAGGAGGCTGGCAGGTAGCTGGCCAGGTCATTGTAGAAGGGATGAGCAGTGGGTGGTAAGCTCCTTCATTCTCTAACTTGATAATAGTAGAGAACACGAACTGTGAGCCTTGATGACACCTAAGCTCCCTTCTACCATGAAGGCTCCCTGACCTCTGGGCTCTGGCCACAGAGTCTTGGCCCTTGTTCTCTGATTCTCAACGGCAGAAGGAGGCAGAGCTGCAGGCTGACTCACCTTGGCCCTTGTGCAGTATGCCTGCCAGTTGAGCTCTGGATCTCGTAGGATGTCCAGGGCCATGTTGCAGGTGCCAATGGCCATGTCCTGCTTTCCGAGGAAGTGGAAGATTTTGGCTAGACGATTAAGGATGGGAAGTTGGTCCTTGGCAATCTCGATGGCCTGGGTAAGGGACAAGGGTTAGAGCAAACCATCTGTCTGGCTGTTTGCTAGAACTGGAAGGTCATCTCTCAGTAGGGCCATATCATCCCATCATATCATGGGGCCCAACACTTTGGGGTGCAACTCATTGACACTCAACTCCCAAGAGCCTAACTCACTGTCATGCTCTCTGCCATCTTCATGGACATGTCCAGTGAATCCCTCCAGACCCCAGGTCAACCCCTCTTTCTCAGACTTATCAATGTGTGCTCCCTCATTTTTCCAGGACAGGTGGGAAGAGGGGCCAGAATCAGCCTCTGCCTCCCTCAAACTCGCACAGTGTTTCTACCTGGGCTGCAGCATTGCCCCACTCCCAATCCAGTTACTGACAGCTCCTGCCTTGTGTTTGTTGCTGCCCCTGAGACAGTGAGCTCCTGCAGGGCAGGGGCCCCATCTCTCCACCTCTGTGCTCAGCACAGAGTAGGTTCCCAAGGAGGGGCAAAGGCAGTGTGTTAAATCAGACACAATTCTTGGAGCACACGTGAACTAGAGTTTATGCTCCACTCTGTTCTGAGACCTCTCACCAAGAAACTGCTCATCACCCATCAGCCAACACTGTGACCTGCCCCAGGGCATCATGCTGACTGTACAGGAGGATGAGAATCACAGGGTCCCTGTCCTCCAGGAAAATCTTAAAAAACTGAGCTCAGTGTGAAAATTGCCACCGAAACAAGGTGTCAAGGATAAGGCTTGAACAACACTTTAAAGTTTACAGTAGACAGTTTCATCCACTACCTTTGAGTTTCTCAATATCCTAAAAGGTGGACAGATCACATAATCAACATATAAGGAGGTTCAGAGATGGAAGTGACTTGTTTTAGGGTCACAGGGCCTGTGAGCAGAGCTGGCATCCACACCATGCCACACTCATTTTCTTTCCACTGTGCCATGGGGCGGCAAAGGGGAAAAGCCTGAGGGTTCAGTTCAGTTCAGTCGCTCAGTCATGTCTAACTCTTTGTGACCCCATGGACTGCAGCATGCCAGGCTTCCCTGTCCATCACCAACTCCTGGAGTTTGCTCAAACTCATGTCCATCGAGTCGGTGATGCCATCCAACCATCTCATCCTCTGTTGTCCCCTTCTCCTCCTGCCTTCAATCTTTCACAGCATCAGGGTCTTTTCCAATGAGTCAGTTCTTTGCACCAGGAGGCCAAAGCATTGGAAAATTGCAACTAGCTTGGAAGACAGGCCTGGGAAATGGGGTAGGCCAGACCAGGCATTGGGAGGGTCTGACTCACTTTGCTTTTTCGTTTGGGATGGAGAGAAAGGTTTGGAGTAAGGGCACTTCCTGAGTAGGGCGTGGAGGTGGGGAGAAACCCAGAGAAGCAGTGGGTTCCAGGGAGAGGAGGCTGGGGTGTCAGGCTTTGTCCAGGTTTGGAGGGTGATTGTAACCAGGGGCACATACCTTGCCAAAGCAGTCCAGGGGATCAGTTCCCGAAAACCCGCAGTCATGGACACCCATGGGCGTGGTGGAGAAGGTGTCCTTCCTCTCCAGCAGCATCCCCAGGTAGCACCAGGCCAGAGCTGGGGGCCAGGGGAGAGGCGTCTCAGGGAGTAGCAGGTGGGGAAGGGGAGAGCAGGCAGGGGCCAGCACCACCCAGGTGTCAGCCCTGGGAGGACAAGGTGGGGGGCAGGGGCAGAAATCACTGTGGGCCACCCAGGGAGAAAGAGAAACAAAGGAGGGCAGAGGGGATTTGCGAGTGAAGGGGGAACGATTCCAGTGCCTGTCTTGTGTTTTCTACATCCCTTAGGGGCCCTCACGGAAGGCGCCTTCTGCTGTCTGACCCCAGCTCTCCCCCAGCTCCGTAGCTCTGGTCCCTGTGTGACAGTGACCCCTCCTGACTCCAGAGGGCCTTCATTCCCCCACCACAAAACGGGGATAAGAGGCTGAAATGGGGAGAGTTCTGTCTCTCACACTCTGGGTTACAGACAGGCCTGGACACGTGCCCTTGGAGTGATGTGCAGGCACACATTCACTGGGTGACGGGTGTGAGCTCCTTGAGGGGAACAGGGAGTGGAGGGGACAGTCTGAGGGAGAGAAAAACAGAACGAGAGGTGGGGACAGTGACAAGGCTGGCAGGGCTGCTGATGTGTGCAGGGAGAGCCCAACCCCTTCCCACTGCCCCCGCCGCCCGCACGAGCCCAACCTCGGGGCTGGGGGTCCGAGGACTTGAGGACTTGCTGCAGCAGGCCCAGCGTGCGGTTGAAGGCCGGCAGCCTCTTCTGCTCCTCGCTGCCCAGCTCCAGGAATATGCCATCTAATCTGTGCCCAAGAAGGGGATGTGGCTGATCAGAACCCTCCCAGTGGTCCCCAGGTTGCCTCGAGTCCTCCCCAGGCTAGTGGCAGGGAGGGGAACTTGGAGCGCCGTTGCCACGGAGATGGGCTCAGCCATTTCCCCCCTGGGTTCCAGGCCCCACCTCCCCGCCCCACCCTGACCCTCCCCACCATCCCATCCCCAACCCCAGCCTGACCTGATGAAGAGCGTTGCCATGGTGAAGTACCAGCCCCTTTTCTCCTCCATTGGGATCTAGGGAAGCAGAGAATGGCTTGTGCTGCTGCTATTGAGGCACTGGGGACATTGTTCATAGAGTCCCATGCTTCCCCTGAACCCCAAGAAGCAGCAAGTACACTCTTGATCATAATCCTGCCTGGTTCTGCCACTGGCTGGCTGGGTGACGCTGGGGAAGTCACTTCACTTCTCTGACCACAGAGGATTTGACAAGATGTGATCTGAGTGAATGCCCCAAGCAAGGGGTCCATCACAGAGCAGGGACGGGATCCATTTCCTCCCCTCCCCTCCCCTCGGCTCCTGATCCCCCCACCACAAGGCCCATACTCCACTGGTCACCTTCTCTCTTCCCCGCCATCTACCTGCATCTCCCCTTTGGCTCCATCTCTCGACTTCCACCTTCCTGAGAAGCCCCTTTAGGCATGTGAGTGAGCTCAGCTGAAGCCCAGGAAACAGCCCCCGCCACCAAACTTGTTTCCCATTGTTATTCTTGCTAACTTTGCTGTGCATTTAGACTGACTTGGGCACCGGATAAAATATTTATGCCGTTATTTATGGGAGTAGCTGCTCCTGCCTCTGGAAGGAATTTTAATGAAAACCAATAAAACCCCCAGTGCATATCAGCAGCTCTGCCTCAGGCTCTGGCCCCTGCCTCCACATTCATCTCCTGTGGTTGATTTCCAGGCTCCATTCTGCACTCACCACCCCCCACCCCCCACGGCCTTCTCAGCTTAGGGTCCCATTATGCCTCCACCCCCCACCCTCTGTAGTTAGAACCAAGTGTTCAGTCAAGCCAGCATTTCTGGGTATCTGTGGTGTGAGGCCCTGTGTTGGGTGCTTATGGGCTGTGGCACTGAATGGGACCCACACCCTGGATGGACTCACAATCTGCCTGGGAAGACAGACGCAGGCATAAATAATAGGGCTTGAAGGAGTACCTGCCATGTGCCAGGATCTGACACCCATCATCTCAATCTCACAACCCTAAGAGGTAGGCATCACTCCCACTTTACCGAGGCACAGATTGAGGTTCAGAGAGGTAGAATGATTCGCCCAAGGTCACACAGCATGCAAGTGTCAGAGCTGGGATTTGAACCCCATTTGTTAGTCTCCAAAGCCCTTGCTCCTCTCATCACACTGGTTTACCAATAGCTATAATATGAAACAGAGTTTGATCAAGACCAAGAGGTGGATGTAGACAAATGGAGCAGGAGGGGGAGGCCATTTCCAGTCAGAAGACTCAGAAGGTCTCACAGAGGGCTCAGACGGTAAAGAATCTGCCTGCAATGCAGGAGACCCAGGTTCAGTCCCTGGGAGACTGGGAGAAGTGAATGGCAACCCACTCCGGTGTTCTTGCCTGGAGAATTCCATGGACAGAGGAGCCTGACCAGCTACAGTCCATGGGGTTGCAAAGAGTCGAACACAACTGAGTGACTAACACACACACACACACACACAGGGTGCGCTGTAAGGTGGGTCTTGAATTGGAGTGGTATTTCAGAGGGTGGGGTGAGGCACAAGGGCGTTCCAGATGGAGGCTCAGCCTGGACACGTGTGGGCAGTTGAGGAGCATGGAGCACGGTGAGTAAGGATGGAGGCAGGGGGTAGCTAATGCTGGCAAGTTAGGCTGTGGCTGTTCTGGGCTGGCCCGTTCCGAGGAACAGAGGAAGGGGGCCCTGTGAGTAGATCCCAGTGAGCGGTGTGACTGCCCATAGGAGAGAGGTGTGAGCCCAGGGCCAAGCCAGGTCTGGTGGGAAAGCCAGACTAAGACACAGTGAGCAGAAGGAATACAGGGGCTGTGGGAGGAGGTTTCCCACATGATCCAGGGGGACCCCCAAGGCTTCCAGAGGAGGGCGTGCTGGAGCAGAGTTCTTCGGGACAAGTAGGGACCACCAAGGTGGATACAGCAAGAGAGGACATCAGATGGAGGGCACATTGTGCGACAGCTCAGAGATGAGTGAGCAGGCGTGTCAGGGGCTGCATGCAGCCTAGAGTGACCAGCACCCCAGTCATAAGGGGCGAAGGGAGGAGCCAGCAGGAGCACATCAGGAGGGGCCCCTGAATGCCAGGCTCAGAACCTGGAAGTCATCTGCAAGGCAAAGGGGAGCCATAGCAAAGGTTTGAGCTGGGAGTACGAGGATCCCATGTGTTTTTACATCCACATCACCTTGGAGAGTTACCCTGTTACTTAGGTGGGAATATGTGTATGGGGGCTTTGGCTGGGAACAGCGCTGTCTGGAAGGGAGAGCGGCAGGTCTAAGGATTAAGGGGCATCCATGAGAGCTCAGTGGAGAACACTGACCAAAGCAAAAAGCTGGGATGGGCTGCCGGATAACCTTAACGTGCTATACCTACATAGGACCTGGGCCATGGGAAGGGAACTCGGGTTCATAGGCCAAGCTGGCCAAGGACCTTGACACAAGGTCAGCACCTGTCCACATGAAGGACCAAAGCACGTGTGCTTCAGGCTCCCTGGCTGCCTGTGGGTATGATCCCATGACCTCTGGTTTCATGCCCACTTTGAGGCTGGCTAGGTCGAGTCATGGTGGGGAGACAGATCTTGCTCCCCTTTTCAGGCTCCTGACAAGGAAACATGACCATAGAGACAGCCGTTGTACTAGACAAGGAGAGGGCTGCAGTGCCCAGAGCAGAGGCTCGGTGGCTAACAGGCCTGGCCACAAGGGTGGCCCTGGGTGGACGTGTTACCCCTTAGAGGCTATAACCTTATCTGCAAAAGGGCACTGTGGGGCAGTGCCCAACCTTCCACAAATATCCATCAACATCTGCCCCCTTTCTCCTGGTTTAGGTTGGAGACGTGCAGGGTTAGGAGTGTCTGGGAGGCTGCTTTGCCCTCTTTCCGTTCTAGCTGGGGCGTTGAGGTCTCAGGCTCTGGCATACAGGGTCATCCTGCCTTACCCCACTTTCTAGCAGCAGCCCCCCACCACTGTGCTCCTAGGGCTTCAGATGCCCGCAGGGTCCACAGGTTCCCAAGGTGGAAGAGCAATGTGCTGTTCTCAGGCTCTGCCTGGGCCACAGCCACCCCCTTGTTTGGTATTCACGATACAAGAAATTAAGTGATGTGTCCAAATCACACAGTACATGACAGAGTTGGGACATACACTCATGCCTTCATAGTTCTAGCCCCAACGCTTGTCAACAGCACTCGGCTGTTTTAATCAATCCCGTTACTATATCCCTGAGACCACTGAGACCACAAAGGTGAAGCAGCTTGCTCAGGGTGACACACTGGTTACTATCAAGACTTGAAACCCAGTGGTTTCACCACTATTCTGATAGTCTTGAATAAGTTAAGCCCGGTTATCGTCTGCACTAAGTAAGCAATACTACCATCTAGTGGCAGAGTGCCTGAATTGCCGGGGCAACTCCTGAATGTTAACTCTCTTCCCTTCTGCGGCTGCTGCTAAGTCGCTTCAGTCGTGTCCGACACTGTGTGACCCCATAGACGGCAGTTCACTAGGCTCCCCCGTCCCTGGGATTCTCCATGCAAGAACACTGGAGTGGCTTGCCATTTCCCTCTTCCCTTCTACTTGAAGACTAAAACTGTGATTTTCAGAGAAGTAGCTAGCTGAGTGACATCTGTCTGATAAATTTCAAATGGAGCCCCTCCTCAGATCCCACTCAAGGTACCATTTGCAGGAGGGCTTATAGGGTTGCAAATTAGAAGTGGAGTTAATGGTATAAACAGGCCTGGCTTGAGGCCTCCCTGTGCTTGGGTTCCAACCTTCCATCCCTAGTAGAGAGAGACCATTCACTCTGCTGTGCAATTCTAGTCCTAAAATGAGCTGTCTCTTTAAAAATCCTTCTGGTTGTAACTGAAGCAGCAGCTGAAGCTGTTACCAGGGGCAACCTGGCAAGCCGTGGTGCGTTAAATTAAATTAAACAGGCCTCTGACTGCCCCCTCCCCTCCTGAAGAAGGGAGGGGGTGTTCTTCCTCTCTCCTGGAGAATGAAGTGGCTGTGAAACCTCTGATAGCTGCAAGGAATTCACTTCCAGAGTTGATGGCTCCCAGAGGCAATATATTTGGAGACAGCCCCCTGGAAAGGGGCTGACAGGACCTCTGCCAGGAGAAGAATGTTGACTGAGGGCCGCCCGGGGTGAGCTGGGGCAGGACACCCCATCCTTTCTGTTGTTCTTTCTCATCAGGACCCCATGAGCTGGGGGCTCCAAGGTCTACGAGAGGGTGCTGGCCAGTGGGAGAGTCTGCCCAGGCTTCAAGCTGGATGGGGTCAAGTTTGGTGGCTGCTCCGTGGCAGACCTGTGGGAGGGGATGCAGCAGGGCCCAGGCTCCAGCGCTGCCCTTCAGTAGCTGGGTAGATCCTGGTACTAACTGAGGGTGAGAGTGAGGCACAGGCAACGGTTCTCAGGACAGTTCCCAGCTCCTCTGAGGCCCTCACCAATATTTCCCTCACTTTAGAGATGGGCTCACAGAGGCGGATTCTTCTGATATTTCATGCCAGGTCTCCCTCTTCAAGTTCATGTTGTTACCCCCGACACCTTGCTGCAACTCTGTGTGGTGCTTACCATTTACAAAGTGCACTCATTGCAGAAGCCACGTGATCCTCAGAAAGCCCTGTGTGGAATGTTAAGTGGGTCATCATCACCCGGTTGGGTGGGAACACTGAGGTGAGATGATGTCCTCAAAGACACATGACTAGTGTGACAGCCTGGACTGAAACCTGGAAATTCTGGGGTTTTTGCTATATGAATAAAAGTGCATTTTATTGAGCACTTACTATAAGTGCTTATTATAAATGAGGCACATAATTTACATGGGTTATCAAGAGGGTAAGGACTACAATTATCCTGATTTTACAGAAGAGGCACCTGTGGCTCTAAGTGGCCCTGCTAGACGGTGGCAGAGCTGGGAACCCAGCAGCTTAGCCCCAGAGTCCCCGCACCTAACTAACCCAGATGAGTGGTTCTCAAAGCGGGGACTTGTGACAGTAGTATCAGCATCCCCTGGGAACTTGATGGAAACACTGCACGGGCCTCTCTCACTGTGGAGAGCCGAGTGAAAACGGCAGGCCAGTGCATCTCTTTTTAACACAGCAAAGGATCAGCAGTTGTGATCTAGGGAAGCCTGAAGATCCACGCTGCCACAGCTGGGTGGGTAATCTACAAAGGTGGGTGATCTAGCAGAACCTATAGTGAATATCAGGGTTAGGATGAGACCCTACAGAGCAGGTGTGTGCTAACTTGGCAGATATAAGGATGGGTCTCAGATGGCTAGTTCATTTACTTCAAAAGGTGACCCCCAAAGAAGGAAATGTTGGGCTCAGCTGGTAAAGAATCCGCCTGCAATGCAGGAGATCTGGGTTCGATCCCTGGGTTGAGAAAATCCCCTGGAGAAGAGAAAGGCTACCCACTTCAGTATTCTGGCCTGGAGAATTCTATGGACTATATAGTCCATGGGGTTGCAGAGTTGGACACTACTGAGCGACTTTCACTTTAGCTATTTTAGGGGATTTCAGCAGAAGCTCTCTTGATATACCAGTGGCTTATTAATCTACTTGTGTCTGCAGAGGCTCTGTGTGTGTGCGTGTGTGCTCAGTTCTTTGTGACCCCATTGATTCTGAAGGAAAATGTCTGCCTTGCAGTTCAAACTTTGCCCCTGAGGACTTTGTAATCTGTGTTTCAGAGTCAGTTCCTGAGAGCTGACTAATTCTCTTTCAGGGGAGGGGCAATGAGGAGGAAGGAGAATGAATATTTCTCGACCGTCGACTGTCCGCTGGTACTTCCGTGCACTGTGGCCCTGAGCCTGCACAGCAGACTGAGAAGGTGGAACACATCCTCCTCCTTTTACTGGTAAGGAGAGAGACCAAGAGAAGAGCTGCCCAGCCAGCCCCACAGGCCAGGGGGAAAGGACCAGGATTCAAGTTCAGATCTGCCTCCCTCCAGCGCCCCTGTTCTTTCCACCTCATCACACCGACCCTGTGGAGGCTGATGCTGCAGAAATAAAAGTCACCAGGTGGAAGGCCTCAGAAATAAGCTCTTCCTGCTCAACTGGAATGTCCTCAGTGATGACACAGAGCAAGCCTCTGGGCTTTGCACGTGGAGCCCCACCCCACCCCACCTGGCTCCCATGGGGGCCTGCCCCAGAAAGGCAGGGCAGGTGAGGTTCCTACTCACCCAGCTCCTGCCTCAGTGGGGGTAAACAGAGGGATGGGATGGGAGTCGCCCCCCACTGCCTCTACCTCCCCCAGGGTTCCTGGAAAGCCCACTGGCCCAGCCTGGGCCTCAGTTTCCACATCTACACGTGGGGATGACCCACTGGTCTTGCCTCTCACAAGTGTGTGGGTGAGAGTGGTCCAGCGTGACTGGGCAGAGGGGGCTGGGGGCTGGGTGCTGAGCCACAGAGGTGAGTTAACTGTTCAGCCCTGACTGGGCTCCCTGTCATGGTCTTCATGGATTTTAAGATCAGAGCAGATGGACGGCAGCTCCCCATTGTCACCCCCTTTCTGGTCCTAGACCCAGAGCCATTTCTCTAGTCCATGGTCCTAGAGAAAAGGGGCTCTGTCTCGTCCCGGGTCCAAACCCAACTCCGGCACTGGGTGGATCTGACGAAGTCTCCTGCCCTCCGTGGTAATAACAGTGATGCCTGCATTTTCTCAGCTCCTCCCATGGGTCTGGGCTGTGTGCGCCCTTAACACACTCTGTCTTTCCTCCTATAAAGAAGGCAATAGGGTCAGAAGATGCTAAAGGCAGCTTTGGCTCTGGGGTCCTGTATCAATGAAGAGGGGAGAACCAGTTCTCCAGATTGCCAGAAATAGAGGGAATGAAGCCAGCAGCAAAGTCGGAAAGTGCTGTTACGGCACCGAGGCCATCAGAAGGCTGGGACCAGAGCCTCGGGAAAACTGTCCCTCAGCCAGGGCTTTATGTTGGAGAGACCTGAGTCCATTTCCAGCCAGCCACTTATGACTGTGTGCCCTTGAGCAAGTTGCTACACATCCTGGAGCCTTGGTTTGCTCATCTGTAGAATGGGGTTAATAACAGTTCTGATTCCCCAGCATTTCTAGGAGGTTCAAGTGAGATAATCTGTGAAAAGCACAGGAGTGCACAGTCTCTAGCTCATTGTCTAGGGTCAGTCATCCAGCTCCATTTCTAGCAGAACCAAATCAGATCACTCAGATTTGTGGAGCCATGAATGTATGTATACGTGTGTGTGTGTGTGCACGTGCACGTGTGCCTGTGCATGTGTGTTTGCAAGCACCGTGGGAGGAGAAACCCTGCCTATGACCTCAAAAGTTGGAGATCAACTCTGAAGTCCTCAAAAGCACAATTCCTGACGTTCCCCAAGCTGTGGTTTCCTCCCCCTCTGTGTGTTTATGTGTTTTCTTCTGCCAGGAGGTTTGTTTCTTCCCCCACCTTTTGCTCTCAAAGCCCTTCCTGTCCCTGAAATCAGCTCGGCCACCACTTCAGTCCAGTGACGGAGGAGGACTTTCCTACCTCGCACAGCCACTCAGGCAGGGCTAAGCCAGGAACCCAAATCCTGACTCCTGGCTCCCAGTGGGGTCTTCTCCCAATTTCATTGTTCTTTTCCCAAAGCTGGCTCTGGGCAGAGTTGAGGGCGAGCTCAGGGGCAGGAGGAAGTCTGAGGAGACAGAGAGGAAGGTGGGTGGTCACTTAGAAGGAGTCTTGGCTGCCCCATCAGGGGTTGAGGATGAGCAGGCCACATCCACCCAGGCTTGCTGGGGCTGGCCTTCCCTCTGTGACCCCGTTGCCTCCTCCCGCACCCCCCACCAGGCTGGTACCGCTGTCTCCATTTCACAGAGGGAGACATGGACACTCGGAGAGGTTGCACAGCCGGCCTGGGCCACTCAGGGTGTCCTGCAGCTTGCAGACTCCCACACCAACGCTCTGAGTGCGGGGTCCCAGCAGTGCCTCTGTGTGCACAGTGAGCCCAGTCGCCAGGGTCTCGGGCACCTGCATTGCTGCAGGGGGGATGACTGGGGGAGTGGGAAGGGAGGCTGGGGGAGACAGGGGTGTGGGAGCAGAAATCCATCGAGAGGGCAGCTCCTTGAGCAGTTCCCTGGTCCTGGCCTCCCTGATGGTGGCAGAGGGGTGTGTATG
>NW_024070212.1:89084431-89398750 GCF_014754425.2 Oryx dammah | reverse complement strand
GCCTCCCTGATGGTGGCAGAGGGGTGTGTGTGTGTGTGTGTGCGTGTGTGTGTGCCTCCCTGATGGTGGCAGAGGTGTGGGTGTGTGTATGGGTGTGTGGGTGTGTGCATGCCAGGGACCCTGGATGCTGACCAGCAGTGACCTCTCAGCCCTTCCTGCTAGGTCCCAACCTGCTGGGTGCGGCGACAGTGTGGAATGCCCACACCTTTGTTTGTGAGGCTGGCTGTTGGGCCTCCCAGCACTGGCTCCGTCCTGCCCGCCCCAGCTGGCCAGGTGAAATCTGGATGGCCTGTTCTGTCCTCTGGGTGACAGAGAGTCACAGCACCCAACGGCAGTGTGTCTGTGAGGTTTGACGTGCTACAGTGAAGTGTACTAATGAATGTGAACTCAGCTCCGCGCTGGCTCCTACTGCCACCAGAGCCAGCCCTGCTCCGATGCAGGGGTGAAGGGCCTGCTGCGTGTGTGCACATGGGCGAGCTTGCACGTGGGTGAGCGTGTGGAGCCACCAACATTCTAGGAAAGGGGGAGGAGCTCACATAACTGGGTCAGCTTGGGGCAGAGATTTTGTTTTCAGAGAAAAATAAGTTTGTTACCTTATTTTAGAAAAATAATAGGAATTTTAAGACTAAAAAACCAAATTAAATTTAGCAACAGTCAAAAATTCCTCTTAGGTCCAAGCCTGTGCCAGACGCTGGGAGGCAGATAGAGACAGAAGGCTCACCCTCTTGGGGGCAAGAGAGAAACTGCTTGCTGATGAGTCAGAGGCTGAGAACAGCTCTCCTGTGGAGCAAAGCCCAGGGCCATGGGGGCCCAGGGTGGAGTGGACAGGCGAGGGGCTGGGCCCCACCATGATCTGCACTCCGCCTGGAGCCCTGCGTAGTCTCTCTTACTCCTCACAGCAACCCTATGAGATGACGTTAGAATCCCAGCTTGCAGATAAGGAAACTGAGGCTCAGAGAAGTGAAGTGACTTGCCCATAACCACCTGGTAAAGGAGGAAGAATTTAAACTGTATCTGTAACTCCAAAGGGTTTGCTCTTAATACCTCTCAGCCTCAAGACTCTACCAAGAATCCGTCTAGGACTGTGTGTGGAGGGCTGACGGGGGAGGAATGCTGGATAAAACAATCTGCCTCATCATAGTTTTGTAACTTGAAGACGAGGAAAGAGAGAGAAAGAAGGGCTGAGAGGGAAGTCACAGACACCCACTCGCACACAGATCCACTGCTTGTTTTTGAATATTGGTCTGAATTACTAACTTTTATAACGTTTTCTCTTGTAATTTCAGTTAGCAAATGAGCAGCTGTCATTGGTTCTTTGGCTGACCTTTATTCTTTGAGGTCTGGGGGCGCTCCTCCCTGTCTGGGATAGTCCCAGCCCCCTCAGGATGAGGAATCTCTTCGAGTCGCTGTACCCGGCAGGTTGGACCCCCAGTCACGGCTCCTGTGGGTGGCAACCCTCTCCAAGATGGGTTCCTCGGCTGCTGCTCCACTGTCCCCACTTCTTCGCCAGCCCAGCGCTGACTTCACCTCTGCCCTCATCCTGCCTATCCCCCACCTGCACACATGGCAAGCCTAGATTTCCAGGAGGCAGCCCTTGTGGGGGGCTCCCCTCCCCACCTCACTGGCCATCTGCACTATCCTTATTGCACCCCACTTCTCCAACCTCTCCAGAAAGAGCAAAGGCTTTGGAATCAGGTAGAGTGGCGTGAACCCAACTGCCACTTACTAGCTCTGTAGTCTTGGGCAGGTTACTTAGCCTTGCTATGCCTCAGTTCCCACACGTGTAGAATGGGATCAGAGGGATCTTGTGAGGACAAAGATAAAATCCGCAAGGCACCTGGAGAAGAATATTCTACTTCTGCATGCTGAATATGCTGAATATTTAAGCAGAATATTCATGAATATTAATTACTGTGTGAAAGTGTGCGTTGTATGAAGGAAGGCTTCAACATGCAGGTGAAATTTGAGCTGGGTTTTGATGAATGGAGCTTGCTTTCTAGGCAAAGGGAACAGTTCCTGCGGTGGGAGATGTGAAATAGCACAGCATGTTTGGAGAAACAGGAGTAGTTTAGAGTCCCTGGGAAGTAAGAGTAGGGATTCCCTGGCGGTCCAGTGGTTAGGACCTGGTGCTTTTTCCGCAGGGCTCTGGGTTCAATCTCCGGTCTGGGAACTAACCTCCCACAAGCATGGCAGCCAAGGGGCTTGTGGGGGGGGGGACAGGAAATGCAGCTGAGGAGGGCAGGAATCAGACTTCAGAGTCCATATCCGCAGGGCCGCCGTGTCCTCCCCTGGGAAGCTTCCAGCCACCCTCTTTCCAGGCCTCACCCCCTGCCCCAGTTCAGCTATCACCAAAGGACCTTTGCACATACCACACCCCTGCCAGGAGTGCCCTCGCCCCATTCCTGCCAGGACACTCCTGCTTCTTCCCGAAGCCTCCCCCAGTCACCTGTACTGAAAGGAAGTGCGCCCTCTCTGAAGCTCAGTTATTGTCACTCTATGCCTAGGACCTCAACTTGCCAGGTCCCCATTGATTCCAACAGGGGTCTTGATGTCCCCAAAGTGAACTTCCCTTCTCAGCCTCTGGGGGAAGGGGCGGTGTCCTGTTTTTGGTCCAGAAACTATGGTCTCTGGTGTACAGAGATGGGAATACCAGATCACCTGACCTGCCTCTTGAGAAACCTGTATGCAGGTCAGGAAGCAACAGTTAGAACTGGACATGGACCAACAGACTGGTTCCAAACAGGGAGAGGAGTACATCAAGGCTGTATATTATTGTCACCCTGCTTATTTAACTTTTACGCAGAGTACATCATGAGAAATGCTGGGCTGGAGGAAGCACAAACTGGTGTGAAGATTGCCAGGAGAAATATCAATAACCTCAGATATGCAGATGACACCACCCTCATGGCAGAAAGCCAAGAAGAACTAGAGAGCCTCTTGATGAAAGTGAAAGAGGAGAGTGAAAAAGTTGGCTTAAAACTCAACATTCAGAAAACTAAGACCATGGCATCTGGTCCCATCACTTCATGGCAAATAGATGGGGAAACAATGGAAACAGTGACAGACTTTATTTTCTCGGGCTCCAAAATCACTGCAGATGGTGACTGCAGCCATGAAATTAAAAGACGCTTGCTTCTGGGAAGAAAAGTTATGACCAACCTAGATAGCATACTAAAAAGCAGAGATATTTGTCAACAAAGGTCCATCTACTCAAAGCTATGGTTTTTCCAGTAGTAATGTATGGATGCGAGAGTTGGACTATAAAGAAAGCTGAGTGCTGAAGAACTGATGCTTTTGAACTGTGGTGTTGGAGAAGACTCTTGAGAGTCCCTTGGACTGCAAGGAGACCCAACCAGTCCATCCTAAAGGAAATCAGTCCTGAATACTCATTGGAAGGACTAATGCTGAAGCTGAAACTCCAATAGTTTGGCCACCTGATGCAAAGAATTGACTCATTTGAAAAGACCCTGAAGCTGGGAAAGATTGAAGGCAGGGGGAGAAGGGGACAACAGAGGATGAGATGGGTGGATGGCATCACCGACTCAATGGGGATGAGTTTGAGTCAACTCCGGGAGTTGGTGATGGACAGGGAGGCCTGGCATGCTGCAGTCCATGGGGTCGCAAAGAGTTGGACACAACTGAGCAACTGAACTGAACTGAACTGGTGTACAGAGCTGAGAGACGATTGTCTCTCAGGCTATGCAATAAATACCTGTGACCTCAGCCAGTCATAGGCACATCTAACTCATCCCTTTGCACTACTCCCCCAGAGATGGGACTCCAAGAAGGCTAGTTGATGAAGGAACAAATGTTTGCTCCTCCCTTTGTCCATGAGTTTCTGAAAGGCAGGAGTTCTTAAAGATAGGGCCTGGCACACAGTAGGTGCTCAATAAATATTAAGAGGCACTAGTGGTAAAGAGGCATGTGCCTCTCAGACTTGCCCATAATTTGCCAGTTTATGGGCACTTTTACCCCATGATTTGATTGGATAATCACAGTAAACTATTGTTTAATGTTTATAAAGCAGATATGAGGCCACGAGATGAAAAGTGACTTGTCCAAAGTCACACAGCAAAATAATAAGAGCTGGGTGCTTTAACTCAAGCCTTCTGCTCTAACTATACAAAATCATCATTGTCTTCCTGATTGTGACTATTTCTTGAGCATCTGCTCTGTGTAGGTAGTTTATAAGCACATGCATGCGTGCATGTTAAGTTGCTTCAGTCATGTCCGACTCTTTGCAACCCTTTGGACTGTAGACCACCAGACTCCTCTGTCCATGGGATTCTCCAGGCAAGAATATTGGAGTGGGTTACCATGCCCTCCTCCAGGGGATCTTCCTGACCCAGGGATGGAACCGGTGTCTCTTATATCTCCTGCATTGGAAGGTAGGTTCTTTACCACTAGCGCCACCTGGAAAGCCCATTTATAAGCGTGATCTCTCCTAATCCTCAGATGATGAAATGGAGGGAGGGCTCCAAATCCCCAACTGTCTCCTGGGATTGATGGGGGCTGACCACAGCCACTCTGTGCAGACCTGGAGAGCTGCCACTGGGCCAGGCACAAGGATACGGCACAGGGCCTGGCAGCCACCTCCCACTGAAGACATTAGTTCCCTCCCTGAAGCATTGGGCAGGGCCCCGATTGCCACTCTCTCTGGTGGTCCCTAAAGAGGAGGGTGTGACCACACCATGGTGGAGCAGACCAGCAGCAGGGAGGGAGGAGTCAGCCTTTATTCCATTCCAATGCACTAAACCTCCGCCTCCCTCCCCACCTCCTCCAGGAAGCCTTCCTCTAGTGAACCCCATCCTGAGATCAGGAAGGAACCTTGGAGACCATCCAGTGCCCCCTTCCCACTCCCCTTTCGCAGTGGGGAAACTGCAGCCCAGACAGGAGAAGGCCCCAAGGTGGGTGGCTACAGCTGAGATGAGAACCCAGGCCTCCTGGCCCCCAGTCCAGGGCTCTTCAGGCCCTACTCTGAGACCGTGACCACAGTCACATGTACCAAGCTGGCCAAGTCTTCCCTGGAGAGCAGCTGACATTCAGGGCCTCAGACTCAGGCTTTAAAACAGGAGATCTGGGGTTGTCTGTGATCCTGCTATCCCTGTGCAAGCTCTATTCCAGGCGCTTAGTTACAACATCTACCAAATGATGATGTCCCCATTTTACAGATGAGGAATCCTAGGATACAAGTACCATTATTATCCCCACTTCCTAGAAGGGGAAGCTCTGATGCTAAGGACCAATTAGAGGTGAGAGCATGAAGGACTGGGATTGGGACCTGGATTGTCTGACTCAGCGTCTACCGTCTTCACCTCCACCCTGCGCTACTCCCCTTAAGTCAAGCCCGTGCCTCCCACATAGCACTCCCTGAGGTCTTAACTCCACATTTCCTCTTAAGCTTTGGTGGAAAATGTTCCAAGGGGGTGTGCAGAGGCTTTGTGAATGCAGCCATCCTACTCATGTGTAAAAGTTTGTTGTCATTTAACTATCACAAACCTAAACCATGATTTTAAAAAGTCATCATTACCAACTCAATCCTGCCTGTGCTATGCCTTCAAGGAAAAGTCACGGTACCTCTCTCAACTGTGGTTTCCTTTTCTGTAACAGAAGGATAAG
Organism: Oryx dammah; assembly: GCF_014754425.2. Classification (NCBI taxonomy): domain Eukaryota; kingdom Metazoa; phylum Chordata; class Mammalia; order Artiodactyla; family Bovidae; genus Oryx; species Oryx dammah. Next base: position 89,393,131 of record NW_024070212.1, on the reverse strand, counting down.
GCCCTCTATATCAGTGTCAGCCATCTAATGCAAGCAGCCTTTGGGATGGCCCCCAGAGATCCTCATCACCTGGTATTCATGTCCCTGTGTAATGCCCTCTCTTTGCATGGGGGCTGGACCTAATGACTTGCTTCTAATGAAGAGAAAAATGATGGGATATCCATGAGGCAAGGACCTGTGGGAGTCTCTGACCAACAGCCAGTGAGGAATTGAATTCTGCCAACAGCCAAGTGTGTGAACTTGGAAGGAGATCCCCTCAGCTCCCCCAGGCTGAGCAAGCCTTCAGATGAGACTGCAGCCTAGAGGCATCTAGCTGAACCATGTCTAGGTTCTTGAGCACACACACTCTGAGACCATCAGTGCTTATTGTTTTCAAGCTGCTAAATTTCAAAGGATGTTTGTTATACAACAATGGGTAACTCATATACCCAGTATTTGTCTATTTAGTGCCAGGCCTACGCCACAGACATTCACTCAAGAGAGCGCTGCTGTGTCCAGGTACCATGCCAGGTATTGAGTTTACAGACAGACATCCCTACTCTGAAACCTCAAGGTTGAGCCTGGGAGACAGACTTGTAAATGGACAGTGTGAGCAACACTGTAGGAGCCCCAAGGGTGTCTGACCCAGCCTGGTGAAGTCAGTGGAGGGGATGTCTGAGAGCAAGGAGAACCTTCTAGGCAAGGGTGGAGCAAAGGGCACCTCAGAAAGAGGCTGAAGACGTGCCAAGGTGGGCTGTAAGGAGACCTGGCCCACAGGAAGCAAGAGCAAAAGCTCGGCTGGAAGGGGGAACATGGAAGAGGGAAAGCAGAGAGCAAGATCACAGAGGGTCTCCAGTGCCCACCAGAGAGCCTGGGACTTATCTGCTAGGCAGTGGGGAGTCACTGGGGGTTGTAAGCAGCTGAGGGATGTGACTAGAAAGATTGAGCAACATGAACACTGGCGGCAGGGTGGAGGCAGAAGGGTCAAGTCAGAGGGCAGAAACCCAGGCAGGATGATGGCGACCATGTTGGTACAGACAGGGAATGATGGAGGCTGGGCTGGCGGAGGGAGGCATTAGAGGAGTGGATAGGCCAGGGAGATATGGGGAGGTGGGATGCACGGAATCTGGAGCCTGAGTGGATGGGGATGGTGGGTGAGGAGAAAGGAGTCAAGAATGCTGCCAGTTTCTGGCGGGATGCAGAGCTGTGCCTTATAGCGAGGTGGGTGCACACAGATGCCGGGATAGGTACTTGGAGGAACAAGATGACAGGGGTGAGTCGGTGTGCTGAGTTTGCGGTACTGCCAGCAAAGAAACCTAGGCAGGCTAACCGGCTGGAATGTGGGTCCACTCCCGAGTCCAGCAGAGAAGAGCTACAAGCACAGTCTGGGACTCAAGCGGGGAGAGGCACACTGGAATGGCATTCCGAAAGTCAAAAGGCCGGGGCCAGGGGAGAGTGTGGGGGCCATGGGCGTCCCTGTGGACGTTAGGGGCCGCCACCCCAGCCAGCCCTCCCAACCTGGAGACGTCACCCACCTGCTGCGCGTAGCCCAGAGCCTTGTCGTAGAGCGCGATGCCAGCCTCCAGCACGCGAGCTCGCTCCTCCGGGCTGGCGCAGCCCACGTCGAAGCCATGCGCGTAGCCTTGCTCCGCCAGGCAGCGCGCCGCGCGGAGCTGGGGGTCGTCGGCTGCCCCGCGGTCCCCCGCCAGGCCCATGAGGCTGGCCAGCTGCCCGGCGCACGCCTCCTCCTCTTCCTCCTGCCCCAGCCGCCCGTACACGTGCGCCAGATTGGCCCAGGCGTTGAGGTTACCCGGATCCTCGCGGGCCACCTCAAGGAAGCGCTCGCGGGCCTCGTCCAGCTCCTCCAGGTAGAAGGCGAAGGCTCCCAGGAGGTGGCGCACGGCGGGGCGCTGCGGAGCGGCTGCCAGCTCCAGCTCCTGCCGCAGTCCCTCCCGCTGCAGCTTCAGGTCCCGGGCGCGGAGCGAGGCCGGCGAGCGCGGCTCGAAGTTCAGCTGCATCTCCAGGTGGAAGTGGCCCGGGAGGTAGTCCAGGTCGTCGATGAGGGCGTCCAGGTCCTCGGCTGCGGCCTGGGGCTCCGCCATGGCTGCCCGGCGGCTCCCCGGGCCTGGCCCCCAAGGCTGCAGTGGAGAGGGGCGCCCCTGCAGCGAGCCCGGCGCGGGAGGCGAGGGTCAGCGAGCAGAAGCCTGGGGCGCAGCCACCTCCTATCCCGGGCGCCGCCCGCCGGTGGGTGGGTCAGAGCGACTCAGGAGCGCCCTGTGGGTGTTTCCGCTTTTGCTGCTCAGCGGCTTTTAGACGCCTGCATTGCACAACCAGGTGTGCCAGATATACTGTTGTAGTGCCAACTGCGGGGCGTGTAACGCCCAGTACCTGGCAAAAGGTGTGGTTTGACTCTCTCTGCTCAGCAGATGAGAAAAAGTGAAGCTCAGACGAGAAAAGTACTTGCCCAGGTCACAGAACTGGGTGTGCCCAAGCAGGGCTGGGACCCAGTCTGCTGAACCCCAAGCCAGGCCCTTCCTCCGTGAGCACTCCTCCATCCTGTGTGAGCTCACTGAGTCAGGCCTGGCCCTTCCAGTCGGCACCGAAGCTGCCCTCACTCCTGTAGCTGTCCCAGCTCCTCCACGCTCCTCAGTGTTTGCTTTTCCTGTTCTCTTCTGCAGATCTTCCTTAGCCGTTATTCATCAGGCCTCCCCACTTGGGATTTCTCTGCCTCCTCTCTGCCCTGCAGTGGGGCCCCAGTGGAAAGACAGGATTTCCTGTGCTGCTTTTAATCCCTGATACTGTGTGAATGGGGCTTCCCTGGTGGCTCAGAGGTAAAGAATCCGCCTGCAATGCAGGAGTTGGAGGAGTTGCATGTTCGATCCCTAGGTCGGGAAGATCCCCTGGAGGAGGGCATGGCAACTCACTGTGATATTCTTGCTTGGAGAATTCCATGGACAGAGGAGCCTGGTGGGCTACAGTCCATAGGGACGCAAAGAGTTGGACACAACTAAAGTAACTTAACACAGTGTGTGAATGAGTGGCACACCCACTGTGTGAATGAGTCTCTAGATTATTTCACACTTTATTCTTCCCTCATCTGTGACATGAAGGTGATACTCCCTCCCCTAGGACCAGGGTAGATGTCTGGGTAAACTTGGTAAATGTCACTCTGGATAGCTACCAGCTCCCACTCATTCTGCACTCTGAGTTTTCTTGCTCTTGCCAGTGTTCCCCCAGGCCTGGCATCAGCCCCTGTGCCCTAATAGAAGGGCTGTGCTCCCTGCCTCAAAGCTGCTAGTCCTCCAGGACTTGGATTTTTCAGGTCTGAACGTCTGAGTTCCTCCCACCCTTCATTTCATCTGGGGCTGGGCTCCTAAGACCCTGTTACTTTATCTTCATGAAAAAAACCGATCAGCATTTTCAGAAGAGGAAATAGAGCCAATTTGTAAACTTGGAAAAAAAATATTTGACTTGAGGAATAAAATGGCAAATTAAAACAGCATTCTGGAGATATTTTTCACCCATAATTTAAAATGTGAAATTTAATGATCTTAATGAAAAGTTGTTACTATAAATTGCTGGTGATCATGAGATGAAATGTGGGTCCCTGATCTGCTCGGGAAGATCAGAGATGGATTCCTAGGGTGTTTGACTTTTTCCCCTTTTTTCATTGTCATAAAATTACCATTTTAACCATTGCATAAAATTTACCATTTTAACCATTTTTAACTGTACAGTCAGTAGCACTAAGTATAGTCACATTGTGCAACCATCACTACCATCCACCTCCAGAACTTTTTCATCTTCCCAAACTGAAACTTTGATTCCATTAACAGCTCCCTATACCGGCTTCCCCAAGCCTAGCAACCATCATTCTAGTTTCTATGAATTTGACTACTTTATGTACCTCATCTGAGTAGAATAATAATAAAATATTTACCCTTTTTTGTCTGGCTTATTTTACTGAGCATAATTCAGGGTTCATCCATGTTGTAACTGTGTCAAAATTACCTTCCTTTTAAAATCTGAATCATATTCCTTTGTATGTATATATTACATTTTGTTTATCCACTTGTCCATCAATGGCTATTTGGGTGGTTTCCACATTTTAGCTCTTGGGAATAATGCTGCTATGATCATGGGTGCACAAATATCTTTTTGAGTCCTGATTTCACTTCTTTTGGGTATATGCCCAGAAGTGAAATTGCTGGGTCATATGGTAATTCTATGTTTATTTTTCAGAAAAGCTGCTATACTTTTTTCCCCCATGGAGCTTGATCATTTTATATTCTCACCAACAATGCACAAAGGTTTCAATTTCTCTATATCCTCACCGACGTTTGTACTTTGTTTCTGTTTTTGCTTGTTTATTTTATAATGGCCATTCTAATTGGTGGCTTTGGCATTGGATCTGACTCTGAGAAGATGAATAGGAGGTGAATGGGGAGGGTAGTTTGCTGGTGCATTTCAACAGCAGAAAAGGCACATGAAAAGGCTAGATAGAGCTTTGCCAGGGCCGGGTATGCCTAGGGACAGAGCAGCCCCATATGGCTGAGACTTACAGAGCATGGGAAAGACATGGCAGCCGATGAGGACGGAAGGCAGCAGCCACAGCCCCATCTCAGAGGCCTGAATCCTCTGGCTCAGAAGCTTGACTTACTTTGTTGACATAACATATGGCACCCCGAGGATGGGTTAGAAACTCTAGCACACCTTACTTATGAGCTTCGTATCTATTGTGTGATGCTCACTAGATGTGACCAGGACAAGTTACTCTCTCTGGCTGATCCTGTTTCCTCTTCTGTTCCATATGGGTTGAAGAGGATTGCAATAGTACCTACAAGAGAGAGTTAATTGCTGTGATCAGGAAAGTTCTATGATGGGGATGCTTTGGGCTGACTGGAGCCAGCTACCTTGCTGCACAGCTGACTCACTCTGGCCTGCTCTGGCCTGCCTGGCAGCCAGAACTCCCAGCCCAATGGACCTTGGCTTATATCCTGTGGCTTCTCCTCCATGAGTCCCAGAGCCAAGGTGCTTATGCTGGGAGAGAAAGAAAGTAACCCCAGGAAGCCTGGGCCCAAGAACCCCTGAGCAGCTCTGGGTCTGGTTGTAGGGCCTCCCCAGCTCATAGAATGTGGTAGTGGACACAGCCACTTGTCACTTACTCCTCAAAACAGCCCCTCCAGAATGTTGCAGTCACATGTCACAGACAAGCAAATTGAAGCCAGAGTAACTTGTCTGAGGCCACCAGCTAGGAAGCAGAGGGGCTAGGATTTGAATGTGATTCTCTGAGGACTTATGCATTCCTGGGAGGTTGGATTAGATTAATTTATTTGTTCACTAGTCGTTCAAAAAATATTTGCTGAGCATATTCCATGTGCCACATACTGCACCAGCGTGAATGACACACAGTCTCTGCCCCTGGGCCTTCTGTAAGGTCCCTTTCCAAGGGCTAGGGATGACCTCTTATTATGCTTCTGCTATGAAGCGTACCTAAATGGCTCATTTAATCTTTATAGCAGTCTGGAGACACAGAGATTACTGGCTTTATTTTAAAGGTAAGAAAGGTGAGAATCAGAGGAGGAAGTGACTTGCTCAAGATTGCACATTGGGAAGGGGCAAAGTCAATGCTTAGATGACCTGGGGTGGCTGTCCTGTGTGTGTTCCCGAGTACTGATGCCTCCGACCTTCAGCTCAGCAGGGCAGCATGGATGCTCCAAGTGCTGTGGTCATGTGCCTGCCCAGAGAGGGGCCTGTGAGTCCAGCTCATGGCTTAAATGCTATATTGGGATGGCAAAAGGGTGTTGGATGGGGCCTGGAAGGAGACCCACTGATCTGGTAATCCACTGCCACCACAGACTGGATGCAGGACCCCTAGGAAAGTTCTATTTCTGGTTTCAGTCTTGTTTTCATCAAATGGTGTAAGACTCTTTGCCCTGCCTTAGCCTAAAACCCTTGGGAGGATCAAAGGCGATCACAGGAGATGATATTAGACAGTCTGTAGCATGACCCCAAGTCCTGGTGGAAGGTAAGGGAGGTTGAGAGGAGAGAGCTGATCATGCCTTATGGGGGGCACATAACCTCAGTTCTTTTCTTTACCAAGCAAGATATACACACTCTTTAATGTTGAGTTTGAAATTATTCTCCTCCAGGAAGAAATTCTTCTCCTCCTCCCCCTTCCCCAACCTACCCACCACCCGCAGTCCGGGTCAGAGTCTTCCCTATCTTCTGGACCTGCTCCCACTGTGCAGTCATCGTTTCCCTCCATTAGACTGAGAAGGGGCCACATCTGGGTCCCAGACACCGTGCACACTGTCTGCCCAGAGTGGGTGTCATGGTGGGGGTAGGGTGGGTAACTGGGGGAGGAACAGAGTCCTGACTCCACCCGTGCAGCACCTCCCGCCCCGGCGCCCCCCCCCGCCCACCGATCTCATTCCTACCTTCCATGCTCTGGCTCCCTTTGCCTGTTCCCTCTTTCTCCTCTCCACAGAGTGGAGAAGGAATGGCATGCTCTGCCTAAGTCAAGACCTCCCTGTGGGTCCCACTGGTCCCACCAGCATAAGGTGAACATTAAGAGGCCTTTGCTCTCCACCAGGCCCCGTGCCGGGTGCTGGCATAAAGCAAGAAATCAGAATCAGTTCCTCAATTTATGGGGCTTCCCTGATGGCTCAGATGGTAAAGCGTTTGCCTGCAACGCGGGAGACCAGGGTTCCATCCCTGGGTCGGGAAGATTCCCCTGGAGAAGGAAATGGTAAGCCACTCCAGTATTCTTGCCTGGAAAATTCCATGGACGGAGGAGCCTGGTAGGCTACAGTCCATGGGGTCGCAAAGAGTTGGACATGACTGAGCGACTTCACTTTCTTTCTTTCCTCAACAAATGACTCTAAAACCCTACCAAATGGCATCCATATTAACCACCATGAGGGGCCATTAAATCTGCCGGGTTCGCTTGGGGGAAGGATATCTGGCAAGGCAGCAGTGAAATGTGCAGAGCCCAGTGGAAAAGTCGAGAACCTCGAGGGCGTGCCTTCCCCGGGCGCTGCGCGAGCAAAGACGCAACGCACAGCACACGGGTTCTGGCGGATCACAAATCACAAGGCCCGGGTTGCCGTGGTAGCGGTGGCTGCAGTCGGCGGCCCGCTCGCGGGCTGGCGCCGCGGAGGAGTCCCACGGCCCAAGTCCTGCGAGGACTTCGCCGCGAGGGGGCAGGCTAGCATCATGGCCACCAAGTGGTTCACCGGCGCGCCCTTCGGGGTGCAGAGCCACAGGTGGGGTGGGGTCGGGGGTGCGGGAAAGAGGGCCTGTGACTGGAGGGCCTGTGAAAAGAGGGCTGGAGCCTGGGGACAGGGAGCAAAAAGTGGGGAGGGCTGGCAGTCAGGGGTAGGCGGGCGGGACTGTATAACCGCCTCCGGGCTCTGCGTTTCCCTGCCCAGAGTCCTTTAATTATCCTACCAAGTTGTTTAAAATCATTTTGAAGGACCTACTATGTGCTGCTCAGAGAGGCCAAGTGGCCTGGCCCATAGTAGGTCACTCAGCCCAAAAGTCGTGGGTAGAATTTCAGCCCAGGTGTCTTCTTCATTCATATGTATGATATATATGTTGGGTATCAGTGTGCGACCCCGTGGACTGCAGCACACCAGTCTTCCCTGTCCATCACCAACTCCTGGAGCTTACTCAAACTCATGTCCATGGAGTCACTGATGCCATCCCACCATCTCATCCTCTGTTGTCTCCTTCTCCTCCTGCCTTCAGTCTTTCCCAGCATCAGGGTCTTTTCCAACGAGTCAGTTCTTCACATCAGGTGGCCAAAGTATCGGAGTTTCAGCTTCAGCATCAGTCCTTCCAATGAATTTGAATATTCAGGACTGATTTCCTTTAGGATGGACTGCTTGGATCTCCTCGAAGTCCAAGGGACTCTCAAGAGTCTTCTCCAACACCACAGTTCAAAAGCATCAGTTCTAAGACACTCAGCTTTTTTTTTATAGTCCAACTCTCCCATCCATACATGACTACTGGAAAAACCATAGCTTTGACTAGATGGACGTTTGTTGGCAAAGTAATATCTCTGCTTTTGAATATGCTATCTAGGTTGGTCATAACTTGCCTTCCAAGGAGTAAATGTCTTTTAATTTCATGGCTGCAATCACCATCTGCAGTGATTTTGGATCCCAGAAAAATAAAGTCTGACACTGTTTCCACTGTTTCCCCATCTATTTCCCATGAAGTGATGGGACCAGATGCCATGATCTTCAATTTCTGAATGTTGAGTTTTAAGCCAACTTTTTCCCTCTCCTCTTTCACTTTCATCAAGAGGCTCTTTAGTTGTTCTTCACTTTCTGCTATAAGGGTGGTGTCATCTGCATATCTGAGGTTATTGATATTTCTCCTGGCAGTCTTGATTCCAGCCTGTGCTTCCTCCAGCCCAGTGTTTCTCATGATATACTCTCAGTTCAGTTCAGTTCAGTCGTTCAGTCGTGTCCGACTCTTTGTGACCCCATGAATCGCACCACGCCAGGCCTCCCTGTCCATCACCAGCTCCTGGAGTTCACTCAGACTCGCGTCCATCGAGTCAGTGATGCCATCCAGCCATCTCATCCTTGGTCGTCCCCTTCTTCTCCTGCCCCCAATCCCTCCCAGCATCAAAGTCTTTTCCAATGAGTCAACTCTTCGCATGAGGTGGCCAAAGCAGTAAGTTAAATAAGCAGGGTGACAATATACAGCCTTGATGTACTTCTTTCCCGATTTGTAACCAGTCTGTTGTTCCATGTCCAGTTCTAACTGTTGCTTCTTGACCTGCGTACAGATTTCTCAGGAGCATCTTGGTATATATATATATCTTAGGTATACCATATATATATATATATACACACACACACACACACACACACACTGTGCTGTGCTTAGTGGCTCAGTGGTGTCCAGTTCTTTGTGACCCCATGAACAGTAGCCTGCCCAGGCTTCTCTGTCCAGAGGATTTCCCAGGCAAGAATGCTGGAGTGGGTTGCCATTTTCTTCTCCAGTGGATCTTCCTGACCCAGGGATGGAACATGCATCTCCTGCGTTGGCAGTTGGATTCTTTACTACTGCAGCACTTGGGAAGCCCCACCTATATCTATGTTTATATCTATATCTCTATATAAATGTCACCTACTATGTGCCAGGCTCAGTTCTAGCATCTGGGAATGAAACAATGAACAAAACAGCAAAACCCTTGCTCATGAGCTTGCCTTCTTATGGGAGAGATGGCTGGAGTGGATAATAAGCAAAAAGAAAGAAAAATATATAAAGTGTTAGATAGTGATAAGGGCCATGGAAAACAGACAGTGGGGAGGAGGAGCTGGCAGGTGCTGGAAGCGGGGTGGGGTTGCACTGAGAAGGTGACTTTTGAGTAAATGTCCTCAGCAGGGGATAGGTGACCAGACTAGGGTGGAGTCTAGGGAGAAGGAACAGAAGTACAAAGGCCACGAGGAGGCAGCAGCCCTGTTCATCTCACCTTTCATAGGCCAGCTCCAAAGTCACCTCCCCTGGGACGCCAACTCCCCTGCCCCCTGGAACTTCCCTCATCAGGAATGGGTGCCTTTCACTGGGTGTCTGTCCTCCCAGGTTTGATGTCTCCGCTGTTTATCCCAACCAGAAGAAGCTAAGCACCTTCACGGAAGCTCCGTACTCCAGGGTTTACTCTGTGGACGTGGTGAGTTTGCCCAGCTTCCTGACTCTCCCACGTGGTCTGGGCACTGTCCCTGTGAGTCCCCCGCCAAGGCAGATGAGTTCATCTGTGGAAGGAGCATGCCTCATACCCCTCGGTGTGCTCAGTCCACAGCTCAGGGCTTGGCTCAGAGCTGGGCTCTCAAGGTGTTTGATAAACAAGACTGTAGTGAAAAGAGTGTGGGTTGGAACCACAGAGACAGTGGGTTCCACTGGCAGCTCTCGCACAGATTGGCCATGGGCCCTCTCTGAAGTGCAAGGGGGCTAGTGACAGAGGATGTCGGGGTCACAGCTTGAGTGCCAGGCTGGGAGCTGCAGGAGGGCCCCACAGGCATTGCCCGTCCATTCTCAGGTCAGGGTGACAGCAGGCAAGGACTTGCTCTGCGGCTGGACTGGTGGGTGCGCCTGGCCCCGCTCTGACTCCATTCTGGCTCAGTCCCACATAGGACCTGGGACCTATGGCTTTAAGGAGACCTGCTTCAGCAACAAGAAACTGAAGAAAGAGGTGGGCACAGGCTGGGCTAAGGCCCAGGAAGCCACTCGGCTGACCCAGCTGCCCCACTTCCAGTACCAGGCCATCATGAAAGAGAAGCGGCAGCAGGTGAGGCCCCTGGGGCCCCATCCCGCCCCATCCCAGGCACCGGGCCCTCCTGTGCAGCCCTAGGGCAGCCTGCAGTGTCCTCCCACGCCCAGGTAGAGCTCATCCTTTAAGGAACACACCATCCCCTGGGCTCCTGCCCACATAGACACGGGTGTAAAGTTCTTACCTCTTCTCTGTTCTCTTGGGGCAGAAGGAAAAGCTGGGGCCTGGCTCCTACAACTTCAAAGACTTCCTAGAAGAGCTGCAGTCAAAACCAGGCAGCACTCGTGGGCTGCTCAGCTCTGGGGAGATTCGCTTCCGAGGACTCATTGGGGTAGGTGTTCTCATATTGGAGTGTGAGCCCTCCCACTCTCTCCTCTGGAGCATGCACCTGGCTGGGGCTGGAAGCACCCTTTCACCTATGGTCTCCTCGCTAGGCTTGGCTAGGCTCTCCTCTGAGACCCCACAGCCCCTCTGCTTCCAGTGCCTCCTCTCTGAGCCCACTGGCTGTTGTAGGGTCCTGTTGTCTCCCCTGCTCCTCCACCAGACCAGGAGCTCCCTGATGGCAAGAAAGGGTCTGGCTCATCTTTGAGTCACCAACACAAAGCCAGGCACACAGTAGGTGCGCAGCAAACTCATCCATCTCTACAGCCATCTATCCAGCAAATAATGATGGAGCGCCCTCTAGTGCCACGTACTGTTCTAGGCCTGGGGTTCCAGCAGTGACCATGACAAGGTCCCTGCCCGCATGGAGCTGTGGTCCTAGCGGTAGCAACAACAGTACAAAGAAGCAAATCACATATAATCTGAGCCACAAGGAAGAATGAGACGGGGAGAGACACGAGTGATGGAGGTGCCATTTATGGGGTAGGCAGAGAAGGCGATGGCACCCCACTCCAGTCCTCTTGCCTGGAAAATCCCATGGACAGAGGAGCCTGGTGGGCTGCGGTCCATGGGGTCGCGAAGAGTCGGACACGACTGAGCGACTTCACGTTCACTTTTCACTTTCATGCATTGGAGAAGGAAATGGCAACCCACTCCAGTGTTCTTACCCGGAGAATCCCAGGGACGGGGGAGCCTGGTGGGCTGCCATCTATGGGGTTGCACAGAGTCGGACACAACTGAAGTGACTTAGCAGCAGCAGCAGCAGGGAAGACCTCTGGGAGGAGGTGGCATTTGAGCCAAATCTGTGTAGGTGAGCAATGGAGACTCATGGAACCTGTGAGTCAGGGTGGAGGAGGCGAGAGCAGAGGGGTGAGGACCCAGACATGAGGACCTTTGACAAGGTGGAGGCCTCAGGTTTGACTCCAGGTGCTGTTGGAGGATAGTGGAGAAGGGTTTTGATGTTGGGGGGGTGGCTGATGACACACTTATGGGGGTGGGGTTGGAGGCATTCAGATAGGAGGTGATGGTGGTGAGAGTTGGGGCGGCAGGAGGTCTGCGTGGTGTCGTGTGGGTGGGGATGGTCATCTCATGGGGGGAGGACACTGAGTGGGCACTGCCTCTATAAGGCAGCAAGGGCCACGATGGGGTCACACGCACACTGCCAGCACTGCCCTCCGCAGCCCCCACGCTGCGCTGGACGCCCCGTCCTCCTCGCTCCTCAGTGCGCCCTGGGCTCTCAGCACGGGGGCTTTGCTCCTGCTCTTCCTCCTCCAGCAGCCCCTTCACCTAAGGACTCTCTCCACCCACTCAGCTCTGACCTGAGGTCTGACCTGATCCTGTGAGATGCCCCCCTGTCCCAGGAACCTCGACTGTGGCTGTGTTCAGTGTGTCTTTCTCCCAGAGCACAGCAGCCCCTGGGGGTGGACACATCTGCCTGGTTGATTCATTGCCGAATTTCCCGGTCCTCACAGCACCTGGCACGTAGTAGGCACGAGGTAGGGCTTTGTGGACTAAGGGCACACCTGCCTGCTAAGTACCCATTCTCCGAAACACTCTTGATTTTTTTTTTTAATAACCACTCCAGACCAGCCCTTGGAGGCTCAGAGAGGATAAACGTCTTGCCCCAGTGGGCCAAGCAGGCAAGGAGGGGGGATGTCCAACCACAAAGGCAGGGCCTTTCCTCCACACCTCTCCACTGTGAAAACTCCTATGGAGCCTAGAGATTATTCATTGCCCCGTTCAGGGGATGTACACATGCGTCCTCAGGTGCAGAAGCTATAACTGCCCTGTAGGGGGAGGGGCTGTCTGGAGGCATTGGAAAATGAGTCATTACCTTCAAATCTAAAGTAATAATAGCTGACATTTAACACAGCACTTGACATGTGCCAGGCACCGTTCTAGCACCTGAGTGTACTAATTAATGCAGTCCTCACAACAACCTGTGAAGCAGGCACTGTCATCTCCACTTTACAGACAGAGAGGTTAAGTGACTGCCCTCGATCACAGAGCTACTCAGTGGCAGAGGCAGGATTGAATCCAAGGTATCCACGCATGACCACCGCACTTGATTCACTTGCGTTGTCCCTTGACGATATGTGGAGGACAGGTCTGATGTCAGAGCCCAGCCCCGTTGAAGGCAGAGGATTTGGGGGAACGAATCCGATGCTGGCTGTTTCCTCCTGTGCCCTGGTCCTTAACACTGGGGCTTCTGGGAGGGCTGGCTGAGCAGGTGAAGGTCCCATGGCCTGTCGCTCCCTTTCGGCTGTCTCTCCTCCCCTGTGGTCCTCATATCTGCTGCTGCAGTAACTCACTAGGCCCTGCGGGATTTCTCTGAGCTGCCCTCCTGGGCTCAGGGCCAGACAGTGAGTTTCAAGGAGGGGGCACTGAGCAGGGGGAGCTCACATCCAAGGCCTGCTTTTCTCACTGTCATCTTGCTGTGAGTCCTGGACTGGGGACCTCCTGTGCTTCCTCTGGCTTCTGGTCCCTGCAGTCGTACCCCCACTGCTGGTGGGACAGGCCTACAGACGCCACCTGTGCAGGCTGCTGACTTGCCCGTGGGGGCCTCCCCAGTGCCAACGTCAAAGCTCTGGGTGTCTGCTTGAGGGCCTGTGAATCCTTCCCCAGAGAGGATGGGGCTGATGAACCACACCCTGCAAAGTCAACGCCTTCTCTGCTGGCCTGGGATCTGCCTCCATCCCCCTCCTAGTATGCTCTGCCTTTCCTGGGCTGTGGGGACACCTAGATTCCCAGCTTTGGGGTCCCTTCATTAGTTTCTCTCCTCGGCTCCTCTTTCCCAGGCCCCACCCTCCCACCACCATCTTCTTCTTTTTTTTTTCCTCCCTTGAGACAGCATCATAGTTGTTTTTTATTTATTTATCTTTGCTGTGCACCTTCTTAAGCACCCCCCATACCTCAGAATCAAGTCTGGACACCCTGCTCGGCTTTCAGGGCCCCCCACTCTCTTCTAGCATACCTCTCCCATTGTCTCAAAGGTGCTCTTCCTGCCCCCTCTACCTGGGGGACCTGTCCCTCCCCCTTCATCTTCTGGGATCCTTCTCCTTCTTCAAGGTCCAGCTGAAAAAAATTATAAGTGACAATTTCTCCATCCCCACACACCTCTCCCCCCAGAATTAATCACTTCTGCTTTGGGGTCCCCAAAGGCCTGAAACAACATTCTAGCTAAAATCAAGGGGGTTTACACCAGCCCACATGTGTTACTGCACCTTTGATCCTGAAGGGTCAAAGGGAGAGGTGACGCTTTGTTGACAGAGTGTCAGCACTGGGCTCTTCTTGGCCTCTGAGCTCCCTGAGCAGCTGCTCTTGCTCCTTTGTTGTGACCCTCACGTCTAAGTTCTCCCCAGAGGTCATGATGCTCACGGTCTGAGAAACAGTAGAGGATCAGAAAGATCACACATGGATTTAGAAGTTAAAACCTTTGCACTGGCGTTAGTGGTAAAGAACTCACCTCCCAGTGCTGGAGATGTAAGAGGCCTGGGCTTGATCCCTGGGTCGGGAAGATCCCCTGGAGAAAGAAATGGCAACCCACTCCAGTATTCTTGCCTTAGACAGGAAGAGTGGCAGTAACAGCAGTCCCCACTCCCAGCAAGGGCAGGATAAGGTTCTTTGTGGTAGATGGGGAGACTGAGGCTAGCTACACAGCTGAAAGAGGCAGAGCCAGGGTTTGAACCCCAGGACGCTGTCTGGCTTCACCACTAGTCCCTTCCCGTCTGCACCAAGGGACTGGTGGTCTGGTGGGCTACAGTCCATGGGGTCGTACAGAGGTCAGACACGACTGCAGCAACTCAGCACTCACACACGCCCCTTTCCAGAGGGGGGACCTTGGACACAAGGTTTCCCTCTCTGAGACTCAGTTTCCCCATCTGTTGATTTCAGTGACACTGATCTGATCTCGTCAGGTTGCCTCTAAGGCCAAGATGTTAAGGCTTGTAAAGCACCTAGTATTTGAGGCCAGGACCCACCTTCCTACTTTGGGGCTTTTCTCCTGAACACACCTGGAAACCCTGGGCCCTGAAAGAAGGCAAAGTGCAGTCTTGCTCCTCTGAGGGTGAACAAATCTGATGCCCGGTGTGGCCTGACTCTCCCTGTCCTCTCTGCCTGGCCTGGTTCTGGGCTGCTTTCCGGGAGGTTCCAGGGGCTGGAGGGAGGCAGGGCTGAGCCATCATCTGTGGAGCAGCAGCGACCCCGTGTGGCTGAAAGATGCAACGCAGCAGCAAACATCCTGCCAGATCTTTACCCAAAGACGGCCCCTCCCACCCACCCACCCTGCAGGGCGGCTCACCTCGTTACACCCAGAAAGGCCATACTTCTGACCCTGGCAGTTGTTGCAGCCAGGGTCATTCCGACCCAGATGGTCATTCCAGCCACAGTTCTCATCCTCTCTTACCGCTTTCTCCACCCACTTCCCACTCCCCCCACCCCCTCTGTCAAGATAGCCACCCCACTCTGACTGCCAGATGTTGGCACGTGCTATGGGCTGAGAAGGTGCAGGAGGCTCTAAAGACATTATTTTCTTTCATTTTCATTACCCTGGAAGAAAATACTATGTCCCTGTGCTTACAATATGGACCATGGGGCTAAGGAGGATCTTTAAGTGGCATGCCCAAGATCACTCAGCTAGGAAGCAGCAGGGCCAGGATTCGAACCTGGGACTCCAGATACCTCCAGATCACAGCACTGTTCACAGAACAGTAGAAAACCCATTTGTGTAAATGCAGGCTATGACACAGAGGTGTGTATAATGGATGGGATTTCCAAGATCACCAAAGCAAGCAGCTGTCTGGGGGATCGGGGAAGGATGGCTTCATTCTCAGGAGAGATGACATTTGAGCTGGCTTTGCAGGACCAGAATCTTCCAAGGTCAAGAAGACAGGAAGAGTGGCAGTAACGGCACAAACAAGCAAAGGCAGGGAGTTTGGCAGAATGCGTATGTTTGGGGACCAGCAAGAACCTCACTTTCGCTGAAGTGTCAGACCTAGGAAGGGAGCTGTGAGGGATAAGTTGGACAGACTAGTGGGGCCCCAGGGCAGAATCTGCTTTTTTGTGTCTTTTTTTTGGCTGTGCTGAGTCTTTGCTGTTTTTGGTTGTGCTGAGTCTTTGCTGTGTGCAGGCTCTCTCTAGCTGTGGTGTTCAGGCCTCTCACTGCAGCGGCTTCTCTTACTGTGGAGCACAGGCTCCAGGAGCGGGGGCCTCAGCCCAAGCCCTCAGTAGTTGCATCCCAAGCCCTCAGTAGTTGTGGTGCACGGACTTAGTTGCTCGGCAGCATGGGGGATCTTCTGGGACCAGGGATGGAACCCGTGTCCCCTGCATTGGCAGGTGAATTCTCATCCACTGTGCCACTATGGAAGTCTCGAGAATCTGAATTCTGGAACTGAAGTCCTGAGTGGCAGAGGCTCGCAGGCCCGCAGCGCCGTGTGTTTCTGGAGGGCAGTTAACATTCGGGGTCTCTGAAAACCCCGTTCCCCTCTGGGGGGTCGTCTCTTCCTCAGGTGCAGACAGTAGCCCAAGGAGTGGGACTAACTGCCTTTGTATCCCTCCCCCACCCCCAGAACTGCTATCCAGGGCCTGGAAATTATGGGGAGAAGGGCAACCCATTCACGAAGCTGGAGGAGAGTGCCTGGAACCGGTCTCACTCTGAGGGCCTCATGTGCAGGATGGCCAACAAGCCACCCCCCTTGGCTCATCAGGTATTCCTGTGCAGCCCTGGGTGGGGGGAGTCCCAGGGCAGATGGGGAACCTGAGGCCCCAAGAGGGTGATGTACCTGTAGGGATTGTCCTCCGTGTTATGTTCCAGGGGAGTGGTCTGGCACCGGGCACTTACACCTTTAAAAGTGGCATCGAAATGTGCCTGGCAAAAATCACAGGCACCCATGGCCCCTACGACATTTTCTCTGGTGACCGAAGCAAGCCCCAGCCTTACGGACATTACTCTGTGCAGGTTTGTACCCAGACGGGCTGTGCCTTCCCTGGCAGGAAGACCAGCTTTGCTCATCCAGAGCACCTTGTGTGCCAGGCTCTGCGAGGGGGAGGTGGGGGAACAGGGGGCCCTTCCCATATCCTGCTCACTCCCCACTCCCAGCAAGGGAGGGATAAGGCTCTTTGTGCTAGATGGGGAGATTGAGGCTAGCCACGTAGCTGGAAGAGGCAGAGCCGGGATTGGAACCCCAGGACGCTGTCTGACTTCACCACCAGTCCCTTCTGTTTGCACCAGCGTGAACTACAGAAGAGCTGCAAGTGGTCACTGTGCCAGGCCTGGAAGGGACACAGGCCATCAGGCCTGCTGAGACCTGGATGGTGCAGCCTGGGTGTCCTGCTGTTTTGCAAACACTTCCGGCCACTGCAGACCCAGCTAAGCTGTCTGGGTTAGTGGCAGAGAACTGGAGGGCCAAGAGGAGAAACTGAGGTAGAATTTTAGCTTGGTGCAGCCATTTCCTGCACCCACCAAGATCCTGTTATGTGATTCCCTAGCACCCTGGGCTTTGCTTTCTTAGCAACTGGAAGAATCTGCCCACACTGCAGGAGACACGGCTTCTATCCCTGGGTTGGGAAGATCCTCTGGAGAAGGGAATGGCAACCCCCTTTAGTATTCTTGCCTAGAGAATTCCATGGACAGAGGAGCCTGGTGGGTTGCAGTCCATGGGGTCACACAGAGTTGAACACGACTAAGCAACTAACACTTTCACTTTATCTAACTCCCTGTTACGCATGTAACTCATGTCTGCCTTGGTCCAGGTAATTGTTTAGCTGCAGGGGAACCTCCCCCTGTGGTACTTACATTTTAATGCAGAAAGAAACACAATCACAAGTAAAAACTAGGCAGAGTGTTAGCAGGAGGTGGACCCTGTGATCAAGGCATCAGGAGCGCTAGGACATGAGAGGTGGTGGTGAAATGCTGAAATACTTTTGGCCCCGCCCTGCAACCTGGCTTCTCCCTGTGGCCTCCCAGTCCTCCTCATGACCAGCTGATAAGGTGTCCTGCACATCATAGCAGGGTCCTTGGACCCTCCTCAGGCCCTACAGCCAAAGCCCAGTCCACAGGATAAGAGTTTGTGTTATCGAAAAAATAGGCATTTTCAAGAGCAGTTTTAGGTTCACAGCAAAACTGACCAGAAAGTACAGGTTCTCATATGTCCCCTGTACCCGCTACATGCACAGCCCCCTACTATCAGTAATCCACACCAGAGGGGAATATTTGGTACAGTCAATGAGTCTACATGGACACAGTATCACCCGAAGTCCATAGCTTATATTAGGGTTCACTCTTGGTGTTGTATGTTCTATGGGTTTGGATAAATGTATAATAACATGTATCCACCATTATAGTGTCATACAGAGTAGTTTCATTGCCCCAAGAATGGTGAGTGTTCCCCCATCACACTGGTTTGTATGTATTTGGACTATCGCTCCTGCTTAGAATAAATGCCAGTAAATGTCCACGAAACAAGTGGAAGAAGTAGATGAGGCAAGCTGGGCTGCAGGGTGTAGCACATAGGAGGGGCTGTTAGAGACTCCCACCCTCCTGCCCTGCCACCGGCTGGACCCCCTGCTTGTCTCTGTGGGGAGGATCTGGAAACACAGACTTTGCTTTTCTTGGCATAACAGATCTCTTTTATCCCCCTCTGTTTCTCAGAAAAAAAGACCCAGGGAACTGACAAATTTCCAGAGCTTCGTGGAGGAACTTAACCTGCATCACAATAAGAGGCGTGGAGTTTTTTCAAAAGTTCCTCGCAACCCGAAAACCCCTACAGAAAGAATCTACTGGACCACCCTTAGCCAGTGCCCCCGAAAACTAGTCAGTGTCCCCCCCTGTGGGCTTCCTTCCCTCTTTTCTTGGAAGGGTCTCCCTATGCAGAGGCAGGGTGGGATGGAGGTGGCTATTTCAGGGGAAAGCCCAGGTTTGGGTTCCAGGCTCACCTAGTTCCCAATCCTGGTCTGGTACTCACTGGTCTCAGTGGGTCAGTCTCTCTCATTCTCTGAACCTTGGTTTACACACTTGCCCCGTGAGTGTGACCAGGTGGCTGTGAGAATTCAATGAGGTTAGTACTGGAGTCTCTAGCGTGGAGCCTGGCACCTGGGAAATGCTCAGCGGGCATTTCTGCCCCTCTCTCCCCTGCAGAGAGGACGAGGGGAAAACTAGAGGTGGGCTGAGTGTAAGAAGCACACGCCTGTTCCGTTCAGAGGAGTGGTGGGCTCCTCTCTGAGGGCTCAGCAGCCAGTGATCTGAGTAGCTTCTGGACTTTAGTCGACCCCCAAGCATGGTCTGCCCCCCATAGATCGCTGAGGGCTTGGGAAGGTGAGGGGGTGGAGAGGAATGAGCAGGGGTACCAACACTTCCTGAATACCTGCTCTGGGCCAGGCACCTTTCAGCCTCCTTGAGGAAGGGATTGTCTTTGCATTTCATGATAGAAAACTGAGGCCCAGAGATCAGAAGGGATTTGCCCAGGCTCCCAGCAAAGGGGAAAAGGAGCCAGGAGTGGAGCCCCGCTCAACTAGCTCCAAAGTCTGAGTGGCTTCCGCTCCCCAGGCTGGGTTCTGGAACACCTCTCTGGACCTTGCCAGACCCAGAGGGCCCCTGCTCCTGGGAACCTGGAAAGAGGTGTCAGGCTGATGGGCAGGGACAGAGCAGGTAGCAGGGGTCATGAGGGCACCGCAGGGCCCCTTCACCCCTGGAGGATGGGCTCCAGGTGAGTTGGGGGTGGCTGGGTGCCTCCCAGTATTCTCGGCTCCAGGCCCAGGGCTGCCGGGCAGGTGAGGTCACCTGCCCTGGCCCCAGGCTGACCACCGCCAGCCCTCTCCAGCCTCCTGGCCTTCATTCCTCACTCCTAGGCTACATCTGGTCCCGGCACATGGCTTCCTCCAGAGAAGGAGTGCAGACGCACCAACCAGCCTCCCTTCCTGCTGTCCTCTAAGCGGACAGGCATGAAGGTCTACCAGACGATCATGGGAAACTGGGTGAGTAGGTCTTTGTGGGGGACACACGGTCAGGAGCAGGGAACCCTCTCCAGGCAGCCCTGGAAACTGATGCTCCGAGGGAGTGGATCCCACCTGCTTTTCCCACCAGGTGGGTGACTAGCACCTACCTGGACTGTCTCATTGCTCTAAGGCAGTGGCTTTTCAAACTTGGGTGGGCATTAGCATCACCTGGAGGGCTTCCTAAAACAGAGATGGTTGGGCCGCAAACCAGAGCTTCTGACTCAGTAAGCATGGAGCGGGGCCTGGGAACATGCATTTCTAATGAGTTCTCAGGCCATGCTGATAGTGCTTGTTCCAGGGACCAGTTGGAGAACTGCTGTGCTAGTGGACATCACCCAGAACCATCACATTCTTATTTTCCAGGGAAATGCTCCCTCCATTCTCTTTGTGTTTATCCTGGGGCCTCAGGGATACCTGAGGGAGTTGGCCCATTTCTCGTCTCTGCTGAAGCAAGGACCCTTCTGACCCTTCTCCCCTCCCCACCAGTGGCAGCCGTCCCCGCGTGTAAGATGTCACCTTCGGTTTGTTGGTGTTCTTGTAAGACAGCCAGGCTCTCGAGTCCGTGTGCCTGCCTTCTTCATTTGCTAGATGGCATTGGGTGTTCTGTTTCTCATTCCTGCCCTCACTTTCCAAGCCCACCTTTTCCTGCCGTCTGATAACCATAAAGAAATGAGAAGGAGTCCCAGATGAGTAGCTCCGTGACGTGTCACAAAATGGACTCATTGTGCAGTGGTCCCCCAGAGGGTTGAAGAACGTTTTCAGCACCCCAGGGCCCCCCACCCCCCAACCTCTGTCCCCATCAGTTGGTTCCTGTCCTGACTTCCATTAGCACAGGTTAGTTTTGCCTGTTTCCAAACAGCTGGGTATTTTTTAAAATCAGTCAAGGTTTTTTAACAGACAGTGCAAACTATAATTTCCTCTGAATATAAATGTATGCACATATTTCCAATAAATTACCTATCACTTATCACAAACGGCAACAAGGACCTTAGAGCCGTGTTAGAAAAATGTCTAGCGGGAATTTAACAATCTCACATGCTCTCAAGAGAACACTGTCCGTTTCACATTAGGGTCACAAACTCCAAAAAGACTGGGGGAGTGGCAGTGAGGAGTGGGCTGGAGTGGGAAACAGAGGGGCCAGTACACAGGTGCTGGACAGAAATATAGCTCCCGAGGAAGCCAAAATCAGACGCATTATTACAGTTTAGGCCAAGGAAAAACCTATGGTTTTAGAAAAAAAACAACCACCCGGGGCTCCTCTGGCCCAGAGCAGTTTCCTGAAACTGACATGGTTTCTGCTCCAGCTTGGCTGGCACCCTGCCCTGCCCCTCCACTCTCTGCAGCTGTGTATTTTTAAGTTGTGTATTTCTCCAGGTTTCCCTGGGAACATCTTGCTTCCCACTAAGCTCCCCCTGCCCCATCTCGCATCCCCAGACCCCAACTCTCCCCCTTCCACTCCACCTTTTCATCTCCCAGTGATATCTTGTCCCCCCGTGTGCCTGTACCCCCTGCCCTATTCTGTTCTTGTGTGGTCGAGCCCATAGTCTTCCTCTTCTCACCTCCAGCCTGCACCTCCTACAAGGGGGAGGGTCTTCACTTGGAGACCCAGTCTGACCTTGGTCCAGATTCTGTACGGATGGCGGGTTCCTGTCTTGCCGTCCTCCTGCCCCCACTAGTCACAATGGACAGGCAATGTCTCCCCTCTGAACCTCTCCACAAGGGCTTCTTATACCTACAACCCAGGTTTCTGGGTGGGATGGGGTATTAACTTCCTACATAAGGTAGCAAAGCTGCCATAACAAAGTGTCACAAACCAGATGGCTTGAAACAACAGAAATTTACCCTCTCACAGTTCTGGGAGCCAGAAGTCTGAAATCCAGGTATCGACAGAACCACATTTCCTCTGAAACCCGTAGAGGAGATACTTCCTGCCCTCTTTATAGCTGCTGGTGGTGGCTGGTGATGCTTGGAACTGCTTGGCTTGTAAACACCTTGCTGCAGCCCCTGCCTCCATGTTGAATGGCCATCTCCCCACTCACAAGACCTCACAAAAACAGAATAGGGCAGGGGATATGGGCACACAGGGGCCAAGATATCACCGCTTATGAGGACACTGGTCACATTGGAGGAAGGACCCACCCTACTCCAGTATGAGCTCATCTTAACCGGTAACACCTGTAGCTATTTCCAGATGAGCTCACACTCTGAGGTCCTGGGGGTTAGGACTCCACCTATCTCTTTGGGGAACATAATTCAATCTGTAACAGATGGAATAGGGAGATGGGGGGAGACTGGATATCGAGTCTCCAGGCATCCAGCTTGCTAATGTCCTGCCTCCTCTCTCTGGTGCAGAACCCTGTAGGGGTGGGTCGCTACCTCAACACCCAGCTGCTGGAGACAAAGGACTGTCGGCAGCGATACCGGTCCCTGTTCATGGGTGGATCCAAGCGCTACCCCTCGGACCCAGTCCGGGAGATGATCATGCAGTGAGTGTCGCTGGAGCTCCAGCAGAGGGGCCAGGGCCCGGAGGGGCTTACTCTGGGCTGGGCGGGGGTGTGCTCATGCTTGCTTCCCATGGAAACACAGCTGCTGTCCCTAGGGCCAGCCCAACAGCTGTGGCAATGGAGAGCTCAGATCCCGGCTCTGATGCGTGCTGGCTGTGGGAGGTAGGGCACATCGATCAACCTCTCTGAGCCTCATTTCCCTCAGCTGTCAAGTGAGTAGAGGACTGTGAGATACTCTGTCCATAGCTGGTGGTAAGGAGAAAAGGAACTCGATGGACACTGACTCCCTCACCCACAACCCACACAGTCTAGGATTGCCTTGAGTACCGTCACCATAGGCCATCTATTTCTTGGTGTTGAAAACGGGGTTGGAAAAACTCATCTCAGGAAGTTGGGAAACCTAAGAAAAAATATGCATGAAATACCGTGGCTAACTGTAAAACTGCCTGTGAATGTTAGCTGCCTCCATGTTTTGCTTACCTAAGATGCCATGCCACCAGTTGCCATGTAATCTCAATTTCAGAAATGTTAAACGGTGAATAAACATGAACTTTAGAATTGGAAATTCCATTGCTGGAAACTCTGGTGAGGGCATAAAGACCATATTCCATGGGACCAGATCTCTCAGGGAAAACCAGCTTTTGTATATAGATATATATGTGTCTTTAATCAAAGTGGACCTATGTCTTCCTTCTTGATTGACTCCCATGCTTTTATGGCTTCCTTAGAAAGGATAATGGGAGGTGACATTGTTGATAGACTGCATGCCTGAAAAGATTGTTTTTCCTCCCTGCACAGCTGATCAATAGTTTGGTTGGAAATAACATTTTCAGTTCAGTTCAGTTCAGTTCAGTTCATTTCATTTCAGTTCAGTCGCTCAGTTGTGTCCAACTCTTTGTGACCCCATGAATCGCAGCACGCCAGGCCTCCCTGTCCATCACCACCACCCGGAGTTCACCCAAACTCACATCCATCGAGTCGGTGATGCCATCCAGCCATCTCATCCTCTGTCATCCCCTTCTCCTCCTGCCCCCAATCCCTCCCAGTATCAGAGTCTTTTCCAATGAGTCAGCTCTTTGCACGGGGTGGCCAAAGTACTGGAGTTTCAGTTTTACCATCATTCCTTCCAAAGAACACCCAGCACTGATCTCCTTTAGGATGGACTGGTTGGATCTCCTTGCAGTCCAAGAGACTCTCAAGAGTCTTCTCCAACACCACAGTTCAAACACATCAATTCTTCGATGCTCAGCTTTCTTCACAGTCCAACTCTCACATCCATACATGACTATTGGAAAAACCATAGCTTTGACTAGACAGACCTTTGTTGGCAAAGTAATATCTCTGCTTTTGAACATGCTATCTAGGTTGGTCATAACTTTCCTTCCAAGGAGTAAGTGTCTTTTAATTTCATGGCTGCAATCACCATTTGCAGTGATTTTGGAGCCCCCCAAAATAAAGTCTGACAGTTTCCACTGTTTCCCCATCTATTTCCCATGAAGTGATGGGACCAGATGCCATGATCTTCGTTTCCTGAATGTTGAGCTTTAAGCCAACTTTTTCACTCTCCTCTTTCACTTTCATCAAGAGGCTTTTTAGCTCCTCTTCACTTTCTGCCATAAGGGTGGTGTCATCTGCATATCTGAGGTTATTGATATTTCTCCTGGCAATCTTGATTCCAGCTTGTGTTTCTTCCAGCCCAGCGTTTCTCATGATGTACTCTGCGTAGAAGTTAAATAAGCAGGGTGACAATATATAGCCTTGACATACTCCTTTTCCTATTTGGAACCAGTCTGTTGTTCCATGTCCAGTTCTAACTGTTGAATCCTGACCTGCATATAGGTTTCTCAAGAGGCAGGTCAGGTGGTCTGGTATTCCCATCTCTTTCAGAATTTTCCACAGTTTATTGTGATCCATACAGTCAAAGGCTTTGGCATAGTCAATAAAGCAGAAATAGATTTTTTCTGGAACTCTCTTGCTTTTTCGATGATCCAGTGGATGTTGGCAATTTGATCTCTGGTTCCTCTGCCTTTTCTAAAACCAGCTTGAACATCTGGAAGTTCACAGTTCATGTTTGCTGAAGCCTGGCTTGGAGAATTTTGAGCATTACTTTACTAGCGTGTGAGATGAGTGCAATTGTGCAGTAGTTTGAGCATTCTTTGGCATTCCCTTTCTTTGGGATTGGAATGAAAACTGACCTTTTCCAGTCCTGTGGCCACTGCTGAGTTTTCCAAATTTGCTGGCATATTGAGTGCAGCACTTTCACAGCATCATCTTTCAGGATTTGAAATAGCTTAACTGGAATTCCATCACCTCCACCAGCTTTGTTCCTAGTGATGCTTTCGAAGGCCCACTTGACTTCACATTCCAGGATGTCTGGCTCTAGGTGAGTGATCACACCATTGTGATTATCTTGGTCATGAAGATCTTTTTTGTATAGTTCTTCTGCTTCTGTTAGGTCCATACCATTTCTGTCCTTTATCTAGCCCATCTTTGCATGAAATGTTCCCTTGGTATCTCTAATTTTCTTGAAGAGATCTCTAGTCTTTCCCATTCTGTTGTTCTCCTGTATTTCTTTGCATTGATCGCTGAGGAAGGCTTTCTTATCTCTTCTTGCTATTCTCTGGAACTCTGCATTCAGATACTTATATCTTTCCTTTTCTCCTTTGCTTTTTGCTTCTCTTCTTTTCACAGCTACTTGTAAGGCCTCCCCAGACAGCCATTTTGCTTTTTTGCATTTCTTTTCCATGGGGATGGTCTTGATCCCTGTCTCCTCTACAATGTCACGAACCTCCGTTCATAGTTCTTCAGGCACTCTATCAGATCTAGGCCCTTAAATCTATTTCTCACTTCCACTGTATAATCATAAGGGATTTGATTTAGGTCATACCTGAATGGTCTAGTGGTTTTCCCTACTTTCTTCAATTTAAGTCTGAATTTGGCAATAAGGAGTTCATGATCCAAGCCACAGTCAGCTCCCAGTCTTGTTTTTGCTGAGTGTATAGAGCTTCTCCATCTTTGGCTGCAAAGAATATAATCAGTCTGATTTCAGTGTTGACCATCTGGTGATGTCCATGTGTAGAGTCTTCTCTTGTGTTGTTGGAAGAGGGTGTTTGCTATGACCAGTCCATTCTATTGGCAAAACTCTATTAGTCTTTGCCCTGCTTCATTCTGTATTCCAAGGCCAAATTTGCCTGTTCCTCCAGGTATTTCTTTACTTCCTACTTTTTCATTCCAGTCCCCTATAATGAAAAGGACATCTTTTGGGGGTGTTAGTTCTAAAAGGTTTTGTAGGTCTTCATAGAACCATTCAACTTCAGCTTCTTCAGCATTACTGGTTGGGGCATAGACTTGGATTACTGTGATATTGAATGGTTTGCCTTGGAGATGAACAGAGATCATTCTGTCATTTTTGAGATTGCATCCAAGTACTGCATTTTGGACTCTTTTGTTGACCATGATGACTACTCCATTTCTTCTGAGGGATTCCTGCCCGGAGTAGTAGATGTAATGGTCATCTGAGTTATATTCACCCATTCCAGTCCATTTTAGTTCACTGATTCCTATGATGTCGATGTTCACTCTTGCCATCTCCTGTTTGACCACTTCCAATTTGCCTTGATTCATGAACCTAACATTCCAGGTTCCTATGCAATGTTGCTCTTTACAGCATCGGACCTTGCTTCTATCACCAGTCACATCCACAGCTGGGTATTGTTTTTGCTTTGGCTCCATCCGTTCATTCTTTCTGGAGTTATTTCTCCACTGATCTCCAGTAGCATATTGGGTACTTACCGACCTGGGGAGTTCCTCTTTCAGTATCCTATCATTTTGCCTTTTCATACTGTTCATGGG
This sequence comes from Oryx dammah, assembly GCF_014754425.2. Classification (NCBI taxonomy): domain Eukaryota; kingdom Metazoa; phylum Chordata; class Mammalia; order Artiodactyla; family Bovidae; genus Oryx; species Oryx dammah. Next base: position 89,367,136 of record NW_024070212.1, on the reverse strand, counting down.
GTTCTCAAGGCAAGAATACTGAAGTGGTTTGCCATTCCCTTCTCCAGTGGACCACATTCTGTCAGACCTCTCCATCTTGGGTGGCCCCACACGGCATGGCTTAGTTTCATTGAGTTAGACAAGGCTGTGGTCCTAGCGTAATTAGATTGTCTAGTTTTCTGTGATTATGGTTTCAGTGTGTCTGCCCTCTGATGCCCTCTCGCAACACCTACTGTGTTACTTGGGTTTCTTTTACCTTGGACGTGGGGTATCTCTTCACGGCTGCTCCAGCAAAGCACAGCTGCTGCTCCTTACCTTGGACTAGGGGTATCTCCTCACCGCCACCCCTCCTGACCTTGAACGTGGAGTAATAAAAATTTAAAATAAAATTTTAGTTGGAAATAATTTTCCCTGAGAATTTTGAAGGCTTTGCTCCATTGCCTTCGACCTTCAAGAGTGGTTGTTAAGAATTTCAGTGCCATCTTGGTTTTCCCATCCTTTGTAGGCAACTAGAACCTTCCTATCTGAAAGTTTGTAGGATCCTCTTTCTGTCCCTCTGTCCCTTGTGTACTGAAATTTCATGATAACAGGTCTGAAGAAAGTGTGAAAGTGCTAGTTATTCAGTCGTGTCCGACTCTTTGTGATCCCATGGACTGTAGCCCGGCAGGCTCCTCTATCCATGGAATTCTTCCGGCAAGAATACTGGAGTGGGTAGCCATTCCCTTCTCCAGAGGATCTTCCCAACCCAGGGACTGAACCCAGGTCTCCTGCATTGCAGGCAGATTCTTTACCTTTTGAGCCACCAGGGAAGTCTTAGATAATGGGTCTAGTGTGAGTTTATTTTCATCCATTGTTTTGGGTCCTTGATGCGTTCCTTCCTTCTGGAAACTTAGGACATTCTATTCTGGGAAAAATTTTTGTGTTTTTGTCTTTGGTGATTTCCTGTCTTCTGTGTTCTCTCCCCTCTTTTTTAGATGAATTGCAGACATTCTGATGCTCTATTCTTCTTTTTTACCTTGTTTCTTATTTCTGCCCCCCCTTTTTTTTAACATTTCAGACCCTGCTATTGCCTTTTGAAATTTTGAATCTCATCTTTTTAAGTTTCTGAGGGTTCTTTGGCAGCGTAGATTGCATTTTTGTCTTCTGCTGGCCCCTGGTTCTGCGTGCAGGGTGTTCTTTCATTTAAGGACGACAGTGACAGTCTTCTTTGCTTTTCCTTTTGCTCCCTGCGTTGTCTGCACTTCTTCCCAGTTCCCCTTTTTTCTTTCACTTGTTCATATTTGAGAAGAAAGCACTAAGAAATGCTATGGGTCTGGGAAGGGCTTCACTGAAGATGGGGATCTGGTCATTTCATTGGGAGACTCTAAAGTCAATATTTCTAGGCATTTTCAGTGGCACCTTTTAGCTTCTCTAGATGAGAATCCTATATCCTGGCAGGTAGGGATGGTGGTGACTGTGATTGCTGGTGTTTAGGGGAAGGAGAGTTGAGGAGTCTGAGTCAGTCCATGGACTTCACCTTCCTCCTCTGTTCTTACTATAGTGCCTGTCTGCCCACCATCCACTGAGCCCCCCCACTGCCACCCTGACTCTCTCTCTCAGTACTAACCCTCCAGCCTCCTGCTGGGTGGGCGAAGTGTGTGTGGTGCAGAGGGTCTGACTTTCCTCTTATTTTCAGCAGTTTCACCCCTGCGTTTTGAGATACTGGTGGCTCTAATTTCCGGGCCTCTCTGGGGTTTGTGGCAGGAGCTGGCAAGCTTCTCATTGGCTCCCCTGCTGCAGGCAGCTTGCTCTTAGGCCCTCTCAGCCCTGCTCATGACTCCCTGCACTTTGCATTTCCTTGAAATTGTAAACACCCTTGTCCCCTGATACCTCTTCTCCCTTTCTTGCTCATCTGTTTAAAAACAACTCCTTTATAGTTCATTCAGTGAATTGCAGGAAGGAATAGAGGTAAATGCACGGATTCATCTTCCTTGTTTAACTAAAAGCCACGTGGACTACTTTTGTGTACAAAAGTGTGTTCTTGCCCTTTCTAAACAAGGTGGCTAGCCTTCTTCTACAGGTGTTCAACCAGGACCCAAGAGTGCAACAACTTGCCCATGGTCACGCAGCTGATAGTGATAGAGCTGGGGCTAGGCTCCAGGCCTTTCTTTCTAGATCAGGGCCCTTTCCATACACCAGTGCCCATGTAAGGGTTTGGGGGCTGGTGAGCTGGGAAGAGTGTGATGCTCTGATTCTGGCAAGGCCAACCCTCCCCTGCAACCTGTCAGCAAAGCCCCATCTTACATACTGTTTGCTCAGCAAAGGGCTCTAGAGGAGAGAAGGATGGCCCACTCCCACTGGACCCTCAGTTTTCTTCCCCTGCACATCTGCCTCCCTTCTGTACAAAGTTTTCGCTTCACCACTGTTAAAACACCCAACATTTAGGCCTGTGAGAGTTATAGGTTTTCCCTTTTAACCTGGCTCAGAATTCTGTTTCTACTACTTAGCTGTGTGGCATGAGACATGTTACTTGGAGACAGACTTTCATCTGAAAAGTGAGAGTAAACAAAATTACCACACTGTAGAGTCTGCATTCAGTTCAGTTCAGTTCAGTTGCTCAGTCGTGTCTGACTCTTTGCGACCCCATGAATCGCAGCACGCCAGGCCTCCCTGTCCATCACCAACTCTTGGAGTTCACTCAGACTCATATCCATCGAGTTGGTGATGCCATCCAGCCATCTCATCCTCTGTCGTCTGCATTAAGTATTAAAAAAGATCATGCATGTAAATGTGCCCTGCCCTGTGGATGACACTGTGTAGGTATGTTTAAGTGCTGGCTTCCCTTGCCCTTAGCTTCTGCTGTGCCTTGACAGAATTCTGTCTTGTTAATACAAGGGTTAAGTTTTTTACAGAGGCTGAAAATGTACATGATCCAGGAAAAGAAACTACAATGGCTTAGACCACCTTCTGTTGTCAAAAGACCCAAGGAAAAGCTTCTACTCAGACAGATATTTGATACAGACTGTAGAGAAATAGGGAGAGAGTTGAGTCCTGAGGGAGGGTGGGAGTTTTGAAAGAGGAGGTCAAAAACATTAAATGTGAGAGTAACATACTAAAGATTTCTCGTGAAGTCAAGAACCAAACAGAGATGCTCATATTACTGGGCATGTTCAACATTGTTCCGGGGGTTCTAGCAAACACAGTAAGACAAGGAATAAAAATACTGATAAAGAAGAGCAAAAGCATCACAATTTATAATGATATGTATGTTTGCCTAGATAAATCCAAGAGAGTTCACTTTAAAGCTGTAACACCAGGGAAGCTAGTGCTGTAATGGTATAACGTTTCCTCTAATACCATAACAAACAGAGAACTTAATTCAGACAAAGAACACGATTCCATGCCTATTAGGCACGCAAACAATAAAATGCACTGGGATAAACTTAATGAGTATATTTAAGGCTTAAATGAAAAAATATATAAACCTTTACTAAAAGATTATTTTAAAAAAGGCCTGAATAACTGGAGAGAATACCATGTTCATGGGTGGAAAGATGATATTGGAAAAATAGTAATTCTTCCCATTGATGTACACATTTAATGCCATTTTTATCAAATTGTAAGGGGGTTGGTAGGGTGAATTGAATAAATTTATTATAAGCTTTGTTTGAAAGTGTAATTATGTGTGAATATTAAAAAAATAGAATCACAATCCATTAAAGATGTGTTGCCAAAGTGAGAATTTTTGGCAAATGTTTTTAAAGCAGTGTCTTTAAAGGTAATGGCTCCTTTATTTGGAAATGCTTTGTTTATTAGACTTAAAGAAATCCTCATAACAGTGTGAATGTACTAAATGTGGTTAATTTTATGATATAATGATTGTACTTAATAGAAAATTCTCCCCCACTCCAAGCAAATCATTTTTTTATACCTTGGAGATTCTGACTAGCTTGATATAACACCAACTCCTTTTTGTGATTATTGTTTACCGTTCAATTATAGTGGCATATTAAATATATAAAGGAAAGAGAGGAATTTCACCTTATTTTTAAAAAAAATGCACTGCCGTATGCATAGATAACACTATGGAAGACTAGGCCCCAAAATGTTGACCATAGTTAAACCATTCTGCCTTGTTTTATTTCTGAAATGTTTGAATTTTTCCAAATAAACACGACTTTTATCATTAGAATAAAAAAAAAAAAAAAACCCAACCAAAAAAGGACAGGAACTCTTGAAGCTGACCACACAAATTATAGGTTCTCCTTGTAGACCTATCTCCAGCCAAGAGTCACCTTTGTCTTTTAGACCTCAGTTTTTTCATCTGTAAAAGGGGAACGCTTTATACCCTATAGGACATGGCCAGGTATGATTAAGGCTTATGAATGTTACTGAATGGGAGCTAATCAGCAGATGCCTGTGAGAGTCTGATGGTCAGGCTGTATATGATTTTCCCTGGGGCTCAAGTTCATTGTTCGTTAAGTCCTGACTCAGCTGGGCTCTTGGGTATGGAGGATTGTGCCACGAAGCACAGAAGGTAGATCATAAATTGGGAAGAAAGATTTCTTTATATGCTCTTTCATTTATTGGTTCATTTGAAAGGCCTCGTCTGTGCTTGGTTCTGCCCTGGGTACGACTGAGCTGTTTTCAGGTGATGAGAAATATTCTCTCATTCATTCACTGAGGTTTTCATTTCTGAGTTCATATTTGAATTTCTAAGAGCTATGTTTGTCTTCTAAATGTTCCTTTTAGTAACAGCATGCTTTTATTTCATGGATACAATGCTTTCTTATCCTTTGAAGATATTATTAAGACAAATTTTCCTGTCATTGTCTTTCTCTCTCTCTTTTTTCCCTGTGTTTTTTTTGGCCTCAATCTTCCATACGAAAAAATGTTCTCAAATATGTGGTAACCCTGTTCTAATTTGTTTATTTACTGGCTGCACTGGGTCTTCACTGCTGCACGTGGGCTTTCTCTAGTTGTGGAGAGCAGGGTCCAGGCTTTGGTTGCAGTGTGCGGTCCTCTCATGGCAGCGGCTTCTTTTGTTGCAGAGCGTGGGCCCTGGGGTGCACAGACTTCAGTAGTTGTGCCTCAGGGGCTCTAGGGTGTGAGCTCAGTAGTTGTGACACACAGGCTTAGTTGCCTCAAGTCATGTGGAATCTTTCAGGACCAGGGATTGAACCGGTGTCCCCTGCATTGCAAGGTGGACTCTTAACCACTGGATCAGGGAAGCCCCTCTGGTGATCCTTCACTGTGCACTCATGTCCAGCTGAAAATCCTGCTGAAGACTCTGAGGCACTTTTCATTCTCCCCCTTGGAGCACTTGTTGTTCATGGGTTTAACCATAACATGACCAAGCTGGGTATTTTCACTGGGGGAATTTCAATGCCAGTGATGTTAAATGTTTCCTCTTGGCCTTGGCCAGAGAAAGTTCTGGGAGATGTAAACCTGGTGCCAGAGCTTTATGTGGGGGAGAAGAACCTAGAGGTCTCAATATGTAGTGACCGAACTCCCATTTGATTCTCTGTTTTATTAATAAATAGGATACTCATAACATTGACTCTGCCTGGTGTCATCCTGTACAGAGAACTTCTCTGTCTCCAGAGAATCAATTCTGCAGTCTTCATTTATTAAGGGCTCTCCTCTGGCTGCAGGGAGTGGAGAGGGAAGCTGATATTACACAGACTTTCAATCAGTAGCCCTGTTTTGGTTCTGCCTTCACTGCCACTACCAGAGGTACCTGGCGCTGCCAGTACCTGGATTTTTGGAGTGAGGGAATTCTTAGCTTTAACTTCTGCTGCCTTGGGATTTAGCTTTCTTGAGTATGCTAACATAGTCACTGTACTTCCATCTGCATTTCAACTTCCAAAATATTCTTACTGCTGCTGCTTCTATTCTTTTTGTCCTTGTGAGTATATGCTTTCAAATTTGTATTCCTTTACTCCTGTTTTAGTGAGATTTCAGGAGGAATGGGGGTCAATATATGCATTCAATCCACTAAACATGTAGTGAAATTTCTGAGTTTCAAAGGTAAAATAAAAATCTTACCAATACGAGACCTAAGAAGACAACCTACAATCTAAATAAAAGGCAATCAGACATATTCTGGGCCTCTCCTCTGAAACATGAATGATAGAAAACACTGTTTATACAACATGAAAAAAACTTGAGACTGTAGAATTCTCTATGTAGCCAAACCATCATTCATGTGCAAATAGAGATGCCCAGGGATTTGGGATGTATACCAAAAACATCTTTTCTGAAAATATTACTGGGGGATATACTCCAATCAAGTGAAAAATGAATTAGCATGAGAGCTCAAGAAAGGAGAAGATGACATGAAATATAAGAATATATCTAGCTGTGATTTACCAGGATGGAGGCATTCTCATTCTCAAACAGCAAAAAGAAAAAGTAGTAATACAAATAGCAAGCAAAATAGAATTTAAGGCAAAATACTACATGGGACAAAGATGAATAGTTGCAGTTATAAACACCGTGAACCTTCACACACCCAAAATACCAGTGACAAACTTGCACAGTCTTAATAGACCTGTCTGAGAATTTGACAGATAAGGACATAAATATTTATTTGGAGGATTTGAATAGGTATGTTTTACTCCACATTATTTTCAGATACTCATGGAATATTTCTAAAAGTTGATCTTCTAAGATCTCATTAAAAATATCTAAATTAAAAATACCCTACATAGAAAATTTTAGGTTACTCTTTCTAAACAGAGTACAATAAAACAAGACTTAACAATAAAAGGATAACCCTCAAAACCAAGTACTTGGAAAATAGTAAGAATTCTTCTTCAAAGCTCTCGGGTTTAGGAGAAAATCTAGTTTGACATTACAGTTCATTTAGAAGTTAATTGCAATGAAAACTCTGTATCAAAACCTATATAATATTGTCAAAATTCATAGTTTTAATTGCTTTTAGTATTAAATCAAGAAAGATTGAAACCAACAGAAGCTATCATTTGATTGTAGAAGTTTAAAAAAATCAGAGTAAATTTAAAACTAAGGCAGAAGAATTAATGAGAACAAATGGAGTCTGGAAGGATGCAGGCTTTCTCACTGGACCCTCACAACTCCTCTGTGTTGATGTGCTATTGTTAATCCCTGCCTTTGGCTCCAGGGTGGTGACCGCAATCCCATGTGTGTGGGTGGAGAAATGCAGCGTTCACAGACTGTGGGGCGGCTGTAGAAAAGCAAAGAGTGACTGTCAGGGCTATCTTTGCATGCGTGTGCATGCATGCTCAGTCGCTTCAGTCATGTCCAACTCTTAACAACCCCATGGACTGTATGTAGCCCGCCGGGTTCCTCTGTCCATGGGATTCTCTAGAACAAAATGTGCAGAGGGATAGAGGTGATGGAAATGGCTCAGAGGCCCGCAGCCAAATAGCAGGCAGGGTGGGGACCAGGGCTCTGAGTCAGACCCTGAACTTCAGCCTCTCCTCCTTGGCAGGTTTCGAGAGGCCATGGGTGTGGCTACCCACTCCAGTATTCTTGCTGGAGAATCCATGGACAGCGGAGCCTGGCAAGCTGTAATCCATTGTTGCAAAGAGTTGGACATGACTGAGCAACTTAAGACATGGCCTTGAATAGTTTGCTGTCTTCAGTCCAGGTGAGGGAGGGTGTGTGTGTGGGGAAGAGTGGTAAAATCTCCTTCTGGAATGTGTAGTGACAGCCAGTCTTTCTCACCTGTCGCTCCCAAGCCTCACCTGCTTCTTCCTGCCAAACTGTAGGTTCTGGGTTTCCAGCTAGGCAGCCTGGGGTTTGACTCCTGTGTGGGGAAGGCAGCCTTTTGTTTTTCATATTTTAGACCTGTGCACACCATAGCTGCTTCTAAAATGTGGTTGACCAACCAATGGACCAGTTCTCCCACCACCCCTGGTCACCTTTCTGGCTCTTACAACCTGGTTGCCTGACTCCATCTGGCCACCCTCTGGCTGTGTGGACATGCCCACTTTGCACTCCGGCCAGGCCACGCTGTATACCACTCTCTGTGTTCTCACCACACTGTGATCTGTTCTTGAAACACTCTTCTCTTAGTTTCTATCTGGAAGATTCCTATTTATCTTCTACAACTTCACTTAAATATGAAGCCTTCCCTGATTTTTCCAGACGATGTCTCTTTATTTTCAGCTTCTTGAGCCTTCCCAGATCGGAGCATTTTCCCATCATATTTTAATTATTTATTCATATGCCCGTGGTCCCTACTGAACAGAACTTCTCTATTCTCCAACTCCAGTATCTAGCTGGCACGCGTAGAAAGAGCTCAATGCATACTTGTTAAAGGACAAGACTCTGATGAAATGGTTCAGAGTCTGGATAAATCTATGCAAGGAAACATCCAGTTCAATCCATCAGAAGCTTATTTTCTTAAGTTTTTAGTTAATGTTCTATTATGAACACTTTTAAACACACACCAAAATAGAAAGGATTTTCCAGTGTACCCCTGTACATGCATCACTTAGATTCTAGTCATTAATGTTTCACTCTTCTTGCTTTCTGACATATCTTTCTATCTACCCATCTATTACTCACCTGTCTATAATCTATCATCCTTTTACCCATCTCTAATTATCTTTAGTTCAGTTCAGTCACTCTGTTGTGTCCGACTTTGCAACCCCGTGGACTGCAAAATGCCAGGTCTCCCTGTCTATCACCAACTCCCGGAGTTTACTCAAACTTATGCCCATTGAGTCAGTGATGCCATCCAACCAGCTCATCCTCTGTCGTCCCCTTCTCCTCCTGCCTTCAGTCTTTCCCAGCATCAGGGTCTTTTCCAGTGAGTCAGTTCTTTGCATCAGATGGCCAAAGTATTGGAGTTTCAGCTTCAACATCAGTCCTTCCAGTGAATATTCAAGACTGATTTCCTTTAGGATGGACTGGTTGGATCTCCTCACAGTCCAAGGGACTCTCAAGAGTCTTCTCCAACACCACAGTTCAAAAGCATCAATTCATTGGCACTCAACTTTCTTTATAATCCAACTTTCACATCCATATGTGACTACTGGAAAAACTATAGCTTTGATTAGACTGACCTTTGTTGGTAAAGTAATGTCTCTACTTTTTAATATGCTGTTTAGGTTGGTCATAGCTTTTCTTCCAAGGAGCAAGCATCTTTTAATTTCATGGCTGCAATCACCATCTGCAGTGATTTTGGAGCCCAAGAAAATAAAGTCTGTCACTCACTGTTTCTATTGTTTCCCCATCTGTTTGCCATAAAGTGATGGGACCGGATGCCATGATCTTAGTTTTCTGAATGTTGAGCTTTAAGCCAACTTTTTCACTCTCCTCTTTCACTTTCATCAAGAGGCTCTTTAGTTCTTCTTTGCTTTCTGCCATAAGAGTGGTGTCATCTGCATATTTGAGGTTATTGATATTTCTCCTGGCAATCTCGATTCCAGCTTATGCTTCATCCAGCCCAGCATTTCTCATGATGTACTCTGCATATAAGTTAAATAAGCAGGGTGACAATATATAGCCTTGACATACTCCTTTCCCAATTCAGAACCAGTCTGTTGTTCCGTGTCCAGTTCTAACTGTTGCTTCTTGACCTGCATACAGATTTCTCAGGTGGTCTGGTATTCCCATCTCTTGAAGAATTTTCCAAAGTTCGCTGTGATCCACACAGTCAAAGGCTTTGGTGTAGTCAATAAAGCCTTTGCTTTTTCGATGAACCAATGGATGTTGGCAATTTGATCTCTGGTTCCTCTGCCTTTTCTAAATCCAGCTTGAACATCTGGAAATTCACGATTCACATACTGTTGAAGCCTGGCTTGGAGAATTTTGAGCATCACTTTGCTAGTGTGTGAGTTGAGTGCAGTTGTGCAGTAGTTTGAAAATTCTTTGGCATTGCTTTCCTGAAATCTGACCTTTTCCAGTCCTGTGGCCACTGCTGAGTTTTCCATATTTGCTGGCATATTGAGTGCAGCACTTTCACAGCATCATCTTTTAGGATTTGAAATAGCTCAACTGGAATTCCATCACCTCCACCAGCTTTGTTCGTAGTGATGCTTCCTAAGGCCCACTTGACTTCACACTTCAGGATGTCTGGCTCTAGGTGAGTGATCACACCATCATGGTTATCTGGATCATGAAGATCTTTTTTGTACAGTTCTTCTGTGTATTCTTGCCACCTCTTCTTAATATCTTCTGATTCTGTTAGGTCCATACCATTTCTGTCCTTTATTGGGCTCATCTTTGCATAAAATGTTCCCTTGGTATCTCTAATTTTCTTGAAGAGATCTCTAGTCTTTCCCATTCTGTTGTTCTCCTCTATTTCTTTACACTGATCAATGAGGAAGGCTTTCTCATCTCTCCTTGCAATTCTTTGGAACTCTGCATTCAAATGGGTATATCTTTCCTTTTCTACTTTGCCTTTAGCTTCTCTTCTTTTGTCAGCTATTTGTAAGCCCTCGTCAGACAACCATTTTGCCTTTTTGCATTTCTTTTTCTTGGGGGTGGACTTGATCACTGCATCCTGTACAGTGTCACGAACCTCCGTCCATAGTTCTTCAGGCACTCTGTCTATCATATCTAATCCCTTGAATCTATTTGTCACTTCCACTATATAATTCTAAGGGATTTGATTTAGGTCATACCTGAATGGTCTAGTGGTTTTCCTTTCTTTCTTCAATTTAAGTCTGAATTTGGCAATAAGGAGTTCATGAGCTGAGCCACAGTCAGCTCCCAGTTTTGTTTTTGCTGACTGTATAGAGCTTCTCCATCTTTGGCTGCAAAGAATATAATCAGTCTGATTTCAGTATTGACAATCTGGGTGATGTCCATGTGTGGAGTCTTCTCTTGTGTTGTTGGAAGAGGGTGTTTTCTATGACCAGTGCATTCTCTTGGCAGAACTCCGTTAGCCTTTGACCTGTTTTGTTTTATACTCCAAGGCCAAATTTGCATGTTACTCCCCATAATTACCTTAGAGTTTGGTAAAATTTGAAGTGAATGGCAGACATCAATGCTTCCTCCTAATTACTTGAGTAGGCATACTGACTTTTTAACAGTTTAAACTGAAGTCCCATTCCTGGTCCAGGAATCTGAAACTGAATCATAAATACCATTTTTATAATAATAATAGTAATAAATTCTTATATTATTGGAGTTTATAATGAAAGTGATTTTATATGTGTTTACTGTAACAGTAGCTTTAACTATTTATTCATTATTTGTGTGTTTGGGTTGGGTCTTAGTTGCAGCCTGCAAGATTTTTTGTTCAGCCATGTGGGTTCTTTCATGGCAGTGCGTGGACTCTGTAGTTGTGGTGCATGGGCTTAGTTGCTCCTTGGCATGTGGGATTTAGGTCCCTGACCAGGGATAAAACCCGTGTCCCCTGTGTTGCAAGGCGGATTCTTAATCACTGGACCAGGGAAGTCCATACAGTAACTTTAAAAGGTACGAATTACTCTCAATATTTTTCAGTTGGGACCACTGAAATTCAGACAGAGAGAAAGGGATTTCCTAAAGTTGCTGCTGGGCAATAGCATTCATGTGTGCAGTCTTCAAAAATTAATTGAGCACTTACTAAATGCCAGGTGTATCCTGGCTACTAGGACATTGCAGAATAAAATCAGACAGACAGCAGTTCTGTCCCACAGAGGCTCCCTGCTTTCTGGGGAGGGCACTCAACCCCTTCTCTAGAGTTATAGGGCAATATGAGGAGGAGGATGAGGCAGGAGCGCCCAGGATTTTTCTACATCCAGGCTGTAGGGGAAGTCTGTTATGCCTATAGCCTTCTGGAGGATGAGACCAGGAGGGAGGGCCCTTTGAGCCTAGGAAGGCTAAGGCAACAAATAGCCTTCACCATGATCCACACTCTCTTCCTCATCCCACCTGTCCATACATGGTCACTCCCTTTTACCTCCTAGGCTTCTGTGCATGCTATTTTGGTGGGAGATTTGGAAGTTTGGACAGGGGACTCAGGAAGTTCAGTGCAGAGTCCCCTTTCCCCAGGGCTCCTAGCTTATTCTTTGCATGAGGGTTCACTTCTTTCAGGGAAGAGGAAAAAAATTAGAGTGGAGGAAAGTGCATGAGCAAGGGAAAGGAAGCAAAAAAATCTCTGGGCATATCTGGAAAACACTAGACGGTTCATTTTGGATGATGTGTGCAGTGTGTAAAGGGCAATTGCAGAGAATAAGGCAGGTGGGGTTGGCTAGGTCAGTTCTTAGAGGCCTTGATTCTGAAGCTAAGCTGCTCCGACTTTATCTGACCTGTGAGAGGCCACAGAAGAACTTCTGTAAAAGATTTATAATAGTATGACCTAGAGCCAGTAAAATTCATCCTTTTTAGGTATACAGGTGTATAAATGTTTTCCTGTTCTGTGAGTTTTGACAAATGCATATGGTTATATTAAAATAAGCGAGATATAGACTGTTACTATTGCCCTCAAAAGTTTCCTTGTGCCCTTTAGAGTCAGTTTCCTCCCCCTTTCCCAGTTCCAAGCAACTGCTGATATGATTACCAACACTATAGTTCTGCCTTTTCCAGAATGTCATATAAATGGAATCACGCTGTATATAGAATTTTGTATCTTTCATTTTGCATTGTTTTTGAGATTCATCCATGTTGTTGCTTGTAGCAGCAGTTTGTTCCTTTCTAATGCTGACTTATGCTCCATTGAATGGGTGTACCACAGCTTATACACTTTCAAGGAGAGGGACGTTCGGTTGTTCTCAGTTTGGGCAATTTTGGATAAAGTTCTACAAGCAGTCCCATATAGGTCTTCATGAAGACATATGCTTTCATTCTTCTTTGATGAATATCTAGTGTAGATTATCTAGCTCACTTGGTAAATATATGTAAAAGTTAATAAGAAGCTGCCAGACTATTTTCTGAAATGGTTGTACGAGTTGGCATTTCCACCAAAAATATATGTAGGATCTAATTGTCCTACATTTGGTATTATAAGGCCCTTTTTTCTTCCAGCTTTAGACAGCCTAATAGGGGTGTTTCCTTGTGGCTTGAATTTGCATTTCTTTAATGACAAGATGTTGGCCATCTTTTCATGTACTTCCTCCATATCTCTTAGAGTGAAGAGAGCGTGAAGTCGCTCAGTTGTGTCTGACTCTTTGCGACCTCATGGACTGTAGCCCACCTGGCTCCTCAGTCCATGGAATTTTCCCGGCAAGAGTACTGGAGTGGGTTGCCATTTCCTTCTCCAGGGGATCTTCCCAACCCAGGGATCGAACCCAGGTCTCCTGCATTGCAGGCAGACGCTTTACTGTCTGAGCCACCATATCTCTTACAGATTTTTTTAAATGGTTGCTTATTTTCTTCTATTAGGTTCTGAAAGTCCTTTATATATTCTAGGCATACATCCTTTATCAGGTATGTGTTTTGCAAATATTTTCTTTTGGACATTCAAAAGGGGCTTAACAGGAAGTAGCTCTTGTGTTTTAAACAGGTGCTCTGTGGCCTGTGGGTGGAGGAGTGGGATGGGGCTGGACGGAGACAACGAGGCTATCTTAGTGTCCGGTGAGCGCTGAGCCTCTGAACAGGCCATGGGCAGTGGGCTGGGGAGGAGTGAAAAGCAGAAGGCATGGAGACCCACCAGATAGCTGTAAAGGCCTCTGTGACCCTCTGAGCCCTCCCTCCTGCCTTCCTTCCTTTGACAGATGTTTGTGGATACCACCCTTCAAGGTGGTGTGTGTGTGGACATGCCTGAAACAGTGTGGGCAGTTCAATACAGAAGAAATATCAGTAAAGAAATCGAAGTCTTGCCTTCATCAAGTTTACATCTTGGTGGGGAAGACAGACAATGAGCAAACACATACAGGTGGAAGCCATATGGCTGGCAGACACTGTTAGACACACAAAGCAAGGATCTTCCAAATGACTGAGAGTGAACCAGAGAAGAGTCTTCACGTGTTCCACTCTTAGGAAAGAATCTGAGCAATGGGAGGAATGCTAGACTGTGCTCAAGGGCTCTGGGCTGGAATTCTGGGCATCAGGGTGACCTTGGGCAAATTCTTTCATTTTTCTGACCCTCAGTGTCTTTATTGGAATGATCTTTTAGGCACTAGAATTTTGTGTTTGAAGTTCTTACAAACCAGTTTGGAGGGTCTGATGAGCCAAACTAGGTACATAGCAGAGGACTGTCCTTAGAACCAGGCTGTTTTGTTGGAAAAACTCTAGAGGTCATCAGTTTGGGCCTCTCACCCAGTGTAGGTTCCCCTGGGAAGTATGAGCAATAGGTACCTGTTCCCCCCCTTCGGGTGCCTCTCCTTGAATGAGGGGGGCTCACATCCTTCCAAGGGACCAGTTTCATTTTCTCTTTCTCTGTGTCTTTTTAAAGGGAAAGAATCACACCTTTTACTAAGGGGAAGTGTGTGCCAACGGTGGATCATAAATCAGATCCTTAAAGCTGCCCATGAATGACAACCTGCAGTGACCAGAGGACCTGAGAGCCTGAAGACAAATCTGGGGGTGGGAGGGTAGGAGTGGGAACGGGGGTTCTTGGAGAAAGGACACATGGGGAAGCCTGGGAGAGGGGGGAAAGGTGTGGTGGGATCACTTTTGCTGGAGACACCTACCAGAAGGTCACGGTGTCTTCTGGGACAGCAAGGCCAGATATCTTTTGATACCAGAGATCGATTATCCTGAGAATTCAAATCGGCCAGTGACATGAACACAGGAGCCAGACAGCAGATGGACTAAAGGGGTGGGATGTGGTTGACCCTCTTGGAACCCCTCCTGTTCTAAAGACAAAATGCTTGACTCCCCGTTCAGTAAAATCCAAAGAGAGTTGGGAGAGTGTTGCTGCTGTAGCATATGTCTTAAAGCAGCTATATGCCCTCTCCGGGAGTGCTCCATCTCCATCCCAGGATGCTTCTGGAAGCTTGGCAGGGCCAAATGCCATAAGAAGTTGCTGACCTCCTGGCAACGTGCAGCCATTGGGAACAATCAGTTACACCCCTCAAGTCAGACCTCGCAGGCATGCCAGTCTAGCCCAGTGGTAGGTCTGCGCAAGTTGGTCACAATATCCTGAGCTTCTGCCCTCACTATTTTTGAACAGAGATTGAGTGGGATGGCAGGAGTGTGCTGTTCTTAGGAGAAAGGAGACAGGCTCAAGGCTTCAGTCACAAAACCCACATAATGATAGAAATACTTCAGATACCCTTAATAGCACGGGTGCTTTATAGAAAAGCTGTTACTTCCTCATTCATGTCAAAATGACTGTTTTGGAAGAAGTAAAACTGTTGTTAGTCACAGGTACATTGTCTACTGAAAAAAAAAATCCTGTTGAATCCTCAAGAAGGCTGATAAGCCAAACTAGGTGTACACTAGGTCTAATAAGTCAGCAGTGTTTCAGGAAATAAGATCAATATACTCAAATCAACAATTTCTGTACACTAGCAATAGAAATTGAAAATGCCATATATAATAACATCAAAACTGTAAAATACCTAGGTATAAATCTAATGAAAGATGTGTAAGATTTGTACAGTTAAAACTTTAAAAAGCTTCTGAGAGAAATTAAAGAAGACCTAAATAAAAGGAGAGATATACCATAATCATGGATCAAAAACTGTTCTTAAGATGTCAGTTCCCCTAAATCATCTATAGATTTAATTCAATACTGATCAGTCCCAATAATATTTTTTAAACTGACAAGCTGGTCCTAAAACTTATATGGAAAAACAATAGACAGAAAATAGCCAAGATAACTTTGAAAAAGATGAATAAAGCTGGAGGACAAACATTACCTTACTCCTCCCTGGTGTGGAATGGGATCAGGATAGACAAATTAATAAAATGGAGAATCCAGGAACAGACCCACTTATCTATGGACAACTGATTCTCAACAAAGGTACAAAAACAATTCAATGGTAAAAGAATAGTTTTTTAACAAATGGTGCTATAACTATCAAATATCAATATGTAAAAAACAATGAACTGTAATCAGTGACTTGCAGCATTAAAAAAAAAAAAAAGTGAAAAGGAATCACAGTCCTAAATGTAAAACTGTAAAACCTAAACTACAAAACTTCCCAAAGAAAACATGGGAAGAAAACTTTTGGACTTCAGGTTAGGCAGAAATTTCTTAGATATAAATTAACAGTAGACCTTTGAACAACAAAGGTTGAACTGTGTGGGTCCAGCAGTTCAAGTGTGAACTGCTGTATGACAATCTGTGGATACAGAGGACTAACTCTAAAGTTATACATCGTTCTGACTGCACAGAGGGTCAGAGACCCTAACTCCCATACTGTTCAAGGGTCAACTGTATTTGTTCTTTTACAGATCATACTGTGGTACGATATGAACAAATAGTTAAACTGGACTTAATTAAAATTTTTAAAATTTATTCTTCAAAGACACTGTTAAGAGAATGGAAAGACAAGCCACAAAGTGGGAGAAACTATATCTGATAAAGGATTTTGCCATGAGATACCAAAATACTATGTGTTATAAACCACTTTGGAAAATTTGGCAAGGGACTTCCCTGGTGAACCAGTGGTTAAGACTCCTTGTTTCCATTTCAAGGGGTGCAGGTTAGATCCCTGGTTGGGGAACTAAGAGCCACATGCCTTGCAGTGTGCTCCCCCCCCAAAAAAAATCCACTAAGCTCAGGGATAGTTTATTATCAAAGAAAAATGATGGAGCAAGATTAACCATTTGCGTGACATTCAGTTCAGTTTAGTTGCTCAGTTGTGTCCGACTCTTTGTGACCCCATGAATCACAGCACGCCAAGCCTCCCTGTCCATCACCATCTCACGGAATTCACTCAGACTCACGTCCATCAAGTCTGTGATGCCATCCAGCCATCTCATCCTTGGTCGTCCCCTTCTCCTCCTGCCCCCAATCCCTCCTAGCATCAGGGTCTTTTCCAATGAGTCAACTCTTCACATGCAGTGGCCAAAGTATTGGAGTTTCAGCCTCATCATCAGTCCTTCTAATGAACACCCAGGACTGGTCTCCTTTAGGATGGACTGGTTGGATCTCCTTGCAGTCCAAGGGACTCTCAAGAGTCTTCCCCAACACCACAGTTCAAAAGCATCAATTCTTTGGCGCTCAGTCTTCTTCACAGTCCAACTCTCACATCCATACATGACCACAGGAAAAACCATAGCCTTGACTAGACGGACCTTAGTCGGCAAAGTAATGTCTCTGCTTTTGAATATACTATCTAGGTTGGTCATAACTTTTGTTCCAAGGAGTAAGCGTCTTTTAATTTCATGGCTGCAGTCACCATCTGCAGTGACTTTGGCGCCCCCCAAAATAAAGTTTGACACTGTTTCTACTGTTTCTCCATCTATTTCCCATGTTCAGTTCAGTTGCTCAGTCGTGTCCAACTCTTTGCAACCCCATGAATCACAGCACGCCAGCTCTCCCTGTCCATCACCATCTCATGGAGTTCACTCAGACTCACGTCCATCGAGTCCGTGATGCCATCCATCCATCTCATCCTGGGTCGTCCCCTTCTCCTCCTGCCCCCAATCTCTCCCAGCATCAGAGTCTTTTCCAATGAGTCAACTCTTCGCATGAGGTGGCCAAAGTACTGGAGCTTCAGCTTTAGCATCATTCCTTCCAAAGAAATCCCAGGGTTGATCTCCTTCAGAATGGACTGGCTGGATCTCCTTGCAGTCCAAGGGACTCTCAAGAGTCTTCTCCAACACCACAGTTCAAAAGCATCAATTCTCCGGCGCTCAGCTTTCTTCACAGTCCAACTCTCACATCCATACGTGACCACAGGAAAAACCATAGCCTTGACTAGACGGACCTTAGTCGGCAAAGTAATGTCTCTGCTTTTGAATATACTATCTAGGTTGGTCATAACTTTTGTTCCAAGGAGTAAGCGTCTTTTAATTTCATGGCTGCAGTCACCATCTGCAGTGATTTTGGAGCCCCAAAAAATAAAGTCTGACACTGTTTCTACTGTTTCCCCATCTATTTCCCATGAAGTGATGGGACCAGATGCCATGATCTTCATTTTCTGAACGTTGAGCTTTAAGCCAACTTTTTCACTCTCCTCTTTCACTTTCATCAAGAGGCTTTTTAGCTCCTCTTCACTTTCTGCCATAAGGGTAGTGTTGTCTGCATATCTGAGGTTATTGATATTTCTCCCAGCAATCTTGATTCCAGCTTGTGCTTCTTCCAGCCCAGTGTTTCTCATGATGTACTCTGCATATATGAATAACTGTGTGTAATGGGGAACAGACCCCAAAATGAGATCTCAAGTTGCCCTACAACCAGCATGAAAGGAAAATCATAACCCCAGGAGAATAAGGAGAAACCACACCCAAGTCTAAATTTTTAAAATGAGTTTGTTTTTTTTTTAAACAGTTTGGCAAGTTAAAAAGTTAACCATATACCAACCACATGATCCAGTCATTTCTTTCCTGAGAGTTACCCAAGAGAAAGGAGAGCATGTGTCCATACAAAGACTGTACAGAAATGTTCCTAGCCACTTAATCAGTGGTAGCCCCAAACTGGAAACAACCCAAATGCCCATCAATAAGCCAAGGAACACACAGTTGTGTATATCCATACAAATGTCAAGACTAACCAAACTGCACACTTCTAATATGTGCAGTTGATTATGTGTTAATTGTATTTCAATAAACCCTTACAGCTTAGGAGAAACTAAGGAGGAAACTTCGGGAGATACTGAAGGGACAGGGAAGCCTGGTGTCCTGCAGTCCTGGGGTCGCAGAGAGTCGACATGACTTAGTGACCGAACAACAGCAACAACAAAGGAGAAAACAGCTAAATGCAATGTAAGAACCTAGATAGGATTTTGGAAAGAAAAGCAACATTAGTGTTAAAATTGGTGAAATTCAAGTAGGGTCTCTGGTTTAGCTAATATTATGCCAATATTAATTTCTTATTTTTGATCATTTTACTATGCTTATGGGTCTTCCCTTGTGGCTCAGCTGGTAAAGAATCCGCCTGCAATGTGGGAGACCTGGGTTTGATTCCTGGGTTGGGAAGATCCCCTGGAGAAGGGGAAGGCTACCCACTCCAGTATTCTGGCCTGGAGAATTCCACAGACTGTATAGTCCATCAGGTCACAAGGAGTTGGACACAACAGAGTGACTTTCACTTCACTTCACTTCACTATGGTTATGTAGAAGATGTTAACATTAGAGGAAGTTGGGTGAAGGGGATATAAGAACGCTGTACTGTCATTGCAACTTTTCTGTAAATCAAAAATTAATACAAAATAAAAAAGTTAAAAAAATATACACAATAAAACTTGTTTGAAGACTGCTTTATCTTACAGAATAAATATAATTTTAAAATATATCTTTAACCTACCACACAACTCAGAGTCCCTGTCACCATACAGAAGGTCAGCAAGTGAGGAGTATAAGAAAAACCTGTGTAACAACTTTAAATTGGGCAGTTCTCAAGTACTTTGCTGTGAGATACCAAAATGCTGTGTGTTACCAACATCACGTACACTGAAAAGGGACATCTACTTATAATGGAGCAGAAGGTTCTCTGGTGCCATGCAAGGCTTCCTTTCATGGAAGGTTGGAAGAGCCATGGAATTAACACCCTTCAGGAGCTGTTCTCAAGCTGTGGACCAATCAAAGTTGGAATATAGACACCCAGCTCCCTCACCCTCTGTGGGATATAACTTTGAGGTGCATGTTTTACACAGGCTTTCAGAGTTTTTTCCAATGCAATTAAACTCCAGTTGCCCACAGTGGTAAGCTTTTTTTTTTTTTTTTTTTAATATTATTTATTTGGCTGTGCCAGATCTTAGTTATAGCATACAGGATCTTCGATTTTCATCGTGGCACATAAGATCTTTAGTTGCAGCATCTGGGATCTTTAGTTATGCCATGTGAACCCTTAGTTGCAGCATGTGGGATCTAGTTCCCTGACCAGGGATGGAACCCTGACCCCCTGCACTGGGACCAAGGAGCCTTAGCCACTGGACCACCAGGGAAGTCCTGTAGCCTGCTGATAACGCAGACTTCATTGACTGTCATCCTTGCCCATCCCCCTACCGGTGTTTTCTTTACCTTCCAAATAAAACTGCTGCTGCTGCTGCTGCTGCTAAGTTGCTTCAGTCGTGTCCGACTCTGTGCGACCCCAGAGATGGCAGCCCACCAGGCTCCCCCGTCCCTGGGATTCTCCAGGCAAGAACACTGGAGTGGGTTGCCATTTCCTTCTCCAAAGCAGGAAAGTGAAAAGTGAAAGTGAAGTCGCTTAGTCGTGTCCAACTCTTAGTGACTCCATGGACTGCAGCCTACCAGGCTCCTCCGTCTATGGGATTTTCCAGGCAAGACTAAATAAAACTACTTGCACTCAAATCCTTGTCTCAGGGTCTACTTATGGGGATACTCAGCCCAAAATACGTCTTAATATTTTTTCCAGCATCCCAGTGTGTCACCTTGCCCATTCCTCTTCTTTGGGCACCACTGTGCTACTCCACACAACAACTCCATGTCTGTCCAGTCTCTCCCTGCACACCCCAGTACTGGTTGACTGTGCAGCTGACAGCCTAAGCCCCAACTTACCAGGGAGCTC
Source organism: Oryx dammah (assembly GCF_014754425.2). Classification (NCBI taxonomy): domain Eukaryota; kingdom Metazoa; phylum Chordata; class Mammalia; order Artiodactyla; family Bovidae; genus Oryx; species Oryx dammah. Next base: position 89,346,669 of record NW_024070212.1, on the reverse strand, counting down.
TCAGGCAGCAGTCCAGATAGTAAGTGCCTGCATTGAAAAACCCAATCTTTCCTCCTCTAGGCCTCCTTTACTATCACTCAGAATACTCACACTTCTGACACCAGATGTGTGTGGGATTTTCCCCACACCAAGTGGTTCTCTGTGACATCAGCTGAGTGTCCTACAATTTAACTGAATCTTGACACTACCACATGGAGATAGCATCAGATCCCACAGGGTTAAGGGATCAGTCCCCCAAGGCTGCCCTCCACTTCAGATGCCAACTGCAAGTAGTATGTCCCCTAGTTACTCACAGCTTCAACTTGGCTACAAATTGGAGGGTCCCATGACCTCTTCCCTGCTTGGTTTCCATTATTTGCTAGAGTGGCTCACAGAATTCAGGGAAATACTTATATTCACATGTGTACTAAGCTTCCCCAAGTGGCTCAGATGATAAAGAATCTGTTTGCAATGCGGGAGATCTGGGTTCAAACCCTGGGTTCGAAGATCCCCTGGAGAAGGGCATGGCAACCCACTCCAGTATTCTTGCCTGGAGAATCCCCATGGACAGAGGAGCCTGATGGGCTACAGTCCAGAGAGTCGCAAAGAGTTGGACATGACTGAACTGCTAAGCACAGCACAGCACAAGTGTACTAAAGGATATGATGAAGGACACAGATGAAAAGATACATAAAGTGAGGTCTGGGAGGGTCTTGAGCACAGGAGCTTCTGTTCCTGTGGAGTTGGAATGTGTCCTCCTCCCAGTACATGGGTGTATTCACCAACCCAAAAGCTCTCCAAAGCCCCACAATACTGGGACTTTTAGAGAGGTTTCCTCACATAGGTATGATCAATCATTATCTCCATTTGCAGTCCCTCTCCCCTCCCTGGAAGATGGGGGTGGTGGTGGTGTTGGTAGGGGCTGAAAGTTTCTAGTTTCTAATCATGGCTTGGTCTTTCTGGTGACCACCCATATCCAAGAGCAATCCAGGTGCCCACCCAGAGTCATCTCATTAGAATAAAAGACATACCATCACCCAGGGCATTCCAAGAGGTTTAGGAGCTCAGTGTCAGGAACTGGGAGCAGATCTATCAATCTATCTCTTTATCTATATATGGATATAAATAGATATGTGGATTTGTTTCTACCATCTTGCAGTGCCCCATTTCCCCCTTATCATTCCCTTGGATCTGCTTCCTAAAGGGAACCCCATGGGGAGGAGTGTGATGGGCAGAGAAGGATTCAGCTATTTCTGGGTTCCTTGGCTCAACTATCTTCAAACCATCTGTCATCAGCAGTTCAGGCAGCTATAATAAATTACCATAGATTGGGTGGCTTATACAACAGTTTATTTCACATGGTTTTGGAGGCTGAGAAGTCCAAGACCAAGGTGCTGGAAGATCTAATGAGAGCACTCTTCCTGGTTTGCAGATGAACATCTTGTACCCTCAGAGAGGGCTAGCTAGTTCATGTGTTTTCTTAGGAAACTACTCCTATCATGAGGGCTCCGACCTCATGGCCTAATTAACCTTCCAAAGGCCCCATCTCCCAATCCCATTATGTTAGAACATGAACATAGGAATTTGGGGTGGGGGGAACATAAACATTCAGTCCATAGCATCAAAAGGCCAGCTCCTAGACCTCACAAGGGCTTCCCAGGTGGCTCAGTGGTAAAGAATCTGCCGGCCAAGCAGGAGACACAAGTTTGATCCCTGGGTTGGGAAGATCCCCTGGAGGAGGAAATGGCAACCTACTCCAGTACTCTTGCCTAGGAAATCTCATGGACAGAGGAACCTGGTGGGCTACAGTCCACAGGGCTGCAAGAGTCAGACACAACTTAGTGACTACACAGCAGCAGGGGACCTCAACAAAGCCTCCCAATATCTCACAGTGTAGTATGCCAGGCAGTCACCTGCAGTAACTAGAGCTGTCCCACAGGAAGAAACCTGTAGGCCATCTTAACACCAGGACATAACTAGAAAGCATAGGTTTGAAATATGTCTACATTTAACTTGGGTAGTGTGTGCGTATGTGTACGTGCACATTTTGGAGAACCAATTGTTGCAAGTCTGGCATGAATGGTGTCAGGACATGGCCCATGTAGCTGAGGGCATCGTCAGCCAAGATGCTTCCCTGGCAGAAGGAACTGCTCTGGGTCAAAGCAGAACCCTCTGCTGATTCCTAAGTGGCTTCCTTTCTGAGCTGAGTTCATGCAGAGATCCCTGATTCCCCACTACGTATGGAGCTCAGCCCAGGGTCCCCTTTCACTGTTTCTAGGCCTGGAGCTAGGCTCAGCTGGCTCTGGGTGAGGCTCTTGAAGCATTTTGTTGTTGTAAGACTAGATGATGAGTCTGCATCCTTGTTTAACTCATTAAAAAACCTCTATGTGGCCTCCAAGCAAATCACTTGACCTTTCCTGAGCTTCACTTTCCTCATCTATAAAATGGGGATAAAACTGACCCGCTTTTGTTACAGGACTGTGAGGATTAAAGAAGATATTATATGTTATATGCTATTCATATGTAAGGTGATATTTAATGCTTCAACAACAAAATCTGTTTTTAGGACATTAAAGGATTTCTCTTCCTTCAAGGAAAATTTACAAATCCTGGTTTGTGAAACTCAACACCTGGAAAAAGAATTTCCTAAACAGTTCCTCTGAAATAACTGTCGGATGGAACCCTGACATCACATATATTTTAGGAAAATGTCCATGCATATCTAGGATCTGCATAAAGCTTTACTGCCCTAAACTCAACCCTTATATCTCTGTTCAAGTAATGAGAGTGAGTGAAACTGTTCTAACAAGTAGTCCTAAATAGGCAGTGATACAGCTACAGTAAAAGCTTATTTCTTGTTCCCCTAACAGACCAGGCCAAAGTCTAGGTTGGTGGGCAGTTTTCCAGACAGCGATTAGGGGATCCAGGCTCCTTCCCCGTGTGACTTTGCCACCACCCATGGCTGGGTGGTCATCAGCATCGAAGTACCAGAAGACAGCAGACCCTCACACGGGTTTTCCCACTGCAGCTCACATTCTCTTGCAGAGACTCGTAAGAGCACACCTGAGGGCAAGGGAGGCTGGGGAGTGTGGTCCAGTGCTGTGCTCAGAGGGAGGAGTGGGTTTTTGTGGACAGTTAGTAGTCTCCACTGGTCTGTAGACGAGGAAACAGTCTCAACAGGATTAACTGATTTGCCAGAATTAGTCAGGTCATCCCAGTGACAAAGCCAGGACTGCGGCCCAGAGCTTCTGACAGTCATGTTTGATGCTTTAAAAAGCACAGCCCCACTTTGAGTCATCACCGCACCTATTCTGACTTGTCTCCTAGCTTCCCAGTTTCCCCCTGTAGTCTGTTCTCTACCCTGCAAATAGGAAGATATTATTAACATCTATGCCAGATGATTGTGACAATGATAGAAATTCAAAAATAGGGAGGAAAATTACCCTGGCCCCTCTACCCTAATACGCCTGTCCCTCCCCCAGGCCATCATCCAGCCCTGGGTGTGCAGGTTCAAAGGGAAACGGGCCCGGTGAGGGGCAGAGCCTGCACTTGGACCAGGACTGCCTCCACATCGTGGTCCCCAGAGCAAGAAATGAGAGGCTACTTTCCGGGTCACTTTTATTTTTACAGAAGGAGCAGCCACACAGCCACAGGGAACATGAAGTGTTCTGGACAGTAGGCACAGCACCTGCAGCTGCAAGAGCCTGCTGGGGGGACCCATGCCTTTCTCTGTGGTCCCCATGATTTAAGAAAAATACCACACACTGCAATCCCCATCCCCACCCCCTCCCTTCCCGTAACAGCTAATTATGCATCCTTCCAGCCAAAGAAACTGGCTAGAATCCGGATCTTACAGAAAACCTTCATGCAGCCAAGAAACTCAGGGTTCTGGAAGGGAGAGGCCTCTTAGACTTTTCACACGTGCTCCCCGCACCCCACCATGTGCCAAGTTTAATTCCACCTGAAACCACCACCTGGCTGGATAGTGACAAGACTGGCTGCAAGAAAGAGCTGGCAACTCAGCTCGACATGCTTGGAAGACTGCCCCTTTCTAGGTAAGACATCACTGAAGCAAAACATGACCCTGAGGCTGGTGTGACCCCAAGACCCTCTCTCCCAGCCCCAGGTTCTGGGCAAGGTCTGTGAAGGGCAGGATTTTGGTTTGTAGGACTGAGGACAACAGAGGCTGCTGGCATTTCTGGCTGCCCTCCCAGGGGTCCAGGGACAGAGGCCCCACTGCTGAAAGGATGGGGCCTTATCTTGCTTGGGTTAACCCTTCCTCTACAGCAAGTAGGATCATCAGTTTACCGCTGAGCAAGAAGGCCACAGGCCCCACTAGGAGAGCTAGTGCCAGAGTTCACATGCTTTGCATACAAGCGAGAAAATGAGGTTTCTGATTTTATGCCCCCTCCAGAGGCCAAACGGGTAAGAGTGGTTCCTCTGCCTTCTGAGCGCTCCGAGTGTGCCTGGCACTCCCAGAACCACATCAAGACATCACAGTGCCAAACCCAGGGTGGGTGGAGTGAGCCTCGGCGGCCAAAGTGTGACCCTGGGAGGCTTCTGCAGCCCACAGTGACAATAGTGACACTTCCTCGCAGGCCACGGATGTGCCTTTCTGAAGACGAGAGCTGGCCTTGGGCTGAAGGAAGGGTCTTACATGGCAGACGACCCCCACCATTTCCTTTCCCTCTGACTTTCCACGCAGACGAGGCTTTTTCGTGGGGTTTGCAATCGCAGTGTTTAAGACAGCTGTGCACTTCTAAAGCAGAAGAGCCTCGGGTGGTCTTGTGTACATGGATGTGACAGATGAGGAAACTGCAGCTCAGAGGGACAAATGACTTGCCCATGGAGGCAGAGCTTGTGAAGCATACAAGCCAGGACTGAAACCCAGGCCTCCCAGCTCCCAGCCATCACTGCCTGGCCCAGCTCACTTAATTCCCTTACATAATTCCCTCTCAGAGTCTGGGTTTTCAGCTGAGGCTGGGCAGTTCTTAAGATGGAGCTGCATAAACAACCAAGCTTTAATAGGTGGGCACGGGCCTGGGAAGGTTTCCTTCCCTCTGGAACAGACACGAAGCTAACTTTTCTCTGAGCTTAGGATTTGTAAGGCACTAAAATTAACTACAGCTGGGGGTGGGGAGAGAGAAAAAAAAAAAGAGGGGATGAGTGGTTGGAGAAATCAAGTTGATGCTGTTTTCTTGCAGCGCCACAGTGAGGATCCCCATGAGACCTAAGGATGACAGGCTCCATTTTCCTGCTTCGTGTGGTCCCCTCCCGCCAACTTCTAGCCCTACTACAGAGTGGAGGACACACCCCAGCAGGTTGAAGCAGGGTCTGGGGACAAGCGGCATGGAGGGTGGAGAGGCAAGAATGAGCCCAGGTCCTATGGATTCAATTCAGAGCCAAAACCACTCACCCCACCTGCCCCAGGCCCAGACAGAATTCCACCCTGAAGTGTCTTCTCTAAGCACACGGTCCTCTCTGAGTGGACTCGGGCAATGGTTGAGGTGGGCCTGCAAGCCTGAGCATGAAGAAGGGGCAGGGCATCACCAAGGAAGACAGAGGGAACTTTGGAATCAGACCTGACTTTGGCACAGCACGTCTTGGGCCTGCCTTCCCCATCTGTTGCCCTCCCAAGAGCCCAGCGATGGAAAGGAACTTTCCTTCCTTCCCTCCACGAGGAACTCTTCTGGCTGACAAATGATGGCAGTGCAACTCCAGGGCACCTCTTTCCACCAAACCTGAGCCCAAGTAACCTGATATGGAGCCTTCCTGGACTCAGCCACTGAATTCAAAGCACTTTAGTCTGATGACATGCTGAGCAGGAAGCTGTGCTAATAGTAGCTGTCAGTTCTTCAGCATGTCCACTGCAATGGGTGCTTGACTTAGATGTCACAGCAGGCAGGGAGCATCACCCACCCCTGCTTTCGACAGCTGAGGAGCTGGGCTCAGAAGGGCTCAGTGACTCGCCTGGAGTCACACAGCTAATGAGTGGCTGAACTAGGAACTGGACTCAGGTTTGTCTGACTTCAAATCTCACATCCTTTCCACTCCACCCAGCCACCCCTGGAAGCTGGGAGCAAGCCGTCGAGGCCATGTGGGTAGGGGGTGTCTCTGGAGGGGTTTCTTTCTCAAAGTGGGGATCTGGCAGAGCAGCCAAGCTTGAGTGAAGGGTAGATGCCTTCTGGCCCTGGAGACAGGGTCCCCCCTCGCGTCTGCCTCCTCCTGAGCAGGCTCCGGCTCAGTGCCTGGCAGCCTTGCAGATCTTGTCGTAGACCTCAGGGAAGGCATCCTGGCAGCCGAGCTGCTTCCGCAGCCTGTGGTACAGGGAGCCGTCGAACATCTCCCAGAACTCCTCCCGGTCCATGTAGCAGTCGGCATACAGCATCTGGAACCTGCAGCGCAGACACAGGGGCGAGGGCTCAGGGGCGGGGCACAGAGGCCCCAGGAGAGGAAAGGGGTGCAGAGAACTCCAGTCACCCCTAATGTGCCCCTAATGCACTGCCTGCTCTGCAGGGCAGGACGAGCTTTTGGGGGATTTCTCTTGTTTGACCCCCCCACTAACGAGCTAGTGGTTGAGGCTGGGGCATGAATTTTAACCCCATTTTGCAGACGGGGAGTCTGGGCTCAGGGCTTTAAGTGGCAGCGGAGGAAGAGTTAGAAGGATGCAGTGTGCTGCGTGTCTGCTCCCCGGATGCAGTTGCCAGCCTGCTTTCTTTCCCTTTTTTGACATTCAATGAGCTGCACCTGATGAAAGCGTATAGCTGGAAGCTACAAGGATACGTTGTATAACACGGGACATAGACCCACTATTTTATGATAACTATAAACAGGGCATGTGTTCATGCTAAGTTGCTTCAGTCCTGTCCAACTCTTTGGGACCCTATGGACTGTAGCCCTCCAGGCTCCTCTGTCTGTGGGATTTTCCAGGCAAGAATACTGGAATGGGTTGCCATGCCCACTCCAGGGGATCTTTCCAACCCAGGGATCCAACTCGTGGTTCTTATGACTCCTACATGAGCAGGCGGGTTCTTTACCAGTAGGGCCACCTGGGAAGCCCATAAATGAGCATGACCTTTAAAAATTGTGAGTCACTATATCGTATACCTGTAATATATAATCTTGTATACCATCTAAACTTCAACAAAATAAATATAGAAATTAAGCAAATTTTTAAAATACATTAAAAAAGAAAACTGCAGCTTGATAAATTCGATGTTATATAATGTCTATAACCTTGAAACAGTCACCTCAGTCCAGACAACAGCCACAGCCATCCTCACAGCATGAATTCCCCGGTGCCATCCATCACCCTCCACAACCCCAGGCAGACCTGCCTTCTGTCGCCATGGGTTCAACTGTGTTTTCCAGAATTTTACATAAACAGAATATATATATATATATATATATGTATGTATGTATATGAAAATAGAACCATACAGTACTCTTTTTTCCTGGCTTCTTTCAGTCAGCATAACTATTTTGAGATTCGCCTACAGTCTGTTTCAGGACATTTCTGAACAATGTGCTGTCCAGGCCTCCGTGTGGCTTTCATGGTCCTGAGTCTTCCCTCCTCAGTTTTGGTCTCCAAGCTGGAGCAGGAGCCCCTGAGTATGTCTACAGCACCCCCATGGCCTGCCCTGCAGTGGGGAGTTGGGTAACTCCTGGGTTTCTGGCTCTAGCAGCTCGGGTACTGGGATGCTCAGTGGAGGGGCAGGGGATGCAGGTATAAGGGAAGGCTAAGAAGACCTGTAATTCCACCTCCTTAGAATCTCCCAACTCCCTTCCTGAGTCTGAGGGGTCATTCAGCACCCAAGGGTCTGGCCATGGAGCTGGCGTCTTGGCCTTCCCCGCACCCTCCCAGGGCACTGTCCACACTCTGGGCACTTGCTCACCCATGCACACTTCGGACAAACTTCTCCAACTGCCTCATGCAGGACCGGGCTTCAAAATGTTTCACACGTGGCTCCCCGTAGGCACCGATGTCGACGTAGAGCTCAGTTTCGTCTCCCTTGGGGTGCACCAGGCCCGGCTGGCTGGGCAGGATGAACGGGCACAGCCAGATGGGGTAGACCTGGGGGCCAGAAGGGCAGGTCAGTGCTTTTCCTCCCACAGGTGGAAGGCTCGCAGCCAGTCCACCCTGCTCCCGACCAGAGGAGGGCTGCCTGGGGCCCCCCGCTGCCCAAACAGCCATCCCTCGCCTGCTCCCCCCAAGCCCCAGCTCACATGGATATCGTTGTGGAAGGTGTGCAGGGCCTGCGGCAGGCACTTCATGGGCACCAGCATGTCCTGTACCACGTGGTGCTGCTCGTACAGCTTGCGCAGCGTCTCACCCTGGGTCAGCTTCAGCAGGGAGATCTTGGGAGGCACCATCCAACCAAAGAGGTAGCGGAAGATGGGGTTGTTGCCAAAGGGGATGATGTCCTGAAAGATGAGGGTTGGGGATGAAGAGAAGGAGCCCAGCAGGGCCCAGTGTCCCCATGGGCCAGGACCTCCCTGGGGGCTTCACAGAAGTAGGACAGGTCCACTCCTATCTGCAGGGGCAATGGTGATACTCAGGCTTTACCCAGCTGGATCTGGGTTTGATTCCCAGCTCTGGCATTTATGAGTTGTGATATCCATGGGCTGGTGACTTGACTTCTCTGAGCTCAGTTTCCTGATCTGTAATATGGGACTTGTGAGAGTGAATGGTGAATACCAAATGGAAGGCACTCAGCCTGGGGCAAAATGACAACGAAGCTATCCTTGCTGTTCTGGTTGTTGAGGTCACTGTGGCTGGCACAGTGCAGACATTCGATAAATGTTTGAGAAATAATGCTGTTGACTGCCAAAACAGATGGATACCCAGAGCTTAAGCAATTTTCCCTAAGGTCACACAGCCACTGTGTGTGGGAAAGGTCTGGTGCAGGCCCAACAACGAGCCTTAGGTTTACAGCATCTCCGAGGCCTTCTCTGACACCCCTATTAAACTGTCACTGCTCCCCATCCTTCCATACACACAACTGCAAATTCTTGCTCACCTGTCAAGGCCAAGCTCGACAACTATCTTCAACTCTAGGCAGAACTAGATACTTCCTCTTGCTCCTGTGGCCCCTCACAGGGCCACCTGCCTGCCTCCCCCAAGCTGGCCTCTCAGGAAACCCCCCTGAGTAGGGCTGGCCTTCCTCTTCTGTGCCTCCAACTGCCACGTGGGAGGAGCCCCTGCTCACAATTGTCCTCTCTGCTCCCAGCTTGCCATCTTCCTCAAGGTGACCAGCGTCCATCTGGCACCCCATCCTCACAGCTCCTGGGACCTTGAAGCCAAGGATGTCCCTTCCTGCATTATGTAATGATGAGGTGCCTACGTGCTCAGGTGCGAGGTTCTGTGCTGGGTGCTGAAGATACCCAGGTCACCAAGACGTGGTCCCTGACCCCAGGTGTGGAAGAGATGCAACAGAGCAATGCAGAGGCAGCACATAAAAGGGTCCACGTCAGACCAGGGTCAGGGGCAGCTTCCCAAAGGAGCCACCATGCTAGGCTTCGGAGGCTGTGTGCCTCTCCCCGCCCCTTGAATCGCCTCCTCTGATCACCAGCCCTCTTCCACAAGGAAGGGAGGGGCCTGTCTGCTTTCTTCTCTGTTCGATTCCAGCTCCTACACCAGTTCCTGGAATACAACAGGAGCTTAGGAAATAGCGTGGCCTTTACTGTTCTCTTGGTTATCTTTGGAGAAGCCACACAGCAGAAACAGCAGAAACGCTCCGCAAAGGCCAAGTCTCCCCTTCCACAGCCCTGACCACTCATCATTCCTCCTCCATCCCAGTCTCGTTCCCCTCCCCGGAGGCAGGCTTTGTTAGGAATTATCTGTGTCCCTTCCTAGAGACATTGACGCACAGACAAGTCGGTGGGCTTAAAACACCTGCAACTCACAAGTGGCAGCATCTACTAGGCTCCTGCTTATCACTGGGCCCTGAGCATCAGCACACAGGATGCTGCTGTGCTCTCTGTCCTGGCTTCCTGACCCTGTACAGACTGTCTTGTTTTACTGCACTTCTGATCTGTGACAGTGGTCTCTGACATCATACCCTGACTCACTGACAGCTCAGATGATGGTTAGCATTTTTCAGCCACAAAGTATTTTTAAATTAAGGTATATCCTTTTTTTTTTTTTTTTTTTAAAGACACAATGCTGGTGCTCACTTAATAGACTATAGTATACTGTAAACATAACTTTTCTATGCACTGGGAAACCAAAATATTTGTGTAACTCACTTTATTGTGATATTCACTTTATTGCAATGGCCTGAAACCCAACATGCAATGTCTCCAAGGTCACCTTTCATGGGGTTGGGCTGCAAAGTCCTGGCTCCTGGCCTCAAGGGGAGACAACTCGGGAGGATCACACAGCCGCAGACCTCCCTGTGGCTTGGCTAAGGTCTTTGCTATGACTGTATCACACCTCAACTTGTCTCTCCACCCACCCCTACTTGCATTTTCTCTCGCAGTTGAGGATCACCAGAGTTCCCCCAAATAAACTCGCTGTGTGCACATCTCAATAGTAAAACACCCATCCTTTCAGACTCTTCCTTTAACTTCAGGCAGTAAAGGCTAGTGTTTAGCAGCAAAAATATATAAGACACACCTCATTTTGAAACCTAGCTCTCTGGTCTCAAAACCTGTCCAGGAGTTCTCTGCCACTCCCTTCTTCAAGAGGTGGAGCTTAACTCCCCCCACCTTGGGTGACGGGAGACTCCACCCTACAGGCGAATACGGAGGGAGTCACAAGGTGATAAGACTGGGTCATGGAAGGCGCTGAGGACCCCTCTGGGGTCTGTCTGGATCACCTGCTCTGGGGGAAGTCTGCTGCCCTGTGGTGAGGTACGTGAGCAGCCCAGCGGAAAATGAACAGAGGCTTCTCATTGACTGCCACCTTAGGGGGCCTTCCAGAAGGCAGACTGTCACCTTCCTGAAGGCTAGCACACCAGCCGGACCGAGACCTTGACTGCAACCCTGAGCCAGAATGACCCACATCATTGCTCTCCAACCTCTGACCCTCGAAACTGTGTGGTAACAGATGGCAGCTGCTTTCATCTTCAGAATGTGGGGTGAATTCATCGTGCAGCAACAGATAACCCTTACTATTACACTCTATCCCTTACTGAGCTGTGTTAATTTGGACAACCTAAACCAGCTTCTTCATCTGTAGAAGGGAAATAACACCAGGGCCTACCTTTCCAGGGTTGTCAGGAAGATGGAGAGAGTGGCATAAAGTGTTTGACAGAAGAACTAACACATAAGGAGGGATTGATGTTAACTACTGTGACGCTCATTCTGATGTGCTCTCATGTACTTTGCTGGCTCCTCTTGGCTCTCCTGTCCCTTAAATATCCCTGCTCACACCTCCCACAACCTTAACACTGCTCTTGGCAGGGATAAAGGAGGAGTTGGGAGTTTTCTGCTCTTGGCAAAACTTTCCACCAAATGCTCTGGGCCTGGACACTCCTTGAAGCAGGACTAATAGGGACGGAGGAAGCCCAGGGCTCCCCAGGCCTTGAGGAACCAACCCTCTTCTGCCCACTCTTGCACCCCTCACCAATGCCCCCTCATGTTCTGCCCAGAGACCTCGCCCATGATTAGAACTGACCCGACACCACATTGTAGGACACCACCAGGTGTAGTTCTTTCATGCCCGACTTTTCTGTTGATCTTAGCTGCTGTGGACTTCTGGGTACCTCTAACTAGCATCCTTGCTGTGCTGCAGCCAAGCAGTATCTTTTCACCTGATCCCACCAGCCACTGTTCCCCATCTCCCAACCCCTCCCCTGTGCTCTCTCATGGTCTAACAGCAGCAAACCTGCTCCATCCTCAAGGTTTTCTCTCGACCATCTACTTGTCTCCTTGCTCTTAGCTTATACCTGGCTGCGGCCTTCTGACGTGGTATCATTTTCTCTCCATGACCCTCTGGGGTAGATGGAGGTGAGGTGGGCTCCTCTTGGTCCCTCATTACTGCTTTGAGGTCTCTGCCCCTCCTTTCCCTGGAAATCCTCAGCGACATCCCCACCACCTCCACCCCCATCAGCCCCTGAATGCCCAGATCACTGCCACCTTCCCCAAGACTGATGCTATCACTGATATGGTTTAACACCTGCCCGCCAATAATCCTGTTTGTCCTCCAGCCGTCTTCCCTTTCACCTGGCCTCTGCACTGACTTTCACATCACGCTCCTGAGCAGAGGATGACAAACTAGAGCATGTGGTGATCGGTCTGCAGGTGGATCCAGCCCACTGGCTAAATCCAGTCCCTGCCTGTGTTTATATATAGTTTCACTGGCGCACAGCCACACTCATTTGTTCAAGCGCTGCCCGGGGCTGCTCTTGGGCTACAAAGGCAGAGCTGAGCAGCTGTGACAGGAAGTATGATCTGCAGAGCCTAAAGCCTTTGCTATTTGGCCCTTTAAAGAAGTTTGCTGACCTCTTGATGTTATATTCACTACCTCTGTTGACTTGGGGGAAAGAAAAAAAAAATCAGAGCTATGAGTTGAGTTTATTCAGTATCTCACTGAGATTGCCGCCCAGAAGACCCGCTCTCAGACAGTGCTGAGCAACTGCTGTGAAGAGGTAAAGGTGAGGTCAGTATGTATGTGATTTTGGCAAAGGATACACGTTATCCAGAGCTCCTCTGGTGACTCAGTGGTAAAGAAACTGCCTTTCAATGCAGGAGACACAGGTCTGATCCCTGGGTCGGGAAGATCCCCTGGAGAAGGGAATGGTTATCCACTCCAGGGTTCTTGCCTGCGAACTCCCATGGACAGAAGGAGCCTGGTGGGCTACACTCCATGGGGTCACAAAGAGTCAGACATGACTCAGCGACTAAACAACAATTGTCATCAAGCACATCTCTTGGTTGAAGATTGTTTCTAGTTACAAGGAACAGATGTCTTTTTATTAATGGTTTTATTGCTTTACTAAGTACGTGAAGACGCAAGAGTTTTGGAACATTTTCTCCTCAAAATATCTTCTAACTATGTGAAGGTCTGTTCTGATAGTTTGCCAAGAGCACAGACAGCGTCATTCTTGATCTTTACCCTGAATTCTTTTCAGGGTGTGTTGAAGGTCAGTGACTGCGGGGGCTAAGGACTTCATTCCTGCAGAACTGGATGCTGGGAGAAAACACCGCGGTTTCCATTTCAAGCATTGGTCCTCTGGCCACCCCTACCTCTCCCTTGCTGCCACGTATGCCCTCCAGTGCTCTGACGTCAACTCTTCACCCCAAGGGGCACCCAGGCCAGCATGTCAGTCCCGTCAGCCCCGCATACCCTCACCAACCCCTCCCCAAGCTGGCTCTGAATTCATCACGATCCCATCCCAGCTTCTCCCACCCTGCCTCAACTTGTCTTACTCATCCGCAAAATCTCAACCGTGGTTAAATCTAACTTTCTCCTTATTCTCTGTCCCATATACACAGCTGAATGTGTGAAAACCTACAGCCATCAGGGCGGGTCTCTGTAAATGCATGCTCAGGAATCTTTGGCAGGCCCACTGTTGCCTGGCAACCCTATGACATTTTCCCAGTCAACTCATTCCCACCCTCCAAGGGACAAGTTCCCAACTCCTCTCTTCTCAGTCCTTCAACAATCCCTCGCCTCCTCATCTTGGCTGAAGTCCTTGCTTCCTATTTCACTGAGGAGCAACTGGAAGAGAACGCCCACACCCCATAGCAACTGTTCCATTAACTGTCCAGGGGGTGACTCTCCAGGCTCTCACTAAGGGCACCCTCCCCGCCTGAGCCCAGGGCCCGCCCGTGCTCAGGGCTCACCCTGCGAGCACGCCCTCTTTCCTGCTCCGCCAGTGCATCAACATGCAGTCATTCCTCCCTCCTGTTGTCTCCTCTCGCTCCCACACCACCCCCGGCTACCACCCCATTGCTCTGCTTCCCCTGATACTGAGCCTTCTTAGATCTGTTTTCACTGTCCCCACTTCCTTGTCTCTGTTTTCTCTTTAACTCACATCAGGCTTTCAGCCCCATGGCTCAAGGTCATCACCAGAGGTCAATTCTTTGTTCTCGTCTCACTCAGGGACATTTGACAGTTGTTCATCTTCCTTCTTGTCACACTGTCCAGGTTGCCAGTTCTCCTGGGTTTCTCCTTCCTTCCGACTGATGCTGCCTTCTCCTCTCCTGGCTGGTTTCTCCTCCCCTGACCTGTAGGGCTTGGCTCTGGGACTTGTCTTCTCTAACTTCCCTCACTTGTTTAGTCCCATGACTTTAATTAACATCTCTCTGCTGATGCTACCCACAGTGGTATGTGATCCTTCAACCTTTGAAGATTTGACATGTGGGCCAACTGCCCACTTGACATCCCACCTGGATGTCGGAGAAGCATCTCACGCTGACATGTCCCAGACCAAACTTCTAATTTTCCTTCCCAGACCCCTCCCCCACATGGTGCATGGCAGTCAATGGCACCTCAGGTCACCCAGTTGCTTGGGTCCCTAACCTTGGAGTCATACTCTGTTGGCAATCCTGTTGGTTGGTTCAGTCTTCGCAGTACCTCCCAGATCTGAGACTGCTTTCCTCCTCTACTGCTACCACTCCAGACAACAGAATCCTTCTTTCTTCTTCTCTTCCACTCTAGTCACCCTACCCATCCGCTCTCCATCCAGCTGTCAAAACTATTGTTTTAAAACAAAAATCAGGTCCTGTCATTTTTCTGTACAAAGTTCTCCACTGGCTTTCTTATCACACAAAGCAAAATAGAAAGTCCTCCCCTGAACTACAAGGACCTACACGATCTAGGCTCTAGCTGCTATTTGACCTCATTCTCCACCATGGGTCTAGCTAAAGGGGCTTCTTGCTGTTTTTTAAAAACATGCAGGCTTGCTGTGACAACTTTCATCTGGCTGTGATGTAAAAAAATGGAGTTGGACCCCCACCTCTCACCAAATATACAAAACTTGAAATGGATCAAGAACCTAAATATAAGAGCTAAAACTATAAAACTTTTAGAAGATAACACAGGAATGAATCTTCATGATTAATGCTAAATCTCCACTGGATTTAGCAATGGATTCTTACAGATAAAGACACTTAAAAGCATGAGTAACACAAGAAAAACTAAACTGGACATCATCAACACCAAAAACGTTTGTAAATCAAAAGACATTATCAAGGCAGTGAAAGACCACCTACAGAATGGGGGGAAAATATTTGCAAAGCATGTATTCGATCAAGGTCTAATAATCCAGAATATATATAGAACTCTTAAAACAACAAAGATCAACAATGTAATTAAAATTGGGCAAAGGATCTGAATAGACAGTTCTTCAAAAAATATATACAAATGGCCAACAGGCACTGCAAGGATATTCAATATCATCAGTCATTTGGAAAATGCAAACCAAAATTACAGCAGGATTCTACTTCTCACCCACTAGGATGGCCACAGCAAAACACCAGAAAACAACAAGCACTGGTGAGAATGCAGAGATATTAGAACCCTTGCATGCTGCTGCTGGGAATGTAAAATGGCTCACCACTGTGAAAACGTCTGGCAGTTCCTCAGCAAGTTAGACACAGAATCATCACACACATCCAGCAGTCCCACTCTTAGGCAGAGACTGCCCCCAAACCAAAACCTAGTATCCAAATAAGTCTGTGTACATGAATGTTTACAGCAGTGCTATCCACAAAGCCAATAGGCGGAAACAACTCAAATGTCCATCAGCAGATGAGTGGAAAAACAAACTGTGGTTCATCCATACAATGGGGTATTTTTCAGGCACACAAAGGAATGATGTACTGATACATGCTACAGCGTGGATAAACCTTGAGAACAGCCTTAGTGAACAAGCCGGACACAAAAGGCCATGTGTTGCATGTTCCATTTATATAAAATGTCTAGAATAGGTAAACCCATAGAGATGGAACCCAGACCACTGGTTGCCAGAGTCTGGGGAAAGAGAATGGGGAGTAACTGCTTAATGGGTACAGGGCTTCCTTTCAGGGCAATGAGACTATTTTAAAACTAGATAGAGGCAGTAGACACACGATATCATGAATGTACCAAATATACTGAATTGCATACTTTAAAATGGTTAAGTTTATGTTTTCACTTCGATTAAAAAGAAGGAAAACAGCAACCCAGGCAGCCCACTGAGGAGCCGTGCTCTGGTTCCTCCTCTGCCTGGAGCACTCTCTCGAGCTGTGTGTGTGTCTTCCCCATGCTGGTCTCCGCTCACAAGGCAGCTCGCGAGAGGTCTTCCCTCACCCCCTATTTAAAATGTCACTGCTCCCCATCTCACATGGCACAGTAGCAAACTCTTACCCGCAAGTCAAGGACACGCCTGACAGCTACCCCCAGCCCTAGGCAGGACCAGTCGCTTCCTGTGGCCCTTCTCAGGGCCGGTGGCTGGCCGCTTGGCCAGGCTACAGTGTCTC
The DNA here is from genome assembly GCF_014754425.2 of Oryx dammah. Lineage (NCBI taxonomy): Eukaryota > Metazoa > Chordata > Mammalia > Artiodactyla > Bovidae > Oryx > Oryx dammah. The sequence goes on along the minus strand of NW_024070212.1, from coordinate 89,330,280 downwards.
AAGGATGGGACAGGTCTGAGTTCCCCAGAGCAGCCAGCCAGGGGACCTGCTTTCCGGCTGGTACTCGGGGAAACTGCTGCTTTACGGAAGGTGGCCTTTCCGCAGAAGCAAACACTGCGCTGCTGGGTGGGAGGCTGCTCCGGTTCCTGCGGACAAAGCCACTCTTCTACCCCGGGGAGGGGAAACCGTGCTGGCTCCCAGCCTGGCCAGGAGGGGCCAGGACTGCTGGGAAATCCGAGCCTCACCTGGAGCTCCCAGAAGATGCTGCGCGTGTGGCGGTGGTAGTAGTGTCTCAAGGGGATGTACTCCAGGCCCTCTCGGTTTGTCTTCAGGTAGTTCTCCACGTGCTTGAAGAACCACGGCTTGTAGTAGTTGCCAATGCTGTTCAGCTGAAATGCCAGAAGGCACTGCTGTCAGAAGGCAGACAAGCCCCAAAGGCCACTAGGGTGTAACAGAGATGCCTGGCTTCTGTTCAGCACTCCTGGCCTCCCTAGAGCTCTTTCATGTCTGTTAATCACCTTGGAGGCTCTTGAAAGCTGGATGAGGTTAAGCACAGAGGGCTTTCTCTAGCAGAGAGAGCAGAAGCTCATGGAGGTTAATGGTGAGCCCAGGGCCCAATGGTGAGCTCCTGACAGTCTTGAGAGCTCAGCCCACTCCTTCTCAGGGAGAGAACTGAAGAGCTGATACCTACTGAGGTTGGCCACAGTGCAGTGGTCCCCACAGGCATGTTCCTCCCTGCCTGCCTCCCACGAGGCCAGTGTTGGCACAAACACAGTGGGGGTCACCCGTCCCACTGGGTCCCCCAGCTGACAGTGTTTACTGACCAAAACGCTTTCCCTGCTGCCTTGGACCAAGCTCCACATTCTCTAGCCAAGGCATTCCCCCCACAGACAGCCAACATCAGAGGGAGACGCTCACTGTAAAGCTACGGGCGTCTCCAAGCTTCAATCTTATATTTAGCTGGTGTCTTCTTCAGTTCTAAGTGGTTCAGGACTTTACCTACTGTGTGCCCTGGGGTGACTTAGCTTCTCTGGGCCTTAGCTTATTCACCCATGAAAGGGACTGTGGGTCGATGCTTTCAGAGAGAGAGGCAGGGCAGGCACCCAGAAAGGTCACAGGCTCCAGGTTGGGTGGCTGAGGCCTGGCCCTCACCTAGTAGCCCACTAGCTGTGTGACACTGAGCAGGTCACTCTGAGGTTGTTTCTTCACATGTTAAATGGCAGTAAAAATAGATACTTTGTGGGAGATCTTTGTGCCTGTTAGAAATTACATACACACAATGCAGACGCTTGGGCCCATTCTCTGGGGGTGGGAGAGGCACCCAAGTTTTATGGGGCAGGTGAGATAGCAGCCAGTTGGGGCTCAGCAAATGGACAGGAGGAAGCAAAGAGTGGAGGCCACATAGGAGAGGGGACCATTGGATAGGGTAAGACAGGAACAGAAGCAAGAAGTAAGCAAGGCCAGGGTCGCTGGAGAATAAGCCTAGCATGGGCTAAATGGCCATGAGGGAGGCGGCCCCAGCACCCAATGTGTTCATTCTTTACCCCCTCCATGACCTTGTAGACATGCATTATCTCCTCCAAAACCTCCCACGAAAGAGGTGTCCCTGTCTCACTAACCAGGAGAAAGAATCATCAAGGTTAAAGAGACTACCCGAGGTCACAAGGCTGGCGAGAGGCAAGGCAAGGACTCAAGCACATCCCCTGTTGCAAAAGAATGCCAGGGCTGGATGGCAGAGAACCTTGAATGGGAGGTTCCAGAATGTGGGCATTATTAAGAAAAAAAAGGAAAACCAACTATTAATTTTTTTTCCTGATTCTAAAAGCAACACACGCTCCTGGTGAAAACCTTAGATACTGCAGAAATAAGTAACCTGAAAGAGAGATGCCCCTGTAGCCTCACCCTCCAGAGGGAACTACTGAAAGCTAATATGTGTTCATTAGGTTTTATTTTCATACACACACATGGATTTATAGAAATGGGACTACCCTGTTTCTGCTGTTTGCCAGTTTGCTTTTTCCACTTTTGATGCACTAGGCTGACCCTGGCAGGTTACTTAACCTCTCCAAGCCTCATTTTCAGTACAGGCAAAATGGTTGGAAAGACTGAAACAGATAATATAGAAAGTGCCAAGCACAGTGACTACCCACAGTAGGGGCACAGTATTCAGTTCCTGCCCCCTCTCAACGCCCTCAGCTCCTTGCCAGTTCCTTCCACCCCAGAGCCAGGCAGCCTGTGCCTTCCATCTCTGGCAGCCAACACTTGCAGCCCATCTACTATCACCCTGTGTGCAGGTCCACTCAGTTGAGAGGTCACTCTGCAGGGAGTAAACAGGGCCACAAAGCACAGGCTTTGAGCCTGGGCTCAAATGGGCTAAAGAGCCTGTTGGTTCAAGTCAGTCAGAGCATGGAAGCAGAAGTCGCCATAGGCTGGCCTCCACCTGTGCATGCAAAGAGGAGTCAGACCCAATAGGAACAGAGCAATCTGACCTAACCCCAGGTGGGTCTGGCCACGTGCACGGCAGTGACACCAGCTGCGTGATGAACCCGAGGCTTGGAGGTACCTAGACACAGGTGCTCCTGGTGTTCATGACTCATCAGGAACTATTTGCGCCAGAGAAGCCCAGGATGGTGCGTGTCTCCCAGGGCACACGGCTGCCCACTGGCAGCCGAGAGACCACAGGAGCTCCAGTACCAGCCCGAGCACTCAGATAACAAGCCACTTCCTATCTCTGGGCCTCCCCTGTAAAATGGGTGTGGACCACCTCCTCTCAGGATCCGCGGGGTGGACGGGCCGCATCCTCACAGGGTGGGCAGTGCCTGGCATGCAGGGACAAATTCCTGAGCAGCCTGCCGAACAGGCATGTCAGGGAGACGCACTCCTCAGATGACATGTACACAAGTCTCTGGCATCCACCACTCTCCCCAGCCCAGTTCCCATGTGGAATCGGGGTCTTTTTCACAGGAACACTTCACAAAGGTCTGTGGCCTTAGGCCCAGGCCCTCTGCCACTGATACCAGGCAAGCCTCTGGTCTTCTTGGGAAAGAAGGGAACTGGTCAGAGTGTTCAAACATTTTCAAAGCTACGCAACCCCCTGGACACAATCTCAACTTTAGGCATCTAACACATCAAAGAGATGACTTTTGGTGGGGAGACAGGAAGTGATTCCCCTTGGTCCCTGCCCTCAGCTTATCACCTCTGGCAGTCTCCAGGGGAGTGCCTCAGAAGACAGAATACTCTGGATGAGACCTCCTTGCCAGGTGACTAGGTTCCGATTCAGAGTGACACACTGCCTGGGCTTTGGCCCAACCTGAGCTCAGGCAGAGTAAGCACTCGGGGGCACCAGAGCATTTGCGCTTGGTGTCCAAAGTCCTGTTCCTGCTCCAGGATCCTAATCCTCCAGTGCTCACTAGTGTCTCACTAGTAGGAATGGTGCTCGATCAAGTTTAGCAGATGATGCTAAATTCTAGAAGCAGGTATGAGAGTAACAAACACTCAAGCAGGAGTCAGAGACCCAAATTTAAATCTGTCCCAGGCCTGCTGTGTGTCCTCAGAGAAGCCTCTTTCTCTCTCTGGACCCTCATGCCTTATTTGGAGAGTGAATCGTATTTGATGATTTTTGAGCCCCCTTTGATTTTAAAATGCTTTAAGTACATAGGGACAGTTAAGAGCCTTAAGATGGCCTATCATTTGATGCTACTTTAAGGCATTACTCAAATTATAGGCGAAAGATGTCCACTGCTACGTTAATTAAAATAATGAAAAACTGGATGCAACTTTAATTTCCAACTATGGGGCAGTGGTTTAGTAGATGACAGGGCATTTGCTCACTGCAATGTTTCTGCAGTCATTAAATATGAAGGCAATGTAACTGACGTGCAGAAATGCTTATCACACTAAACCAGAAAACTAAAAATTTTATACCAGTGAGCACAGCTGAAGACAAACCGAAACACTGCAAAGAAATGGTAATGTTGAAAGTACCCGAGAACTGCAAGAAAAAACGAGCTACTATTTTTAACTTTATCAGATTGGCAAAAATGAAAGAGTGATGCTATCCAGCACTGGCAAGAATTTGGGAGAAAGGTATTCTCACACACCACTGCACTGCTGGAAGTGGACAGAAACACATGTTTTTCTGGAGGGCCACTGGTCGTATCTATCAACATTCAATGTGTTCAAACCCCTGGGTCAGAAATTCCTTTTCTTGGACTCAGTCCTACAGAAATGCATGTACAAGAGGCCAAGGATAGATGCGAGAGAATCTTCAATGTAATCTTATTTGTAAGAGCAAAACATTTTAAGCAAAATACTCATTGGGAAGCAATGAGTTAGGTCAATTATTTGCAGGCAACAATGGAAATCACAGGACAATATGAGAGCGTGTGTTTGCACAAACACACATGCACACATACAGGCCTCAAAGAGTGCAGTGTTACAAGGGGTCACTCTGGGCGCATGCTTGGGTAAAGAGATGCACTTTAACTATTTCAACACTGTTACATGACTTTGTAAAGGCTTTAAAAAAATCTATATATTGAAAGAGAGGAAATAAATCTGTCAAACAGGTTAGCAAGAGCTGGCTTGGGTCATGTTTATGCGTGGAGCCTTTCTTTTTACTTCTGTATACTTTCCAAGCCTCTCATCAGACACAAATACTTTCTCAATGGACAAAGAATGGCTATTAAAAAATACACAGCAGGGTCTTCCCTGGGGGTCCAGTGGTTAAGACTCTGCCCTTCTACTTCCAGGCGGGGGTGTGGGTTCAACCCCTGGTCAGGGAACTAAGATCTTGCATGTTTGGTGGTGTGGCCAAAGATAAAATAATAAAACTTAAATAAAACTTAAAAAAAAAAATTACACAGTGTCAATCTGGATTCTGAAGCATAAGATCAATTACTTTGTCATCTTGTGGAAGTTAACATGGCCTCTTGGAAGCTCAGTTGCCTCATCTATAAAACGGGGTTACTACGAGGATCAAAGATTATGCCTGTCCCTGGCAGGTGGTTGGGACAGAGGAAGTGGATGCTTTGGTTACTGCCGAAGATGGCCAACTACTGATGCTGCTGCCTGAACCCCAGGTGGGCTGACTCAGGTCGCACCCTTGAAAAGGGTGGCTGCCAGGGTCAGGGTGGGGATCCGGCTCTGCTCCCAGCCTGCCCGGGCTGTCCTCCTCCTGTCCTACCTTGCTGGGCTCTGCCTCGTCCGTCATGACCCCTGTCATGATGACGGCCTCCTCCAGAGAGTAGAGCAGCCCTTCCACGAAGTGGTTCTCCGGTTGCTGGGACTCGCGGGTGAACTTGTCACAGATGGCCTCCAGGCCGTGCACCGGCTCAAACCGCAGCTTGATGTACTTCTTGGCAGGGATGATGCGGATCTCGGCGGCCACCAGGAAGCCCAGAGTCCCGCAGGACCAGGGCACAGCATAGAACAGGTCTGAGTTTTCCATCTGCAAAGCGGAGTGGACTCATGCTGCACATCTGACCCCCGGATCCTGTACTACAGCTTGTCATCAGCAGTGGGGTGCAGACAACCCAGGGCCTGGGCTAAATCCCTGTCTTGGCACTACCTGTGTCAAGGACAGGGAAGTAATTCAAGAATGTCTGCCTCCTCTCTCCGCTGATAAACAGGTTAGAAGGCAGGGCCCAGGTGAGGGTTTAGGGAAATGCGCTGAACTGCTGTGAATCCTCAAAGAGGTCTACCTTGTTTAGACCAGAGCTCTCAAGCCTGGAGTCCTGCCCTGGTCTCTGTGAGGTCAACAGAGTGACTCCCGGAAACATCTACTTCTAAGGGATCACACTGTTCCTCCCATCCTAGGGGGCCCCATATATGCTCAGAGAGATCTGAGCTGATTTAAAGTTTCCATCCTGGCTGCTCCTTAACTGTTTGCATCCTACTTTGGGCAGCGGAATTGCCTCTTTTCTCCAAAGCAGCCCCTCTTATTTTTCGCTACAACTCATCTTGGCACAGAGTGTTGATGCTTGGGCCTGACTTCAAGATAGTATGGTGACATGGAGAGCTAAGGGCATTGACATGGGAGTCCAATAAGCAGGGACTGAATCCCAGCCATGTGAGATTTACTAGATATGTGATTTGGGGAAAGTTTATTAACTTCTCTGTGCTTTGGTTTCCTATCTGTAGAATGTGGCTAATAAAAGTTGTTGGTGTTGTTTAGTCACTAAGTTGTGTCTGACTCTTTTGCAACCCCATGGACTATAGTCCACCAGGCTCTTCTGTTCATGCGATTTCCCAGGCAAGGATACTGGAGTAGGTTGCCATTTCCTTCTCTAGGGGATCTTCCTGACCCAGGAACAGAACCTGTGTCTCCTGCATTGGCAGGAGGATTCTTTACCACTGAGCCACCAGAGAAGCCCGGCTAATAACAGTACCCACTTCATAAGATGGCTTAACAACTAAATGCTTTAATATACATGAAGCATTTGTAACAGTATCTGAGCACACCTCAGGGGCTACAGAAATCTGTTATTATCACGAATACAGACCTAGACTGGACAGGGGTACTTTAAACGAAGCACCCTCAGGGGAGCCACCTCCCAGGGGTCCTTAATGCCCAGGGCAGGCTGGTGGGGACATCCCCCACCCCTGAACTCACCGGTGTGCATCGCACAAAGCTGCCATCAGCCAAGACCAGCTCATAGGCAATGCAGATGTGCTGGAACAAGCCATATTTATGGGATGAAGACTCGATGCCTGTGCCCATGATCAGTCCTCCTGCAGAGACATGTGTGTTAGCCAGGAAGAGCTGGAAGGGGTTGGGGGAAAGCTAGGAAAAGACACCTCGCTAGAGCCCGGGACGCTCACAGCATGAGACAGGCACAACAGGGCTGGCATATCTTAGGAGAGATGTCCCATCTCTGCAGATGTGGAGAGTAGGAGAGAGGAGGAAGGGCTGAGATGTGAGCATGAGGGCTTGTTTAAAGGTGGGGGATGGGTGGGAGACACACCACCACCTCTGGCCAGACCCAACTTAAGGCACATTCATTTCAACAGGAACCTTGATGAAAGGTGGGTTGGTTGGGTGGGGGAAACCCTTGCAAATAGCTAAAGGACCTGAAGGGGTTTCCTTGGAGAAGAAAAGGCTCTGGGACCTGGAATCCTATGGAAGGAGAGACTAGACTTGCTCTGTGTGTTCCATGGGGCAGAACTGCAACAATGGGTGCACGTTACAGGGAAGCAGGTTTGAACCAGAGATTGAAACGTGCTGTCTGATAACACGAGGGGTTCAGACACATACTGGCAGACAGTGTGCACCCGGACTTCGGAGCTGAGTGAGCTGAGACAGGGTGGCTTCCGTCACAGACGGTACGGAAGGTGGGCCGAGGTCCCTTAGCTCTGATGCTAGGACTGTCTGAGGGCTTACCCACTGTGAGGTCATCCAGCTCGGGCAACACAGGCAGAGTCCAGCCAATGGAGGTCAGCAGGGCAGTCACCTGACCCATGGTCACCAAGGGCTCCACTCGGACAATCTATTGACACAGAAGAGAGACCCTGGGTCACAAGGAAGCTGTCAGGCTGAATGAGGGATTCTGCCTGCAGAAGGTGTTGTCCCAGACCTTCCCAAACAATCACCATGGGGATTCCTGAATGGCCTCTACAGCCTCTTTCTAGAGGATTCCACAACCTCTAACTTCATTGAAGGGGGCCTCTGGCAGTGGGTTTGCTAGGGTTTAATTTTTATACTTGTATATTTATTTATAATTTAATCTTTATACTTAATACTTAGTTTATTTTTCTTCTAGAAGAAGAAATACTCATTTATTTGAAAGAAACAGCATACACAAAGAAGATAAAAATCATTAAATCTAGTTCTTTCAAGTATCAATTTTACTATTCTGACTATATCTCCTTTCAATATTTTTCCATGCATATCTATATTGCTATTTTTTGTTTTAATACAACACACACACAAACACACTTCTAACATAGACTTGTCTTTTTCTAAAAAAACTAATTCTATACTGTGACATCATTCCTTGTCATTAAATGCTCCTGGAAAACATGATTTTTGTTCAAAGGACAGTACAATATTAATTCAGTATCTGGCATCACTGGTTTACTTGGCTCTGTTCATGTTAAACCTGGTATTTCTACTGATACAGTATTCCTATAATTTTTTACACTGTTCAGTTTGATATAACCTTCGAGGCAGATCCATCTCTTCTGACCTTAAACATGGTCTTAAAGGAAGCTGCTTGAGGAAAGTGAAAAGTGAAAGTGAAGTCACTCAGTCGTGTCCAACTCTTTGAGACCCCATGGACTGTAGCCTACCAGGCTCCTCCGTCCATGGGATTTTCCAGGCAAGAGTACTGGACTGGGTTGCTATTTCCTTCTCCAGGGGATCTTCCTGAATCAGGGACCAAACCCAGGTCTCCCGTATTACAGATGCTTTACCATCTGACCACCAGGGAAGTCAAGCTGCCTGAGGAAAGTGGATCACAGAGACCGCAGTGGGGGAATTCTGAAGTGTGTCCATATTCCACTGGAGATCAAAGAAGCCCAACTAGAAGAATTGTGGACTGACTGATGTGAAAACTGTGGGCTGAGCAAACATTATTTTTGAAAGGGCTGTCTTGAAGATTATGACTCAGACATTGGAGGAACCAAGGTGATTGGCAGTAGAAAAAATCAGACCATGTGAAATTCCTTAAAAATTTGTTGACTTGAATAATTTTGCCTGTGTCACCATAAAAACAAACAAACTTTTACACTTAAAAAAAAAAGACACACATGAACGTGTCATCAAGTGGTCTTCTGCTTCCTGTCCAGATGGAGCAAAAAGAACTAGTTTAACCCTACTGTCTGGAAAAAAAGGGACAAAATAAATGAAACAGGAGTTTTCAACATAGTGAGCATCAGACAATGAAGTTAACGATCTCTAAGAGACAGAAAATCAACAGGGTGAGTTCTGTGGCTGCCCCAGCTAGCCACCTGGAGTTAGGCAGTATAGGAAGGGGTGTCCTGTGGACTCTGAGTTGAGGGCCCGATAAGACAAAGGTGAGCAGAGTCTGCAGGACAGAGTGCTGGGGAGGAGAGAGCTGCCGAGAGAAAACTCTGAAGTACTGCCAAAGTGCCCACTGAGTATTCCGCTGGGAACTGATGGGCACACAGGAGGAAATTACCCAAGGCTGAGGTCGGGGAAAGAGCCTGGAAGGTGGCAGAGCCATGGGCTCACACAGGGCAGGAAATACTATTCACTCCCACAGTCCAGACTGGAAGACTTTACGACTCTTAGGGCAATGGGTAGAGTGCTTCTAAGGGTCTTGCCTCAGCAGCAGGGAATAATTGCCCCTAGATTACACGCTACTTCAACCCTACCTGAAAACTCAATACCCAACTAGATCAAACTCTTTCCCAGTAACTTGGCTATATCTCAGAACAAAGCTCAGGAAGATTTGCAGGGGTACAGAAATATCCAGTACCCAATAAGGTAAAATCCATGATGTCTAGAATCCAAAGTTCACTAGGCATGCAGAGAGGCAGGAAAATTCAACCCATCCTGAGGGGAATAATCAATCTGTCTTGATAAAAACAGACCCCAAATTGATAGATATTAGAATCAGCAAATAAGGGCATTAAAATAATTATTACTATAATCCTTATGTTCAAAAAGTTAAGTAGAGACATTTAAAAGGCAGTAAAAAGATCCAAATCAAACTTCTAGAAATGAAAACCACAATGTTGGAGATGAAAAATACACTGGTTAGGACAGATGGCAAATTAGACACTGCAGAAGAAGAGCAGTGAATTTAAATACACAGCAATAGAAACTGTCCAAAATGAAATATACGGTGGGGGGTGGGGAACTTTTATGAATAGCGTATCAGTGAGCTGAGCTATGAAACAACGTCAACTGGCCCAACTTATGTGTAATAGCAGTCCTCAAAGGAGAGAGGAAGAGAAAGAAAAACTACTTGAAGAAATAATGACCCTTGAATTTTCAAATATGATGAAAAATTATATGGCTCCCAAGCACAAGAATTATGAAGAAAACTATACCATGACACATCATAATAATTGCTTAAAACTAGTTACAAAGAGAAAATCTTAAAGGCAGCCAAAGGAAAAAGATATGTTACATACAAAGCATGAGAGATTTCTTATTAGAAATAATGCAAGTAAGAAGATGCTGGAGTATCTTCAAAGTACTGAAGGAAAAAGACCCATCAACCTGGAATTCCAGACCCACTGAAAATATCTTTCAGAAATGAAGGCAACCTCATAGCCATTAGGATGGCTATTATTAAGCACAAAACAAAACCAGAAAATTACAAGTGCTGGTAAGGATTTAGAAAAATTAAAACCCTTGTGCACTCTTGGTAGGGATATTAAATGGTACCATCACTGTGGAAAACAGTACAGCCATTCCTTAAAAAATTAAAGATAGAACTGCCAAGCGAGACAGCAATTCCACTTCTGGGTATATACCACAAATAATTGAAAGCAGGGTCTTGAAATGATATCTCTACACCCATGTGCATAGCAGCATTATTCACAATAGGTAAAACATAGAAGCAACCCAAGTGTCCATGGATGAATGAATGCATAAGCAAAATGTAGTACAGATATACAATGGAATATTATCCAACCTTAAAAAAAGAAGAAAATTCTTCAATATGCTATAACATGAATAAACCTTGAAGACGTTTTGCTAAGGAAAACAAGCTAGTCATAAAAGGACAAATACTGTATGATCCACTTATATGAGGTACTTGGAGTGGTCAAAATTATAGAGACAGATAGTAGAAAGTGGTTGCCAGGGTCTAGGGAGAGGGAAGATTAGGGAGCTATTGTTTCATGGGTGGAGAATTTCAGTTTTACAAGAGGAAAAGAGTTATGGCAATGGATGGTGGTGGTGACTGAAAGACAGTTGCGTGGATTTAATGCCACTGAATGACACACTTAAAAACGATTAAGACGGAAGTTCCCCAGTGGTCCAGTGGTTAGGAATCTGCCTACCATTGCGGGAGACACGGGTTTGATCCCTTGTCTGGGAAGACTCTACCTGCCGCACGGCAACTGAGTCCATGAGCCACAGCTACTGACGCCTGTGCTCTAGAGCCCATGTGTCACAGGAAGAGAAGCCGCCACAGTGAGAAACCCATACACTGCAAAGGAGAGTAATCCCTGCTCGCCGCAACTAGAAAAATCCCACACAAAGCGATGAAGACTCAGTGCACCCAGAAATTAAGTAATTAAAGATTTTTTTTTTTAAAGAAGTGTCAAAGGAGGTTCTTCAGGCGGAAGGAAAATGAGAAAGATGGAAATATAAATCTTCAAAATGAAGAAATGGTAACAATATGGGTAAATATATAAGGTTTCTCTTATTTAAATTTCTTTAAAAGATAACTACTAGTAACAATAATAATGTAGTGTGGGGTTTATAACATATAAAAGGATGACAATAAGAGCACAAAGGTGGGAGGAGAGAAATGGAAGCATATTAAGATTCTTACACTATACATCAAATGGGATACCATCACTTGAAGTAATAGTGACAAGGAAAGCATATACCATAAATCCTAAAACAACTGCTAAAATAACAAACAAAGACTTACAGCTTTAAGTCAACAAGAGCTAAAACAATCATAAAAACTATTCACTAATCCAAAAAACAGACAGAAAAAGGGAACAAAGAACAAATGGCACAAACAGAAAACAAAGAGCAAGGCAACAAATTTAAACTATCAATAATAACATTAAATGTAAGTAGTCTTAAATCTGAATTAAAAGGCAGAAATTGCCATGCTAGATTAAAAGCAAGACTTAATTATGTGCTGTCTACAAGAAATACTTCAAATATAAAGATACAAATAGATTAAAAGGAAAATGATGGAAAAAGATACACCATGCTGCCACTTAGACAAAGTAGATTTCTGAACAAAGAATATGACCTAGGAATAACACACGGCCATATGTCTACGGCAGCACTGTTTACAATAGTCAAAACACAGAAACAATTTAAATGTCCACTGACAGGTGAAAGGATAAAGAAGATGAGGTATATACATACTATGGACTACTACTCAGCCATAAAAAAGGATGAAATAATGCCATCTGCAGCAATATAGATGGACACAGAGATTATATTAAGTGAAGAGAGTCAGAAAAATACCATATGATATCACTGATATGTGGAATCTAAATTATGACACAAATAAACATATCTATGAAACAGAAAACAGGCCCACAGACACGGAGAACAGACTTGTGGTTGTGACAAGGGAGGGAAGGATTGGGAGCTTGGGTTTAGCATATGCAAACTATTATACGCAGAACAGATAAATAAGGTCCTATGGTACAGCACAGGGAACTGTATTCAATATCCTGTGATAAACCATAATGGAAAGGAATATGAAAAAGAATATATATATATATTTATACAGAAACACACAGTTTGACTTCCCTGGTGGCTCAGATGGTAAAGCATCTGCCTATAATGAGGGAGACCTGGGTTTGATCCCTAGGTCAGGAAGATCCCCTGGAGAAGGAAAAGGCAACCTACTCCAGTACACTTGCCTGGAAAATCCTGTGGATGGAGGAGCCTGGTAGGCTACAGTCCATGGGGTCTCAAAGAACTGGACACGACTGAGTGACTTCACTTTCACAGAGACACACACAACTGAATCATTTAGTTGTACAGTAGAAATTAACACATTGGAAATAAATTATACTTTAAATTTTAAAATGACACATATATACTTATCTATGAAACAAAAACACTCCCAGACAGAGAGGACAGACTTGTGGTTGCCAAGCCGAGTGGCAGGGCAGATGGATGGACTGAGAGTTTGTAATTAGCAGATGCAAACTATTCTATTTAGAATGGATAAACAACGAGGTCCTACTGTATACCACAGGGAACTATATTCAGTATTCTGTAATAAATCACAATGAAAAAGAATATATACATACAGTTGGATCACTTTGCTGTACAGCAGAAATTAACACAACAGTGTAAACAACTATACTTCAATAAAAGAAATTTTTTTAAAAAGGTAGTTTCACAATGATAAAGGGATCAATTAATCAAGAGGAAATAAAAATCCCAAGCATTTGTATACCTAATAACAGAGCTTCAAATTATATAAGCAAAACTGTAAGAAGTGCAAGAGATAAAAACAAATCTATAATCACAGACAGAGATTTCAATATCCCCCTTTCAATAACTGATAGAATAAGTAGAGAGAAAATTCAGAAGGATATAGAAAACCTGAACAACACTATCAACGAACTTGACCTAACTGACACTTACAGTACACATCATCCTCAAACAGAATATACATTCAAAAACAAAAAAAAAGGCTCAAAAACAAAAAAAAAAGGTACAGGAGCATTTATCAAGTAGACTGTATTCTAGCCCATACAGTGCATTTTAATCATATAAAGTATGTTTTCTGACAACTGTATTAAATTAGAAATCAGTAATAGTAAGATCTCTGGAAAACTCCTAAATATTTGGAGACTAAATAACATGCTTCTAAAAAACTTCTGGGTCAAAGCAGATATCAGAAATGAAACTAGAAAGTAATTTGAATTGAATGAACAGGCAAGATATCAGATTTGGGGACAGCTCTAAAACAGTGCTTAGGGGGAAGTCTATAGCACTAAATATCCATAATAGACATAAAGAAATGTCTAAGTCAATGACCTCAGCTGTTACCTTAAAAAACTAGACAAAGAAGAGTAAAATTAAACCCAAAGTCAGCATAAGAAATTAACAAAGATCAAAGCAGAAGTCAGTGAAATAGAAAACCCAAAAAAAGAGAGAGAGAAAAATCAATGAAACCAAAAGCTGGTTCTTTGAGAAGATCGGTAAAATTGATTAACTTCTAGTCAGATTGCTAAGGAAGAAAAGGGAGCAGACACAAATGATCAGTATCAGAAATCAAAGACATGACATCATCACAGATTCTACACATGTCCACAAGGCAGTAAGGGCATATTACAATAACTTTATGTCAATCAGCTACACAACTCAATAAAATGGACAAATACCTTCAGACACAAACTGCCACAGCTCACCAAGAAGAAACAAATAAATTGAAGAGCCCTATATCTATTTTTAAAAAACTTAATTTGTAGTTAAAAACTTGCTTGCAAAGAGAACTCCAGGTTCAGATGGCTTTGCTGGTTAATTCTATTGACTTTTAAATAACAAAACCAATTCTATACAAACTCCTCCAGAAAAGTGAAAAGGAAGGAATACTTTCCAACTCATTATTTTGGACTTACTAATATAAAGCTATAGTATTCAAGACAATGTGTTCTTGGCATGCAGACAGGCAAATAGATCAACAGAACAGCAGAGTCCAGAAAGAGACCTGAAAATATGGACAACTGATTTCAGCAAAGGTGCAAACACAATTCAGCAGAGAAAGGATTGTCTTTTCAACAAAAGAGGCTGGAACAATTGGAAATCCACATGCAAAAAAAAATTTTGGACCCATATCTCATATCAAATGCAAACTCAAAATGAATCATAGTGCTAAGCGTAAACCCTAAAAATATAATACTTCTGGAAGAAAACAAAGAGAAAACCTTTGAGACATGGAGTAGGGCAAAATTTTTTAAGTAAAACATTAAAAGCACAATCTATAAAAGAAATTACTAAACTGGACTTTATCAAAATTAAAACAACTTCTGGTTTTCAAAAGACAAGCCAAACACCAGGGGAAAATATATGCAAACTGTATATCTGATGACGGTCTTGCTTCTAGAATATAGTAAGAAAACAAACAACCCAATTAAAAATTTTTAGCAGAAGACTTGAACAAGTACTTCACCACAGGCATATCAACAGCAAATATGCACAGGAAGAGATGCCCAACATCATTCATCAGTTATTAACAGTTAAAAATCACACTGAGACACCTACAACAATTCAGTGGCTAAAATTACAATGATATGGAGCAACTAGAACACTTGTGGAGATGTAAATGTTACAACTACTTTAGAAAATAATTTGGCAGGTTCTTAGAAAGTTAACCATACACCTACCATATGACTCAGCGACTCCACTGCCAGATATTTACCTCAAAAAAGGACAAATGTCCACACAACAATTTGGACTATATCCAAATGTTCCTCACCCTTTTACTTGTAATAGACCCAAGCTGGAAACAAACCAAATGTCCATCAATAAGTGAAAGGATAAACAAACTGTGATTGGAATACTACACAGCAATAAAACAATGTACTTCTGATACATGGATGAAGCTCAGAACAATTATGCTGAGTGAAAGAAGCCATACAAAAAAAGAGAGAGGGTACATGATGCATGTTCTATGTATAAAAACTATGTACAGTTTATTATATGTCAAGTATATGTCAATAAAGCTGTTAAGGGGGAGAAAAGGCACAGGGAAATTAAGTAACTTGGACAAGGCGTCACAACAAAATGCCATCGTGTGGCTATGCCATATATAACAACTCCCTACCACTGGATATCATATTGTCTTTGATTAAAAATAAAGTTGTGATATAATATCCCTCTCTTTCTCTTGTTGTCTTTATTTCCCTTTTCTGAGAGCCCGGTTCAAGTAGTAGAAATACCAGATAGACCAAAGGGGATGCACACATTTGAGGCTATTAACAAGTGGGTCCCCAGAAAGCTGGGAACGAGGCCTACCCTCTGAGCTACCTCCACAGTCCCATTTTCACCAGCACACTTCCTTACTGGGAAGAGGTAAATAGGTTCATTCTTGTCCATGAGTTCCCCATCCCTGTCTTCCCGTGGAGTGGCAGATAATCAAAGAATCGCCCTGAGCTCTCAGTCTGCCCACCTGTGAGATGGGGCTATGACCAGTCTCTGCCAAAGCTGTGAGGCTCTGCAGGATGACAATGGTGGGCAGAGCCGTCTGTGATGACCAAGGGCCTTGGTCCCGTTCACTCTGGGATGCCTGTGGCTAAAATTATCTCCCTGTGAGTCATCTGCACCAGGTGCAGTTCCCCACCCACTCCCAGAGCCAGAGAACCGTGCCACTTCTCTCACCTGTTTCTTGGTGTCCACCTCCAGAATGTCCATCAGGTTGATCATGATGTTTTTGTGTGTCTTCTTGTACTTTCCAACCCGCAGTGAGACGGTGAGCCAGCCTGGCCGCCCTGTGCACATGAAGGTCTTGCTGCCCTGCTCCTTCCATTCCCGCACCTGCAGACATGAGCAGAAGCTGAGCTGGCCCCCCAGGGATCCTCTGGCAGCTTATAGCCCTGCCTTCAGGAGAAGGGACGGAGAACAGTGCCTTTGCTTGTCAGCAGTTATTTACTGAGGCCTGAATCCTTCCAGACACCTGGAGGAGTGGGACGATGAAAGGCCTACTGGCCTTACCCTCTGGACTCTCCTTGGCTAGTGAGGCCGACAAAAAAGTCAGTGTTGCCACACCACAAAGCAAAATGAAGAAAGAGCTGGAAAGCAGGATCAAAGTGCTTTGAAAACATTTATTCTAACTGCAAAGTTCAGGGCAGGTGTTATATTGGAAATAATAACAACCACACAAATGATAACTGTTGGGTTGGCTGAAAAGTTTGTTCAGGCTTTCATGTAAACCCAAACAAATTTTTTGTTCAACCCGGTATCTATAAGCTGCCCCCGCTGCGCCAAGCACCTGTTGTGTCTTGTTTCGTTTAATTCTCACAACAACCCAGGTGTTTGGGATGATCTGCCTCCTTTTGCAGATGAAGAAAATGAGAAGCAAAATAACTTGCCCAACATTACACAACTGCTGAAAGGCATAGCCCAGATTCACCATCAGGACTACCTAACTTCAGGCCTGGAAGGATAAACGGGCTTATATTAATAGGCAACGGAGTAACAGCTAACACTTACTGAAGCTGATTATGTGCCAAGCCCTGTTCTAAGCATCTGTGCATGTTAACTCATGTATCACTCTGAGCGGCAGGGAACCAGCAAAGGAGGCCAGATTCACCATCAGACATGGAAGGAAGAACTTTTGCTAAAGCTCTGCTATAAGTGACCCGAACACAAAACACACAGAACAAATGGCTCAGGAGGAACATGGGAGGAAGCAAACCCTTCTTGCTGATGGAAAATGGCAGGGAGGTGGACATCTGCTGCTGTGACCTGCAACCATCCGTGTCTTCTTCATGTGCTTCTAATAGTCCCATCTTTCTTTGGTCTGGGTGATGCTGATTGTCCCCTGCCCCCAGAGATGGGCCCATGACTGAGGTCTGACTCCATCCCCCTGGCCACAGTGACCAGTTCAGGGACGGGCCTGTGATCCAAGTTAAGCCAATTAAGACCGATTCCAGAAGGGGCCCTCTCACTTTACTGGAGTTGCTAGGCTGGCTGGATATAAGCCAGACACTGCTGGGGCCCCTGCAGGGAGACAGCCTCCCTGAGAACGAAGTCAGCTCAGAACAAAGCAGAGCCAAGAATGACAGCTGGGTGGAAAGACAGAGACTGATGCTGGATCTAGTGAAGTCTGAGCCGCTTTTATTCCTGGACTTTTCTCTCTTCTTTTTGGCTAGACCCTGTGGCAGGTGGGAATCTTAGTTCCCAGAAGGATTTGCTTCCTCCCATGTTCCTCCTGAACTCGTGCCCCCTGCATTAGAAACTCAGAGTAAGGGCAGAGTCTTAACCACTGGACTGCCCAGCAAGTCCTACTTCTGGACTTTTCAAGACCTGGGTCAGTAAAGTCCCCTTTTGCTCAAGCCAGTTGGAGCTGAGTTTCTGTCACTTGCAATCGAGAGTCCTAGAATAGGCTGCATTGAAACTTATCAGGCAACATGGGGAAGAACTGTTCTGTGATCAGAGAGACCAGGGTCCCATGTGAAGCAGAGGTTTTGCACAGAGGGATGTAACTGAGGAAGGGATTCCTGTGAGTAGGGTGTGACCGAGCAGACTTTGCCCCTGCCCAACTCTGCAGTCCCAGGACTTAATACAAACCTGGAGGGGAGCAGGATGCATTGGGAGAGCTGCATGCAGCCACGAATGGGAACTGGGGGTGGAGGATGGGACGGGAACATGAGGTGAATGTGGAGTTCATCAAGTCTGAAACACTGGTTGGGATGGATCCTGATGGGAGCCAACCAAGATTTAGGGCAGGGAGGTAATCCCGTGGCACCATGCTCTTATGGCAGGGCAAGCCAGAGAGGTGGGCAGGGCCCAGGAAATGGGCAACCGGCGAGGTAGCTATCACCACTTTCCAGGAGTGAGGCAACAGAACCAGACCTCCAGGGTAGAATGGAAAGGGTTGGGAAAGAAGCAATGTCAGAGCTCAGGTTCAGAGATTGAGCTGACTGGGTTCCAGACCCATTTACTAGCTATATCATCTTAGGCACATGACTCACAGTTTGAGTCTCAATATATTCTCCATCTGTAGAACAGGTGCAAGATCTCCCAGGGTGGCCCTTTTCTGGTAAGTGGCCAGAGGTGACCTCTGAAAATGGTTTACTATTTACTTGACCCAGAAAACCCCACAAAATTATGCAAATCAAGAGGTTTGAACCTTCGTGTTCACTTTAAGAACACCCGTGAAACTGCCCAGGCCGTTAAGAGTATACATATCCGAAAAGCCATCAAGTATCTGAAGGGTGTCACTCTACAGAAGCAATGTGTGGCATTCTGCCGTTACAACTGGAGCTTGTAGGTGGGCCCAGGCCAAACAGTGGGGCTGGACACAGGGTTGGTGGCCCAAAAAAGAGTCCTGAATCCTTACTGCACATGCTCAAAAGTGCAGAGAGTAATGGTGAGTTTAAGGGCTTAGATGTAGTTTTTCTGGTCATTGAGCCTCAAGATGCAGCTCAGGACTTACAGAGCTCATGGTCGGATCGACCTGTACATGAACTCTCTCTGCCATACTGAGATGATCCTTACTGATAAAGAGCAGATCGTTCTTCAACCAGAAGAGGATGTTGCACGAAAGGATACCCCAGAATAAACTGAAGAAACTAAAACTTATAGTCCAGGAAAACGTGCCACCAAAAAAATAAATGCAAAAAACCCCCCACAAAGACCTATCAGCACTGCGGTGAGGATGAAAAATAATGAACATCAGTGGCACAGAGTGTGGCAAAGGGTAGGGCCACAGCAGTGGGTTGGTCTGGCAAGGCCCCTTGTCTTCCTGTCCCTAATGTTGCTGTTTAGTCGCTCAGTTGGGTCCAACTCTGTGACTACATGGACTGACTGTAGCCTGCCAGGCTCCTCTGTCCATGGGATTCCCCAGGAAAAAAATACTGGAGCAGGTTGCCATTTCCTTCTCCAAGGGACCTTCCTGACCCAGCGATTCTGCATTGCAGGAAGATTCTCTACCACTGGGCCACTGGGGAAGCCCTTTGGTTTAGCTTAGGTTCAGAAGCGCTCATTGTGCTGCTTTGGGCCAGGACTCACTGGACAGAGAGGAGTCACCAGTCTGCCTTCAAGGAGCTCACATTCTGATAGGGGAGATAAGCAGGGAAATTGAGAATCTGAGCACATAGAAAAAACTAGGAAACAGGGTGCATTCGAGACCGAAAGTAGGAAGGGCTCTGGAGCTGTGACTGACTAGCACAATCCATGGCAGCCTGAGTAAAGGGCTTCCAGATGCTGGCTGCTCCCACCGGGTCCAAGGTCTATCCCTCCCAGCGGGGGCTCTCCGCATTCGTCTTCACGCTCTTATTGGCAGCACTCAGCCAGCAGCAAACAGAACATGGAGGCTGCAACACCTGTGGTGAGGATGGCTGCAGGAAACAGAAGCTCTGTGCAACCCGAGGCCAGTAAGAAAGGAACATACGGAGGGGCAGAGGGCGCCAAGAAGCTGCCCAGGCCTGGTGTTCATGCCTGATGTCCATTCTGGCGATGGCACAGAAGGAGGAGGCTCGGCTGTGAGCTGCAGCAGGCGTACGGGTTCTGTGAGCGCTGACATAGGGAAGGACACTGCCTTCTTAAGAGTGAGCGCCTGGCGCAGAGTGTGCGAGGCTCCCCACCCTGGTGTGGTGCTACCTTCTTTAGTCACTTTAGTCCTCTAATCTAAGCACGTGAAAAATTTTCAGCTTCTTGCTACAGAGTAAACTCCAAACTGAAGCCCCCGCCCGCAACCTAGCTTCAAACTGACTTTCGGACCTTCCCGCCCCTCCCCTCATATGCTCACACGTTCCCCAGATCATTCCCGCTACTTCCCAGTTACCAGCGCCAGGGGCACTTCCTTGAAGCCCGGCTCCTCTTCTGAAATCATCTGGGCCTGGTGAGAGCTACCTGAGTACGATTCTTTACATCTCTCCTGATAACCCGCACGTACTCTGCACACAGTAGGCACTCCATAAATGTCGGAGCAATGTTCTATTCAACGCCTTTGCTTACTCCGTTCCCTCTTGGGAAGCAACCCCCCTCCCCATCACATTTCTGTTGAGTTCAAATCTCGCTCAAATGGCACCTCTTCAGGGAAGCCCTTGCTCCGCGCCGCGCACCACTTCGCGCCTGGCTCCCGCCCCACCCGGCGCCGCTCACCTGCTTCTGGATGTCCCGCACGCGCTGTTCGTGCAGCCGCGGCGCGCTGCTGAGCTTGAACACCACCCAGGCGCGCACGTAGTAGTAGATGTCGAAGATGAGCGAGAGAGGTAGGAGGAAGAGGCACACAAACACCCAGCGCTGGTGGATGAGAACGAACTCTAGCCCCTTCACACGAACCCAGAGCAGGAAGAGCAGCGCGCACACGGCCAGCGACACAGCGGGCTCCATGGTGGAGCCGGTGGCGCGCCGCACGGGGGAGGCGGTTTGTGGGCTCGCGCCGCTTGTCACCGCCACCGGCTCCTCGCCTTCTTGCACTCGCAGCCGCCCGCCGCCGGCTCCCCTCGAGCCTAAGGACCCCTCGCCGTCTAGCGATTGGCTCAGGTCGCAAAGGTTCGGTGGGCCGAGACCCGGGTGGCGACCAATGGCGAGCCGCGCCGGGGATCGGACCAGGAACCTGCTGATTTTATTGGCTGCGGGAGCCTGTCCGCTCCACCCTCTTCTTCTTTCGGACACGCTGGGAGGGGGTGGTCGGGGACCAGTGTGCCGGAGGGGTCTGCTGAGCTCTGCTCTGCGGGGGGCTGCGGGATTCGGAAGTCCAGGCCCTGGAAACTGAGGAGTAGCTCCCACACCGAGGGGAGCGGTTGCAACCCCCACCCCTCCTCCTTAGGTGGCGCCTCCTCGAGAGGCGCGTTAAGCAGTCCCGCGTAGGGTTACCTCCCAGGGTGTCGGATCTGGGCGTCCCACGCTCTGGGATCGATCACCCTGCACTTTGGCCGAGGATGCCCATCTGGGCCAGGGAGGGTGGAAACCTGGCCTTGAAGCCCACAGGTCAAGTCAGTCTACCCTCAAGGCCAAGAAGCGCACCTTTTCATTTTTCCAGGCGCTTTCTCGAATTCATCTGAGTTACGCCACAGTCCGGCGCGGCGGGTAGTTTTGAACCCATTTTATAGATGAGGAAACATCCTAGAAGGGTGAGGCCTGCCTCTGAACCCCGAAGGACTTTCGAAGCGCAGGCTAGGGTTGGCGCCCTTCCCCCTCTCCCGCTGGACTGAGCGGAAGGGGAAGACTTGGGGAACGGACGGAAGGAAGGAGCCGGCTCTGTAAACTTCCTAGTGCCCTCTCTGCCAGGCAGTGTTGCAGACACTGGGGCAGGGTGGTGAGCATAGCAGATGGCCCTGCCCTCTTGGAGGAGCTAATCCGGAGAAGCGCGACTGTTACCAGCAAAAGCTTCAATCCAGTGTCATTTGCATTCCACACGATCTTGCAGAGAGACAATTACTTCTGAAATTTTAGAAAGTGTAGTTTTTTTTTTTTAATTTCAGAAGCCTAACATGACTCACTAGGCCTTTCACTGGTTCTGCTTACCTCCCCACTTTCCTTTTTCACCTTTGCCCTAACAGGCACTCTTTAGCGGTTGCCGGGTACCCCCATCCGTCATTTCAGGTCTTTGATCAAGCTGATACCTCTGGCGTGCCTTTTGCCATTCTATTCATAGCTAACATTACAGGTCCTTGAAGTTAGCTCAGGGCCAGTGTCCTTCCCCTTTAAGGTGCCCATAAAATAGAGTGCGTCTGTTCTGTGTCATGGGGCTTCCCTGGTTGGTTCAGTGGTAAAGAATCCACCTGCCAATGCAGGAGACATGGATTTGATCCCTGGGTGGGGAAGATTCTCCCGGAGAAGGAAATGGCAATCCACTCCAGTATTCTTACCTGGGAAATCCTGTGAACAGAGGAGCCCGGTGAGCTACAGTTCATGGGGTTGGAAGAGTTGGATTCTGACTTAAGAGACTCAATAGCAACAACATTCTATGTCACGATTCTTTTATATTATTTCATAGCCATCTCTGGGTGTCTCTCACTGTCACAGACTGTATTTCCACTTTATAGCATAATACTTGGTTCTCAGTGGACATGCCAGTGTGTGCTGACCAATGAATGAGTGAAAAATGTAGATAGAGGCTTGAACATTCAGAGATCAAAATAAAATAGTGAGAGGTGTTTGCACTGGGTTTCAAAAATGAGTCATCTAGACCTGTACACTCTTACACAATAGCTACTAGCTACTGGTATGCGGCTAGTCCAGACTGAGACATTTTCAGTGTAAAACACGACCTGGATTTCAAAGACAGTACAAAAAAGACAATGCAAAATACCTCATTATTAATTTTGACTTTGATTATTTTCCTTTTAAAGACTGAATAATATTCCATTTTTTAAGGTACCACAGTTTGCTTATCTGTTTTCCATTCATGGACACTTGGGTTGCTTCTATGTTTTAGCTCTTGTGAATAATTTTGCTATAAACATGGGTGTGCAAATATCTTTCTGAATCCTTGCTTTTAATTCTTCTGGCATGTATCCAGAAGTGGAATTGCTGGATGGTATGGTAATTCTGTGTTTAATTTTTCAGCTGCCATATTGCTCCACTGTTGCTGTACCAATATTTGTTGCTTTCTGTTTTTTTTTTTTTGACAGTAGTCACCCTAATGTTTGTGAGGTAGTATCTCATTGTGGTTTTGATTTGCATTTTCCTATTGATTAATGAGGTTGAATGTCTTTTTCATGTGCTTTTTGGCTATTCCTATGTCTTCTTTAAAGAAATGTCTATGAAATCCTTTGCCTATTTTGAATGGGTTTTGTTGTTGTTGTTGTTGTTGTTGTGTTTTAGGAGTTCTCTATGTACTTTAGATATTATTCTTTATCAGATACACCATTTCTCCAGTTCTGTGAGTTGTTGGGCCCATTAATTTTTGCCCAAGTCAAGGAAGCTCCCTTTGATAAGGAGTCTACTCACAAATTGTTGTTAATAAGTGTGTATTATTTCCATGGAGACCTAGTTAGAATGCTTAGGAATAGAATGTTCTGGTTAACAAGTACTCAGGTTAACCAGGAATTACAGTTTGGCCATGTAACACTCTTTTTAAAATGTGAGTCCTCATTTCTTGCTTAATGAATAGACCCTAAACAACACCAATAATTTTACTTATTAAGGAGCTCAGTAAACACCAGAGTTCTAACAAAGAGCATTTTATTATATTTTTACAGAACAGCTACTGAGATCATTCTGGTCTTTATAAACAGTCTCAGGACTGGTAATACAAAGAACCATTAATCTGAGTTTTTAATAAATGGAGACATTCAGACATAGAGAGGTTGAGAGACTTGCCTGATCAGTGTCTTAGTCTAGTGAATAGAGAAGTCCAGATATGGCTCCCATCTTATGGATCTTTCCATCACTTGAATCTGCTGCCTTGATTATTACATGAAACATCATTTATTGTGGTTAGGATCTAGATATACAAAGTGGAAGCTTTAGAATAGAGTTTCTTGAAGTGTGTTCTGAGACAATCCACATCAGATTACTGGCTAAAATGCAGATTCCTGGATCCCACCACATCCCACTGAATCAAAATCTCCCCAGGTGAGGCCCAAGAGTCAGCTTTTAAAAAAAGTCTCCAAGTTATGCTTACACGTGCTAACATTTAGGAGATTGGATTAAATATGTATTGACTCTGAAATGTCTCTAAGAATATTATCTTTGGTTTTAAATGAAGCCCTAGTGAGACTGTTTTTCCTTGCAAAGTGCAGCTTTTGCCTAAAAATCCAGTTTATCTAGAAAATTATAATAAGAAATAAGAAAACTGTAATCTAGCATCTAGAGTATCAAGACTTTGCTTGTATTATCACCTTGAGTGTCTTAAGAACAGTAAGCAATTTTTGAAGTCTCCAGGACAAGACTTTAACTCCATTCTAGGGGAGTTGGCTTTCTTATGCTAGTGGTTAGTCATTCATTCTTTTATTTACTCAGTCTCTCACTGATGATGCTTTCTAACTCAAACACCAGCAACGACAAGGGTGTTTATTCTCTCATACAGCCAGAAGTCCTAGTGTAGATTGACCCAGAGTTGGTTAAGTCATTGGCTCAATGACAGCTTGAAAGACATTGTTCTTCCTGTTCTGCTTATTCTGTCTTTCCTGGGTTAGCTTCCCAGATAATGGCCAGAGTGATCACAGTTCCAGGAGATCCATCAGGTACAGCAACATCCTGGGGGAAAATGGGAATCACTCTTAGATGGATATTAACCATATATTCAGTAATTGTTGACATGCAGTAATTGTGCAATGTACTGGGGAAAACCGTAGTGAACTAGATACAGTCATTGCCCTGACAGATCATTGTGAAGGACCTGAACAGATGAATAGGCGACTGTGAATCAGTGTGTTAAGTACTAAGATAAGAAATTATAGGGTTCTATGGAAGCACATGAAGAGTTGTAAGTATTTTATATGTATGTGTATATTTACAGTTGACCCTTGAACAACATAGGTTTGAACTGTGTGAGTCCACTTATATGTGGATTTCTTTCATTAAATATATACTACAGAACTATCTGATTCCCAGTGGGTTGAATCCTGCACTTCCTTCAAATGGTTCATCATCAAGAGACAACTAAAGTTCCCATATTCATAAACATCTTCCTAGATATAACTCTGGGCCTATACACATATATATACATACATACATAATTCCCTAAAGGTCAGCTCAATGTGAGTTTTACAATTTGCTTTATAAAAAATTAACCATAAGCTATAGACATTTAAAATGGTTTCCTTATATTCCAAAGGATGTTTGTGTATGTGTACAGGTGTGTGTGTGTGTGGGGGGGGGCTTAACTTATTTAATCAGCCCTCTGTTGAAGGATCTTTATTTCCAAATGTTTGTTATGATAGGCAAAGTTCCAGTGAATTTCATTATCATCCATGTTTTTGAACACAGTACACAAGTTGCACAGTCAAGGAACAAGGGACTTCATGAGGTCCAAAGCCTCTTACTCAAAGTGTCGTTGTTGGACAGATAGCATTAGTATCACCCGGGAGACTGGTAGAAATGCAGAACCTTAGACTCCACCCTGGACCGACAGAATCAGAATCTTCATTTTAACAAGATCTTGTCTCGGGGAGAAGGGGACAGTTTGCCTGACAAACCTGAAAAGTGAACAGATACAACCCAGGCAACAATTTGGGGTGAGACTGGTCAAGATGGAGGATATAGCCTCTTGGAAGGAAGGCCTTGTGCCTGGGAGGACCCACAGGAAGAAACCCTGTGTGGCTGGAGCTCAAGGAAAGAAGAGTGGAGGAGGCAGGCAGGAGCCAGGCCGTGGTACTGATTCTGCACTTTACTTGGGGGCCAGAAAAACTATTAAAAATTTCAGAGTAATATACTCAGAATTTTAACAAGCAACCTGTATAAACAACAATATTTCCAGGTTTCATTGCATCTAAGTTTTCTCTTTTTTGGCTGTGCCACCGAGCTTGCAGACTCTTAGCTTCCTGACCAGGACTGAATCCATGAGTGAACCCCATGAGTGGTCCAGTTACACAGAACACTTAAAAAAGGAGAGAAATTTTTCTGGCAGAAAAGAAGAAGAGAAAAAGGAGAGGAATTGAGCACCTGTTGAATCAGGTCAGGCATGACATCCATCATCTTAATATAACCTTCAAAACAATACTGTAAATTAGACATTGATGTGCCCTTGATGTATCAGTGTTTGGAGAGGTAAGGGAGCTGGACAAGGAAAATAATGTGCTGGGCACTTGACCTTCTAAGAAAACTATCATGAACCAGGCACACACAACTGGTATGCGTCCTGGCTTTGTTCAGTTTCAACAAAGACCACAAGCATATAGTTCAACAGGCCAAAGCACAGTAAAAGTTTTTAACAAAGTAAGCAGTTTCCTGCTTCTCCCTTCCCATACCCAGTCCTGCTTTCCTCTCTTGCACCTGGACTGTGAGCTCCCGGGGACAAGAGGGCTGTCTCCCAGTTGCCCAGTGCCACAGAACCAGTATCTCCAAGTCAGCTGTTCCCCAGCTTGATTTTGAATCAGAATCCTTTCCGTTTCTCCCAACAAAATCAGAACGTCTCTTAAAACTTATCAGCAAATTAAGTATCACTACAAAGACTAACATCTATGAATCTTCATTTATTCAGTGCTCAGATCTCCAGTCACTCACCATTGGAAAAAACCCTTAAAGGCAGGTGGAAGTGTTAGTTGCTCAGTTGTGCCTGACTCTTTGAGAGCCCATGGACTGCCAGGCTCTATCCATGGAATTCTCCAGGCAAGAATACTGGAGTGAGTGGCTATTCCTTTCTCCAGAGGATCTTCCCAACCCAGGGATCAAACTTGTGTCTCCCACATTGTGGCAGATTCCTTACTGTCTGAGCCACCAGGGAAGCCTGGAGTAGAAGTTAGCAGTACCAACCTCATTTTCATAGTTCTGACTTCTCCATATATTAACCTTGGGCTAGTTACTTGACCACTCTAGATAAGTCCTGACATGTGGTAAATTCCAAGTGAATATTATCTGTCATTATCTTCCAGAAGATAGGGGTAAATTTCTTTGACTGTGTTCTAGGCCTATGACTTCATTCCTTGGCAGAGATAAATGGTCCCAAAGTCACAGTCACCGACTTAATGTGTAAAATGAAACCACTGATTTAATAAGCGTGGTGGTGTGACATTCTGTGGGCAATAGGTGGAAGCACAGGCAACAGTGAGATGGGTTGAGAGTGAATTGCAGAGGGAGCAGGACAGCTTTCACACAACAGAAAAACAGTCCGGGTGGTTTAATGAGGGACAAATTGTTCTCCGCTAAGCAGCCTTCCTGAGGGCATGGTTGTGGGCTTGACAGCTCTTTATAGTAATAGATTGCATAATAATCACTTGAAGCATCAATAAAAAGTCAAAATGTTCTGAGTAAGCTGTTCAGCCAGGCAAGGAGGCATGCAATGCCTTTTTAAAAGACCCCTGAGCTTAACTTTAGATGGCACCTCTTAGAGAAACTCAGTCTAAGCTCTTATATGCACAGAAGCAGTATGTCCTGGATTTTAGAAGTACACGGACCAAAAAGATGTTTTTAAAAACTGAAGACCATGACCAGGACTGCCAATTTGTTATTTTGTGGTGCTGGAGAAGACTCTTGAGAGTCCCTCGGACAGCACGGAGATCAAACCAGTCAGTCCTAAAGAAAATCAGTCCTGAATATTCGTTGGAAGGACTGATGCTGAAGCTGAAGTTCCAGTACTTTGGCCACCTTTTGTGAAGAACTGACTCATTGGAAAAGACCCTGATGCTGGGAAAGATTGAAGGTGGGAGGAGCAGGGGACAACAGAGGATGAGATGGTGGGTTGGATGGCATCACTGACTCGATGAACATGAGTTTGAGCAAGCTCTGGGAGTTGGTGATGGACAGGGAAGCCTGGCATGCTGCAGTCCATGGGGTCACAAAGAGTCGGACAGGACTGAGTGACTGAACTGAATTAAACTGAAAGAGACCCAGCAACAAACTAATGAGAGAACCACCATCTGTTATTATTTTTCCATGAAAGGAAGGAAATTATAATGTCACAGAAAGTAGAAAAATCACAGTCTCAGACTAAGGGACAGTCCTTCAAATTGAGCACATTTGGTATTGCAAAATTCTTGCTTGCTGCATTTTATGATTTTTCTGACTTTCCTACACCTTCTGGAAGCATTGTTATGGGCCAGCCAGGTTGACCTGGAACTTTGAAACTACTGCTTTCTGGAGCAGAAATTTGCAAAGTGTGGGCCCAGGCCAGCAGTAGCACCACCACTTGGGAACTCCTTACAGATGCAAAAATTCTGGAGGTGGGCCCCATAGGTTGTGCTTTCACAAGCCCTCCTCCATGTGATGTTGACACTCAAGTCTGAGAACCACAGCTGCAAAATGTTTCAGAGTCCAAACTCACTCTGCTCACTGCAGTATTTATGACATACAATAGCATACATGTTTTTCTTGGTCCTAGGCTCATGGCTATATTTTGCCCATTTATCTAATATAGGCCCCAAAGTTCTCTCCTTCAGGATATATGGAGTACTTCTTATTTCTATAAGTTTGATAACACAAAACACATAGGCAAATACCAACAAAAATGACACAGATTCCAAAATCAGTTCCCAGTTCAGTTGTAAGGGTAAATAAACTTACCCTACAAAACAAATAAACTAATTTCAATCAGGCTGCCTACCTCCACTAGTTCCCCAGTGAACTGGTTCTAACTCAGGTACAATCAACAATTCACCTCTACAACAGGGTATCCCAATCTAATTGGCTTGTCCCATAAAGGAAAAGCCCAAATTGAGGGGGAATGTCTTCCTGGTGGGCATACCAGAGTGATTTACCCTACAATATCAAGCCTATTAACTCATAACACAAAAGAGCACAGAAAACCACAAATGAATCCACTACTGAATTGGGTGGACTTACCCTAAGAAATCGAGTTCGTTGACTCGTAGAAATTTGTTAGTTCCATTCTTCAACTGCCAAGTGCTGGGGCAGCTGGTGCTGCTACAAGGAATCTTGAGGGAAAGATCCTCAGGACAAATGGTCCTGGCAGCTACTAGGCCTTGTTCCAATATTCCTTGACTAGGGAATGCCCTGACCAAGACTCCTGGCTGGTGTTGAGGCAGTCTAAGCATGAATTGGAAAAGAATTTCCAGACACAGAATATTGCAGAAAGGAGTGAGTTTATTAAGAACAAAGAGCAGAGATGACATGGGCACTGTGAATGCAGCAGGCCAACAACTCCTGACAGGCCAGGGAGAGTCAACAGTTTTTGTGGGTTGGTAGACAATGGCAACCCACTCCAGTGTTCTTGCCTGGAGAATCCCAGGGATGGGAAAGCCTGGTGGGCTGCCATCTATGGGGTCGCACAGAGCCGGACACGACTGAAGCGACTTAGCAGCAGCAGCAGACAAATGTTATAGCCTCAGGACAAAGAAAATTCCTCCTGGAAGGTTGGCATTAGGTAATTGGTTAGGGAATTATAGGGTGACTACCTGGGTGGGCAGTTTTGCTTAATTTGGGGTCAGGAAGCCTGCTTGTGATGATCACAGGTGCTTTTGGCAATGGTTACAAAGCAGCTCAGTCAGCTTTGGAGGTTTGTTCTGGGCTCTGCTTCTGTGGCTTTAATACAAGGGCTTACATCTGTGGTCTTAGGGCAGGATTCAACATTCACCCCTTTTTTATGTATAGGCCAAATCTTTGGCCCCTCAACACCCTTCTCAAGTCTAACTACCTGCCTATCTGTGTCTCAGGTCATGGGAACCCAGGTCATTGGGGAAAGGAGTGAAGACCACTTAGATTTCTTCCTGCTGGACAGGAGCATCATGGGGTCCTGGGTCCAAATACCTGCTCTCTGTCAGGGTGCATTTGTGGAGGGAGATGAGAGGTCATAGAATGGCAAAGCAGCTTTTTCCAGCAGAGTCCATGTATCAGTCAGCTGATATCATTGTTGAAACAGCACCTGGAACTGAATCCTGTGAATCTGTTGGGATATGAACTTAAATATTGTGTTAATGATGCAGAGACCAAGCAATAAAGCAAAGGCTATTGGTATTAATAGTCCCAACAAGGGTAACATCCATGTTCATATCTGGATCCCCATAGAAGAGAGAAGGCTTGAGAGCCAGCTGGGGCCCTGACCTACCCTCTGTTTTAAATCCTCTATTAATCTGATATTTGTCTTTAGAATTTGAAGGTCTTCTTCTACTTGGTTGGAGGTATGAATATATTACTAGAAGCAGCATATCTCATTTAGTTGGGCACAGACACCCCTGGCCTTGTCTGCTATCACGTCAAGAGCCTTCCTATTCTGTAAAACCACCTCAGCTAGAGAGCCTAGAGCTGACTGTTGTTTCTCAATGACAGCTAACTGTAGCCTTCCAAGATTTATGTGCCAGGTTGGTGAGATTGAAGATGTTCCTCTCTAAGAGGGCTATGCCTGCAAACCAAAAAAAAAAAAAAAAAAAAAAATCCTCTAAAGACACTATGGATTATTTCAGGCCATTCAAGAATAGAGCTGGGAGATGGTCCTAAGATGGTGGAGGAATAGGATGGGGAGACCACTTTCTCCCCGACAAATTCGTCAAAAGAATAAAGGCTGAGTAAATTCCACAAAACAACTTCTGAATGCCGGCAGAGGACATCAGGCACCCAGAAAAGCAGCCCATTGTCTTAGAAAGGAGGTAGGAAAAAATGTAAAAGACAAAGAGACAAAAGAGGTAGGGATGGAGCTCCGTCCTGGGAAGGGAGTCTTAAAAACAGAGAAGTTTCCAAACACCAGGAAACACTCTCACTGCTGAGTCTGTGGTGAGCCTTGGAACCACAGAGGGCAACATAACTGGGAGGAAAAATAAATAAATAATTAAAACCCACAGATTACGTGCCCAACGGTATCTCCCCCAGTGGAGAAGCAGCGCAGACGCCTGCACCCACCACTAGCCCACTAGCAAGCGGGGGCTGGGCAGGGAGGTGTGGGCTGCATGGCTTAGTGTAAGGACCAGGCCTGAATGCCCCGAGGGCAATCTGAGGGAGCTAACTTGGGCTAGCAAACTAGACTGGGGGACAGCTACCACGCGAAAAGCCCTAACCTAAGACACCCTACTCCGGTACTCTTGCCTGGAAAAACCCATGGACGGAGGAGCCTGGTAGGCTGCAGTCCATGGGGTTGCTGAGAGTCGGACACGACTGAGAGACTTCACTTTCACTCTTCACTTTTATACATTGGAGAAGGAAATGGCAACCCACTCCAGTGTTCTTGCCTGGAGAATCCCAGGGACAGGGGAGCCTGGTGGGCTGCCGCCTACGGGGTCACACAGAGTTGGACCTGACTGAAGCGACTTAGCAGCAGCAGCAAGACACCATCAGGCCCACTCACAGAACAAAGGACTAAACAGAGCTAGCCAGCTGCAGACCATTGCCGTCCGGTGACAGGCAGCCAGAATCGGAAGGGGGCAATCGCAGCCTCAGAGAGACATTATCTACCAAACTGCAAGCAGGCTTCTTTGCTAACTAGACTTGGGGTTCTGGACGGTCAACATTCGCCTGAGAAGGTGCGCCGGTTGTACACCCAGAAAACTGAGCGGCAGGGACGGGGGAGGTGATAAGTCACAGCGACCACGCTCGCCAAACACCTCATCACCTGAGCTGCTCGGACCTGGGAAGGGCACAAAACGCAGGCCCAACCGAGTCTGTGCCTCTGAGGACTACCCGAGTGCCTGAACCTGAGTGGCTTAGACGTGGGAATTGCATACAACACAGGGCCGGCCTCAGACAGTTCCCGGCAGAGCAATCTAGAGCCTAAGGAGTGTAGACAGGAAAAGCACACACGCGGTGAGCAGGGACAAACCCACTGTGGCTGAGACACTGCAAGCACACACCAGTGTTATTTGTTTACAGCATCCCTCCCTCCCCACAGTGTGACTGAACAAGTGAGCCTAAAAAACTGTCCACCACCACCTCCTTATGTCAGGGCAGAAATCAGACACTGAAGAGACCAGCAAACAGAAGAAGCTAAAACAGAGGGAACCGCTTTGGTAGTGACAGGTGCAATAGATCAAAACCCTGTAGTTTGTACCGACTACATAGGAAGGGACCTACAGATCTTGAGAAATACAAGCCAGACCAAGGAACTCTCTGAAAATGAACTGACCCCACACTGCCCACAACACGAGAAAAAGTCCTAGACATATTTTTACTATAATTAAAAAAAAATTTTTTTTTATTTTTAAGTCCTCTATTACTCCTTTAGTTTTCATTTTTATAACCTACTAATACTTGGCAAAAAAAAGAGACCCTGTTTTTTAAAGCAAACTTCATATATATATTTTTTATAATTTTTGTGACTTTTTTTTCTTTAATATTGTATTTTTGAAAATCCAACCTCTACTCTAGATTTTTAATATTTTTTGGGGGTATTTGTTATCAATTTTGTACCTTTAAGAACCCAATCTTCAGTACCCATTTTTACTCGAGAGCAAGATTACTGGCTTGACTGCTCTCTCCCCCTTTGGACTCTCCTTTTTCTCCACCAGGTTGCCTCTATCTCCTCCCTCCCCCTTCTGTTCTCTACCCAACTCTGTGAATTTCTTTGTGTGTTCCAGATGGAGGAGAACACTTAGGGAACTGATTACTGGCTGGATCTGTCTCTCTTCTGTTGATTTCCCCCTTTATCTTCCTGGTCACCTCTGTCTGCTTCCTCCCTATTCTCTTCTCTGTATAACTCTGTGAACATCTCTGAGCGGTCCAGACTGTGGAGTGCACATAAGGAAGTGATTACTGGCTAGCTTGCTCTCTCCTCTTTTGATTCCACCTCATCTCATTTGGTCACCTCTAACTCCCTCCTCCCTCTTCTCTTTTCCATGTAACTCTGTGAACCTCTCTGGGTATCCCTCACTGTGGAGAAACTTTTCATCTTTAACCTAGATGTTTTATCAATGGTGCTGTATAGTTGGAGAAGTCTTGAGGCTACTGTAAAAGTAAGACTGAAAACCAGAAGCAGGAGGCTTACGTCCAAATCCTGAGAACACCAGAGAACTCCTGACTCCAGGGAACATTAATCAACAGGAGCTCATCAAACACCTCCATACCTACACTGAAACCAAGCACCACCCAATGGCCAACAAGTTCCAGAGCAAGACATACCACACAAATTCTCCAGCAACATAGGAACACAGCCCTGAGCTTCAATATACAGGCTGCCCAAAGTTATTCCAAACCCATTGACATCTCATAACTCATTACTGGACACTTCATTGCACTCCAGAGAGAAGAAATCCAACTCCACCCACCAGAACACTGACACAAGCTTCCCTAACCAGGAAACCTTGACAAGCCACACATACAATCCCACCCACAGCGAGGAAACTCCACAATAAAGAGAACTCCACGGACTTCCAGAATACAGAAAGGCCACCACAAACTCAGCAATATAAACAAGATGAAGAGACAGAGGAATACCCAGCAGGTAAAGGAACAGGATAAATGCCCACCAAACCAAACAAAAGAGGAAGAGATAGGGAATCTACCTGATAAAGAATTCTGAATAATGATAGTGAAAATGATCCAAAATCTTGAAATCAAAATGGAATCACAGATAAATAGCCTGGAGACAAGGACTGAGAAGATGCAAGAAAGGTTTAACAAGGACCTAGAAGAAATAAAAAAGAGTCAGTATATAATGAATAATGCAATAAATGAGATTAAAAAAAAACACTCTGGAGGGAACAAATAGTAGAATAACGGAGGCAGAAGATAGGATTAGTGAAGTAGAAGATAGAATGGTAGGAATAAATGAATCAGAGAGGAAAAAAGAAAAACGAATTAAAAGAAATGAGGACAATCTCAGAGACCTCCAGGACAATGTTAAATGCTCCAACATTCGAATCATAGGAGTCTCAGAAGAAGAAGACAAAAAGAAAGACTGTGAGAAAATACTTGAGGAGATAATAGTTGAAAACTTCCCTAAAATGGGGAAGGAAATAATCACCCAAGTCCAAGAAACCCAGAGAGTCCCAAACAGGATAAACCCAAGGCAAAACACCCCAAGACACATATTAATCAAATTAACAAAGATCAAACACAAAGAACAAATATTAAAAGCAGCAAGGGAAAAACAACAAATAACACACAAGGGGATTCCCATAATGATAACAGCTGATCTTTCAGTAGAAACTCTTCAGGCCAGGAGGGAATGGCAGGACATACTTAAAGTGATGAAAGAAAATAACCTACAGCCCAGATTACTGTACCCAGCAAGGATCTCATTCAAATATGAAGGAGAAATCAAAAGCTTTACAGACAAGCAAAAGCTGAGAGAATTCAGCACCACCAAACCAGCTCTCCAACAAATGCTAAAGGACCTTCTCTAGACAGGAAACACAAAAAAGGTGTATAAACTCGAACCCAAAACAATAAAGTAAATGGCAACAGGATCATACTTATCAATAATTACCTTAAATTTAAATGGGTTGAATGCCCCAACCAAAAGACAAAGACTGGCTGAATGGATACAAAAACAAGACCCCTATATATGTTGTCTACAAGAGACCCACCTCAAAACAGGGGACACATACAGACTGAAAGTGAAGGGCTGGAAAAAGATATCCCACCCAAATAGAGACCAAAAGAAAGCAGGAGTAGCAATACTCATATCAGATAAAATAGACTTTAAAACAAAGGCTGTGAAAAGAGACAAAGAAGGACACTACATAATGATCAAAGGATTAATCCAAGAAGAAGATATAACAATCATAAATATATATGCACCCAACATAGGAGCACCACAATGTGTAAGACAAATGCTAACAAGGATGAAAGGGGAAATTAACAATAACACAATAATAGTGGGAGACTTTAATACCCCACTCACACCTATAGGTAGATCAACTAAAGAGAAAATTAACAAGGAAACACAAACTTTAAATGATACAATAGACCAGTTAGACCTAATTGATATCTATAGGACATTTCACCCCAAAACAATGAATTTCACCTTTTTCTCAAGCACACACGGAACCTTCTCCAGGATAGATCATATCCTGGGCATATATCTAGCCTTGGTAAATTCAAAAAAAAATGAAATCATTCCAAGCTTCTTTTGTGACCACAATGCAATAAGATTAGATCTCAATTACAGGAGAAAAAGTATTAAAAATTCCAATATATGAAAGCTGAACAACATGCTGCTGAATAACCAACAAATCACAGAAGAAATCAAAAAAGAAATCAAAATATGCATAGAAATGAATGAAAATGAAAACACAACAACCCAAAACCTGTGGGACACTGTAAAAGTAGTGCTAAGGGGAAGGTTCATAGCAATACAGGCATACCTCAAGAAACAAGAAAAAAGTCAAATAAATAACCTAACTCTATTGCTGGGAGAAATATCAATAACCTCAGATATGCAGATGACACCACCCTTATGGCAGAAAGTGAAGAGGAACTAAAAAGCCTCTTGATGAAAGTGAAAGTGGAGAGTGAAAAAGTTGGCTTAAAGCTCAACATTCAGAAAATGAAGATCATGGCATCCGGTCCCATCACTTCATGGGAAATAGATGGGGAAACAGTGTCAGATTTTATTTGGGGGGACTCCAAAATCACTCCAGATGCTGATTGCAGCCATGAAATTAAAAGACGCTTACTCCTTGGAAGAAAAGTTATGACCAACATAGACAGCTTATTAAAAAGCAGAGACATTACTTTGCCAACAAAGGTCCGTCTAGTCAAGGCTATGGTTTTTCCTGTGGTCATGTATGGATGTGAGAGTTGGACTGTGAAGAAAGCTGAGAGCCGAAGAATTGATGCTTTTGAACTGTGGTGTTGGAGAAGACTCTTGAGAGTCCCTTGGACTGCAAGGAGATCCAACCAGTCCATTCTGAAGGAGATCAGCCCTGGGATTTCTTTGGAGGGAATGATGCTAAAGCTGAAACTCCGGTACTTTGGCCACCTCATGCGAAGAGTTGACTCATTGGAAAAGACTCTGATGCTGGGAGGGATTGAAGGCAGGAGGAGAAGGGGACGACAGAGGATGAGATGGCTGGATCGCATCACTGACTCGATGGACGTGAGTCTGAGTGAACTCTGGGATTTGGTGATGGACAGGGAGGCCTGGCGTGCTGTGATTCATGGGGTCACAAAGAGTCAGACACGACTGAGTGACTGAACTGAACTGAACACCTAAAGCAATTAGAAAAGGAAGAAATGAAGAACCCCAGGGTTAGTAGAATGAAAGAAATCTTAAAAATTAGGGCAGAAATAAATGCAAAAGAAACAAAAGAGACCATAGCAGAAATCAACAAAGCCAAAAGCTGGTTCTTTGAAAGGATAAATAAAATTGACAAACTGTTAGCCAGATTCATCAAGAAACAAAGGGAGAAAAATCAAGTCAATAAATTAGAAATGAAAATGGAGAGATCACAACAGACAACACAGAAATACAAAGGATCATAAGAGACTACTGTCAGCAATTATATGCCAATAAAATGGACAACATGGAAGAAATGGACAAATTCTTAGAAAAGTACAACTTTCCAAAACTGAACCAAGAAGAAATAGAAAATCTTAACAGACCCATCACAAGCACGGAAATTGAAACCGTAATCAGAAATCTTCCAGCAAACAAAAGCCCAGGTCCAGATGGCTTCACAGCTGAGTTCTACCAAAAATTTAGAGAAGAGCTAACACCTATCCTACTCAAACTCTTCCAGAAAATTGCAGAGGAAGGAAAACTTCCAAACTCGTTCTATGAGGCCACCATCACCCTAATACCAAAACCTGACAAAGATGCCACAAAAAAGGAAAACTACAGACCAATATCACTGATGAACATAGATGCAAAAATCCTTAACAAAATTCTAGCAATCAGAATCCAACAACACATTAAAAAGATCATACACCATGACCAAGTGTGCTTTATCCCAGGGATGCAAGGATTCTTCAATATTCGCAAATCAATGTAATACACCACATTAACAAATTGCAAAATAAAAGATATATGATTATCTCAATAGATGTAGAAAAAGCCTTTGACAAAATTCAACATCCATTTATGATAAAAACTCTCCAGAAAGCAGGAATAGAAGGAACATGCTTCTGCTGCTGCTGCTAAGTCGCTTCAGGCGTGTCCGACTCTGTTGGACCCCATAGACAGCAGCCCACCAGGTTCCCCCGTCCCTGGTATTCTCCAGGCAAGAACACTGGAGTGGGTTGCCATTTCCTTCTCCAATGCATGAAAGTGAAAAGTGAAAGTGAAGTCACCCAGCCGTGTCCGACTCCCAGCGACCCCATGGACTGCAGCCTACCAGGCTCCTCCATCCATGGGATTTTCCAGGCAAGAGTACTGGAGTGGGGTGCCATTGCCTTCTCCAAGAAGGAACATACCTCAACATAATAAAAGCTATATATGACAAACCCACAGCAAGCATTATCCTCAATGGTGAAAAATTGGAAGCATTTCCCCTAAAATGAGGAACAAGACAAGGGTGCCCACTATCACCACTACTATTCAATATAGTTTTGGAAGTTTTGGGCACAGCAACCAGAGTAGAAAAAGAAATAAAAGGAATCCAAATTGGAAAAGAAGAAGTAAAACTCTCACTGTTTGCAAATGACATGATCCTCTACATAGAAAACTCTAAAGACTCCACCAGAAAATCACTAGAACTAATCAATGAATATAGTAAAGTTGCAGGATATAAAATCAACACACAGAAATCCCTTGCATTCCTATACACTAATAATGAGAAAATAGAAAGAGAGATTAAGGAAACAATTCCATTCACCATTGCAACGAAAAGAATAAAATACTTAGGAATATATCTACCTAAAGAAACTAAAGACCTATATATAGAAAACTATAAAACACTGGTGAAAGAAATCAAAGAGGACACTAATGGAGAAATATACCACGTTCATGGATTGGAAGAATCAATATAGTGAAAATGAGTATACTACCCGAAGCAATCTATAGATTCAATGCAATCCCTATCAAGCCACCAGCATTATTTTTCACAGAGCTAGAACAAATAATTTCACAATTTGTATGGAAATACAAAAAACCTCAAATAGCCAAAGCAATCTTGAGAAAGAAGAATGGAACTGGAGGAATCAACCTACCTGACTTCAGGCTCTACTACAAAGCCACAGTCATCAAGACAGTATGGTACTGGCACAAAGACAGAAATATAGGTCAATGCAACAAAATAGAAAGCCCAGAGATAAATCCACACACCTATGGACACGCTATCTTTGACAAAGGAGGCAAGAATATACAATGGATTAAAGACAATCTCTTTAGAAAGTGGTGCTGGGAAAACTGGTCAACCACTTGTAAAAGAATGAAACTAGAACACTTTCTAACACCATACACAAAAATAAACTCAAACTGGATTAAAGATATAAATGTAAGACCAGAAACTATAAAACTCCTAGAGGAGAAGGCAAAACAGTCTCCGAAGTAAATCACAGCAGAATCCTCTGTGACCCACCTCCCAGAATATTGGAAATAAAAGCAAAAATAAACAAATGGGACCTAATTAAACTTAAAAGCTTCTGCACAACAAAGGAAACTATAAGCAAGGTGAAAAGACAGCCTTCAGAATGGGAGAAAAGAATAGCAAATGAAGCAACTGACAAAGAACTAATCTCAAAAATATACAAGCAACTCCTGCAGCTCAATTCCAGAAAAACAAACGACCCAATCAAAAAATGGGCCAAAGAACTAAACAGATATTTCTCCAAAGAAGACATACAGATGGCTAACAAACACATGAAAAGATGCTCAACATCACAGAAATGCAAATCAAAACCACAATGAGGTACCATTTCACGCCAGTCAGAATGGCTGCTATCCAAATGTCCACAAGCAATAAATGCTGGAGAGGGTGTGGAGAAAAGGGAACCCTCTTACACTGTTGGTGGGAATGCAAACTAGTATAGCCACTGTGGAGAACAGTGTGGAAATTCCTTAAAAAACTGGAAATAGAACTGTCTTATGACCCAGCAATCCCACTACTGGGCATACACACCGAGGAAACCAGAATTGAAAGAGACACGTGTACTGTTCATCGCAGCACTGTTTATAATAGCTAGGACATGGAAGCAACCTAGATGTCCATCAGCAGATGAATAGATAAGAAAGCTGTGGTACATATACACAATGGAGTATTACTCAGCCATTAAAAAGAATACATTTGAATCAGTTCTAATGAGGTGGATGAAACTGTAGCCTATTATACAGAGTGAAGTAAGCCAGAAAGAAAAACACCAATACAGTATACTTATGCATATATATGGAATTTAGAAAGATGGTAATGATAACCCTGTATGCGAGACAGCAAAAGTGGCACAGATGTATAGAACAGTCTTTTGGACTCTGTGGGAGAGGGAGAGGGTGGGATGATTTGGGAGAATGGCATTGAAACATGTATAATATCATATATGAAATGAATCGCCAGTCCAGGTTTGATGCATGATACAGGATGCTTGGGGCTGGTGCACTGGGATGACCCAGAGGGATGGTACAGGAAGGGAGGTGGGAGGGGGATTCAGGATGGGGAACATGTGTATACCCATGGCAGATTCATGTTGATGTATGGCAAAACCAATACAATATTGTAAAGTAATTAGCCTCCAATTAAAATAAATAAATCTATATTAAAAAAAAAAAGAATGGAGCTGTCATGAGCATGTACTCCCAAATCAGTGGCTCATCTGTGTCTCTCCTGGATGGGTCTTAGGGCTTCCTCAAGGAATGACCCAAGATTGGGAATGTTTCCTGAGGAGGGCAAGTCTTTTGTAGACATAATGAATGCCTCTGGAACACAGCAATAATTGTGCAGGTGCTCCTTCAGTGTGTGGAAAGATCTAGATATACCCTGTTGCTACATAGGAATGAAAATCTGGTGCCCCTTAAAGATATCCCCATGTGGGTCCCCAGAGACAGGCCTTGACTTGTTGGGGATCTTTCTCTGGAAATAGGCTGGGATCTCATGGCCTGGGACTATATTGGGAAGGCCAAACTCTAAGGAAATAATTATCTATACACAAAGGGGAGAATGTGGATTCTGATTGATTATGAATGCAATGGGGAGGTTGGCATAATACATTTCTGAAGCTCAACTGTATTATGTTATATCTTAGAGGAGAACATGATTGGGAAGATAGGTTAAGTCAGTGTCTGGTGGTCATACTTATACCTACATACTTAGTTCTCAGGGCCAAGCTGTTTATGGAGATGTGATCCTCATTTATGTAGCTCTTGGTTGCATTTTTCCCCAAGTTTCCCCAATATACAGTGAAATTACCTTTATGCATATTGTATTTATTATCCTCTGACCAGGGAACCCATTATAGACTAGTCTGATTAAAGTTGAGAGTATAGTCACAAAGAGAATCATTTAACCAGCCCAATATAGGTCTCCATCCATCCAGATTTTGAAAACATAGGTGTGCCTTTCCTGAGTTTGGAGGCAGTACCTACATGGGCAGCTAAACCTGTGGCAAATGAGTCAGGATCCACTTGCCTTTGATCTCTGTATAAAAGATTATCCATCCCATAATATTGGCCTGATAGATTGTATAACTATTTGATGGAGATAGAGAGGGCCAATAAAAAGAGTACCTCTAGGTTTTGCAGAGAAGGCAATGGCACCCCACTCCAGTACTCTTGCCTGGAAAATCCCATGGATGGAGGAGCCTGGTAGGCTGCAGTCCATGGGGTCGTGAAGAGTCGGACACGACTGAGCGACTTCACTTTGACTTTTCACTTTCATGCATTGGAGAAGGAAATGGCAACCCACTCCAGTGTTCTTGCCTAGAGAAGCCCAGGGATGGGGGAGCCTGGTGGGCTGCCGTCTATGGGGTCACACAGAGTTGGACACGACTGAAGGGACTTAGCCGCCGCAGCAGCAGGTTTTGCATTCCCTTGGGCAAACCCAGCAGTCAGTTGTGTTAGTTAA
Source organism: Oryx dammah (assembly GCF_014754425.2). Classification (NCBI taxonomy): domain Eukaryota; kingdom Metazoa; phylum Chordata; class Mammalia; order Artiodactyla; family Bovidae; genus Oryx; species Oryx dammah. Next base: position 89,289,495 of record NW_024070212.1, on the reverse strand, counting down.
CTTTGCAACCTGATTTAGAGTGGGTGTCAGTGGATGGTGAGGATATGGAGAAGTGAAAGGAAAAAAGCAGAGTCCAGTAACTATAGCAGTGTCATATTAAGAAAACAGGAGGGAGTGTCCATCTGAAAGGTTGTTACTGAACCACGAAAAGACGCCGGAATTCCTGGCCTCCGGAGGAGAAGAGTTCAGTCCAGGGCCAGAGACGAGGCTTGATTGCTCAGAGCTTTTGTGTAATAAAGTTTTATTAAAGTATAAAGGAGATAGAGAAAGCTTCTGACATAGGCATCAGAGGGGAGCAGAAAGAGTACCCCCTTGCTAGTGTTAGCAATGGAGTTATATATTCTCCAATTAGTCATTGAAAGTGAAGTGAAAGTGAAGTTGGTCAGTTGTGTCCGACTCATAGCAACCCCATGGACTGCAGCCTACCAGGCTCCTCTGTCCATGGGATTTTCCAGGCAAGAGTACTGGAATGGGGTGCCATTGCCTTCTCCTCCTGGGAAGACTAGATGTGCCTAAACATATGGCTTGTGCCATTCTAAAGGAGATCAGCCCTGGGTGTTCTTTGGAAGGAATGATGCTGAAGATGAAAACTTCAGTACTTTGGCCACCTGATGCGAAGACCTGACTCATTGGAAGACTCTGATGCTGGGAGGGATTGGGGGCAGGAGGAGAAGGGGACGACAGAGGATGAGATGGCTGGATGGCATCACCGACTCGATGGACGTGAGTCTGAGTGAATTCAGGGAGTCGGTGATGGACAGGGAGGCCTGGCGTGCTGCGATTCATGGGGTCGCAGAGTCGAACACGACTGAGCAACTGAACTGAACTGAACTGAGGCCGACCACATTGGAAACAGGTCATTGACAGCCTCTGGCCAGTAGAGGGCGCTCCCGGATTAGCCTGCCACGAGTGGGAAAGGGCAAGAGCTATCTACTGAGCATGCCTTTTATTTTTTTCTTCCTCTCTCTGTTCCTTCCTAGTCCTGGATGTTTCCTCCCTATTGTGAAAGACCTTAAAGGCCGTGTCAAGTAGTACAAGAAATGGTGCCTGGAGAACTTGGTCTAGTTTTTGCAGTTTTAGTCTAATGTCTGAAGCTAACTGGCTTATGAAATGAACTACAAGAATAGCCTTTCCATCATTAGTTTCTGGGTCTAGCTATGCCTGGAAAAGGGTAGGGTTTTCAGAGGGGTTCTGAGTAAATAACTTACCTAAAGTGAAAGTAAAAATTGCTCAGTCATGTCTGACTCTTTGCGACCCCATGAACTATACAGTCCATGGAATTCTCCAGGCCAGAATACTGGAGTAGGTAGCCTTTCCCTTCTCCAGGGGGATCTTCCCAACCCAGGGATTGAACCCAGGTCGGATTCTTTACCAACTGAGCCACAAGGGAAGCCCAAATAACTTCCCTAAGCTTGCTGTAATTTTGATGACTGCCTTTCTCATGCACTCTAGTGGTATGTGATCAAGTTCAGTTCAGCTCAGTTCAGTTCAGTCTCAGTCATGTCCAACTCTTTGCGACCCCAAAGACTGCAGTATGCCAGTCCTCCTTGTCCATCCCAACTCCCGGAGTTTATTTAAACCCATGTCCATTGAGTCGGTGATGCCATCCAACATCTCATCCTCTGTTATCCCCTTCTCCTCCCACCTTCAATCTTTCCCAGCATCAGGGTCTTTTCAAATGAGTCAGTTCTTCACATCAGGTGGTCAAAGTATTGGAGTTTCAGCTTCAGCATCGGTCCTTCCAATGAATATTTAGGACTGATTTCCTTTAGGATGAACTGGTTGGATCTCCTTGCAGTCCAAGGGACTCTCAAGAGTCTTCTCCAACACCACAGTTCAAAAGCATCAATTCTTCAGTCCTCAGCTTTCTCTATAGTCCAACTCTCACATCCGTACATGACTACTGGAAAAACCATATCTTTGACTAGACGGACCTTTGTTGGCAAAGTAATGTCTCTGCTTTTTAATAAGCTGTCTAGGTTGGTCATAACTTTTCTTCCAAGGGGTAAGCGTCTTTTAATTTCATGGCTGCAGTCACCATCTGCAGTGATTTTGGAGCCCCCAAAATAAAGTCTGTCACTGTTTCCGTTATTTCCATCTATTTGCCATGAAGAGATGGGATTGGATGCCATGATCTTCATTTTCTGAATGTTGAGCTCTCAGCCAATTTTTTCACTCTCCTCTTTCACTTTCATCAAAATGCTCTTTAGTTCTTCTTCGCTTTCTGCCATAAGGGTGGTGTCATCTGCACATCTGAGGTTATTGATATTTCTCCCGGCAGTCTTGATTTCAGCTTGTGCTTCATCCAGTCCAGCATTTGTCATGATGTACTCTGCACATAAGTTAAATAAGCAATGTGACAATGCATAGCCTTGATGTACTCCTTTCCTACATGATCATGTAGTCCCTCCTAGTTCATCGCCCTGCTACCCCCTAATCATTTGCCTGGTATCTATGTCTAGGATCTGCACTTGGGGCTGCATCTGCCTCTGCTGGATTTTCGCTGGGGTTTTGAGCATGCCCCTCATCTGCCCACATTTGGGCCAAGGCCCAGATCCTGGCTTTTTCTTCATGTGTACAGCAAGCAGTTAGAATTATATGAATGTCCTGCCAGGTTAGGTCAAAAGCTATGGTAAGAGCCTGAAATTCCTTAACGAAAGTGGTGGGGTCCTGACTGAAGGAACCTAGTTTGCTTTGAATATGTGAGATGTTAGACATGGGAAATGGAGCATGGACTCTGACGATGCTCATGTCTTCATTTGCTACTTCTCTTAAGGGAAACATGTTAGAATCTATTTCCTAGCATTGTGTAGTCTTTGATCTTGAATGAGGAGGGGAGTGGGGCTTTCACACTGATAAGGGGGTGGCTGTTGAGGGGCTATGGGGTGCTGTGTGTGTTAGGGTTGTAGTGGAGTTGTACAAGAAAGGTCAAGGAGTGGGTCATCTAAAAGATTTGATGGAGGTGGAAACAGAGAAGGTTTAGGGGATAGGGCATCAACAGAAAGATATAGGTGATATGAGTCCCTCAGATCTGAATTCTGAGTGCCATAAAGGTTTGAACGTAAAGAATGGCAAAAGATATCAAGCTGGAGGGTTGTATTATAATAGTGTGTCATTAAGAGGTCATTTTTATGGTTCCCCATTTTGTACTGACTCCAAGTTTTGTTGTAAAAGAATGGGAGCCTCTTCTCATCAAAATTTTCTAGTTTCTGAGTTTACAGCCTAGAAGTGAGTCTGAGGGAGGTTCTCGAGACATACTTGAGCCCATTTTTAGAATAGGGATACTGAGAGTTCACTGGCCACAGAAGGCATCCCAGCTAACCCTCTGCATGTGACAAGACACAATGCAGCTGACAGCACAGATAGCCAACCATCCCAACAATTGTGTCTGACAATGAGAGGTGAGATGTGAGCCTGTGACACAGAATGGCACAAGCCATATGTTTAGGCATGTCTAGTCTCCCCAGGTGGCACAGGTGGTAAAGAATCTGCCTGCCAATGCAGGAGACACAGGTTCAATCCCTGGGGAGGGAAGATCCCCTGGAATAGGAAATGGCAACCCACTCCAGTATTCTTGCCTGGAAAATTCCATGGGCAGAGGAGCCTGGAATTGCAAGGAGTCCATGGAGCTGTAAAGAGTTGGACACAACTGAGCACGCACATCCACGGAGACACAAGCCAGTATACAAACCATGCGAAAATGCACCTGGCAGCTAGGGCAGGGAAGAACAGAAAAAGAGATTCCCAGAACCAAATGGATGACTCAACTTTAGACAATTCCCTGAAACACGGAAGGCTCTTTTTGGGATGACTCAGGGACAATTCCTAGGCTCCTGTAAATTAATCCGGACCAAGGAAGGAAAAGTAAAAGTAGCAGAGAAGACAGGCTGAGGAATCTGCCCTGTAGTCCTGTTGGGAAGGCAGCAGCCAGGGGAGTGGGCTCAGTGCTTTGCTTGAACCAATATATACCTGATGTTGCACAGAAGTTGTCTTGATGGGGGCAGGTGCTGAAATAGCCTGCTCAAGTAGCCTATTTGGCAGATGCTCAAATAGCTCAAGTGAGGAGCCATTGCAGTAGATACTGTCAGTCAGGACTGCCTTATCCTGTCATGAGAGTCTTCAAACAGCAGGTGACCTAATTAGGTTTTTAAGTGCCTGACCTGTGCACACACAGTTTTAACTGGCCTGGTTGTCAACTAAAGGGAGAAGGAGGGAAAATAGGAAAGGAGAGCCCTCACCCACTTGGGTGGCAGGTACTGGGGCACAGTGGGCAGTGGGGCCTTTGGAACACACCAGAGAGTAACCCTGGCCAGAGTTCCTCAATTGCTACCACAGATTTGCCTGCTCACAGAGGGTTCAATGAAGAAGAAAAGAAAGAGGAAAGGAGGGTGGGGAAGAATTCCCTGAGAGTAGTCCCTGTAGGTGCCTCCAAATGTTGAGGTAGTCTAAACACGAGTTGGAAAAGAATCTCCAGACACAGAGTATTGCAGAAAGGAGTGAGTCTATTAAGAACAAAGAGCAGAGATAATGTGGGCACTGCGAGTGCAGCGGGCTGACAACCCCTGACATACCAGGGAGAGTCCACAGTTTTCATGGGTTGGTAGCCAGTTTGGGTAGCCTCAAGACAAAGAAAGTTCCTGTTGGAAGGTTGGCATTAGGAGATTGGTTAGGGCATTATAGGGTGACTACCAGGGTGGGCATGTTTGCCTAATTTCAGGGCAAGAAGCCTGCTAGTGATGATCAGAGGGCTTTTGGCAATGGTTACAAAGGGGATCAGTCAACTTTGGAGGTGACCTTGGTTCTGGGCTCCACTTTTGTGGCCTTGTTGCATTGGGGCAGAACTCAAAAGCTGGCTAAGCCAAATTTGTTACCAAGTTCAAGCTTGCACTGCTCACTGCACAACAGACCAGTAAATCAGAGACTGAAGTGCTGAGGCAAGGAATATAATTTTATTTGGAAAGCTGGCTGACTGAGGAGATGGCAGACTAGTGTCTCAAAACAACCGGTTTATCAGGGTCTGGATGCCTGGTTCTTTTATAGATCAGAGATGAGGGGAGGAAACAAAGAAAAAATGTTCATTAATCTTGCAAATATCTCCTAGAATGGCAAGCCTGAGACAGTGGATGGGTTAATTTCTCCCTTCCTGCCATCTATAGGTGGACAGAGTCCAGAACAAAAGCACTTTAATTTAACAGTCAGGCAGAGGGGCAGGCCATTATGACTGAGGCAGACCAGTATGATTATAATAACAAATGAAGAAGGAAACAGCAAACCCACTCCAGTATTTTTGCCTGGAAAATTCCATGGACAGAGGAGCCTGGTGGACTACAGTCCATGGGGTTGCAAAGAGTCAGACACGGCTGAGCATGCATGCATAATAACAAAAGTGATGAAAAAACAAGTCAAAGAAACAGTTCCAACATATTGTCAGAATTTACTTTTCCCTGCAACAAAAGCATCCTTTCTGTTTTTTTTTTTTTTTTTTTGGCTCTACTTTGTGGCATGTGGGATCTTAGTTCCCAGACCAGGGATTGAACACTTGGGAGCTTGAGGTCTAACTAATGGACTTCCAGGTAAGTCCTGGAAGCATCCATTCTAGATGGATGGCATGGATATTCTCTGGAAACCCTCCAGTGACAGGACCCATCACATTATAAGGAAGTCTGGCCCAATGTGACTCACCTCAGGTGGTTAGAAACTGCTAGACAAAACTTGATGGTTCCAGTTCTGCCCTTTTGAGCCACCAGAATATTTTTACCTGTGTCCTGGCACTTGACAACACACTGTCTACACTTGAAGGTGATGTTTATAGCTCTCTTCTCCAGGTGAGCACAGTCACTGCTCATCACTGGTCCTCACATGGCTTGAACTCTAGTCCTTTCATCAGCTTGGCCACCTTCATGTGAAGGCCCTTTTATTCTTAACAACCACCATTTATCAAACACTTGATACTATGTGCTACACAATGCTAAGACACTGGCTTTTCAATTTCATATAATTTTCATTTATCACAAAATATTATCCTGCTTTTGATTGTTTCCAACCATTTACAAATGTAAAAACTATTCTTAGTTCCCAAGCTGTACAAATATAAGAGGTGGGCTAGATTGGCCCCGTGGCACTCAGACCATTAATGGATGGTCAAGAATTGCTTTTCATCAATGTCTGTTCTTCATGCTTTTCTTACTATCTGGAACATTTCCACAACTTTTTCAAACCTTATACAGAATGATTTGTAATGATATTTGGTGGTATGTAGAGGCAATCTGGGAGGGCTTCCCTGGTAATTCAGCTGGTAAAGCTTAAGCACAGCACACAGCACAGAAGCAATCTGAAAACTCAACTTGAACAGACTGGATTCAGGGATGTTTTCTTGAGGGAGATGACCCAGGAGCTGAATTTTGCAGGATGAGTTGAAAGTGTGGTAGGGGGGTGAGGGGCTACAAACTAAAATGTGAAGCACCCCTGTACATGTAAGGAGCTAGAGATGGCTAAAAATATGTGCTGGAGCAAGCTGGCAATGTGAAGAGGTGAGACTCAATCATAACAGGCCTTGGAAACCAGGGGAAAGACTTCATTTCAAGGCGTGCATGCTTGCATGCTCAGTTGCTTCAGTTGTCAGACTCTTTGCAACCACATGGACTGTAGCCCACCAGACTCCTCTATCCATGGGGATTCTCCAGGCAAGAATACTGGAGTGGGTTGCCATACCCTCCTCCAGGGGATCTTCCCAACCCAGGCATCGAACCCGAGTCTCCTGTGTCTCCTGCATTGCAGGCAGATTCTTTACCCACTGAGCCACCTGAGAAGACTATTATTCCAAAGCAGAGAGTCTTAAAGGTCCATTAACTGAGTTTCAGAAGGTCTACAAATCTCTTGAAATTGCATGCAAAATTTTGTGAGGATGTTTATTTTTCTAGGGATGTCTATGCCTTTGGTCAAATTCTCTAAGTTGCATGTGACCTCAACTTAAAAACAAGGTGAATGCTAAAATGAATGAGGAGCCATTGCAGTTGACACTGTTGGTCAGGAGGCTACCTGCCTGGCTCAGTTTTTCCACCTGTAGGTATACACAGGGATGGGCCCTTTACTACATGACCCCGCTGCCTGGCCGCAGTTGACTGGTCCAGGGGTGGGCACTCACTCAAGTGATGGTCCCAGGGATTTTTTAAACCTAGAACCAAAAGTGGTAGACGGTGTTGATGGTAATAGAGGCTAAGTCTCGGGAGTGGCAGGCGGCCATGTTGCCCATCCTGTGGAGGAAAGTAGTGTAATTGGGAGAGAATGAAATCAAAATACCAGGAAAAGCAGAAACAGAAAACCTCAAGTGATATTTTACTGGTACTTGAATCAAGGCACCTTGACCTCCACTCATGTACTTTTCACGTTTGCTTGAGATGATCTGGTGTCCTAACGTTAAATTGATTCTTGCCTCACCTAAATCACATTGAATTTCTGACAAACAAAAGGGTCTCAGCAGAGGGGGATGACATGAACAGAGTTGAATGGAAACTCTAGCTGCCACGAGGGGGATGAACTGGACAGAGGAGGCAGGGCCAGCAAGGAGGCTGATACAGTGTCCCGGGGAGCAATGAAAGGCCTGGGGCAGAACTGGCAGTTTCAGTGTGGAGAGGAGTGGGATGGGAGATGACTCATATTTTCCAAGGCAGAATCAGCAGACATAGTTATTGATGAGCCACGGAGGGTGAAGGAGGAGAGGGGATGAAGATGGGTGCTGGGACCCCAAGAGGATGATTAGGTTATGGCCACATGGTGGTTAAATCCAGGGCAGGGTGTCTGGGGCTAAGCAGGGAGGTTCTGGGCTGCATATGAAGATTTATCTGCTTGGAAGTAGTAACTGAAGCCATGGCAGCAAACCAGGTTGTCTAGGACAATATAGAAAGGGCTGAAGCATGCTCTGCTCAATCCAGTGTGGTCAGAGGACATCTGGTCACCCAGGGGGTGAGGGTCCCAGACCTTTGCCTGGGGATCTTGGGGAGTGAGGCTGGGCTATATATTTCTTCTCCAGGGTGGTGGTGCCCTCCTCTGCAGGAAGTGAAGAGGAAGCCCAGGCACACTTGATGACAAAGCATGGGACCACACAGGTAGTGATGATCTGTGCCTTTTGGGAAGAGAAAGGGGGGCACCAGAGACATGGGCTTAAAGGGTGTGGAAGAACAGGGCCAAAGGAGAGATCCAAAGTAGCAGAATATCCCTACCCAGCCCAAAGGGGTGAGAGAAGCGGGGGAGCAGGGTAGGTGTGCACGGGGTCATGTGTGGGTGGAACAAGCAAGGACAGGTTGTGATGCCATTCTGGTTAATTCGTCTCTCTGAGTTTCTCCATCTATGAAGCAGGAATAATGATTGCTTTTTCTGCAGAACAGGTAAGGAAATTACAAATAGCCAATAGTTCAGATATCCTTTGCCATCTGAATACTCGTGATGATGACCTACAAAACTGTTATGGAATATCCATCTGATAACTTGGCTTGTGCACTGCTGAGAGCATTTAAGTCATGGGTGAGCCCTAGTGAGAGTATGTGGTTGCACTCAAGTCCTGCTTAAGTCTTTTCTCCATAGAGCACACTCCCTTAGAGCATTGTTCAAATGTGCTGCGCATCATTGCTAACATCTTCCTCACATTTAAAGTGAAAATACCTTCTAGGAAATGGAAAAACCTGGGACGAAAGTGGGTAGGCCTAAGTGGCTGCCTTCATTAGCAGAAAGAGCAGAAGCGACAGTGGTTGAGACTAGGGGCACATAAAAGGAATGAACGTGGCTATGACCATGGGCCTCTCAGCGGTGCCTGTATCAGGCAGGCAAAGTCATCGTGATTGCAAGTGAGCGTGATCATGACACGAGCAGATGTACCACGTTTAAAAATTCAATGAAGAGAGACAGTCTCCAGAGCTGTATAAGCCAAGGAAAAGCAGGCCGACGTCCACTATGATTTATTGAAATGATTCGTCTATGGCTTCAGGCACTGGATCACAGGCACTCACTTTCTGAGCTTTAAGTGTCAAGACAAGAAGGGTATTCCTTTGATGTGAATACACACTGACCTCAGGCAACCTTACCTACCACTTACAGCTGCCTACTCCCCCTCTCACCTTGCAACTCACTCAGGTAACTCAGTAATCAATGTGTGACTTCCTTGGTGGCCCAGTGGTTAAGAATCTGCCTTGCGATGCAGGGGACACGGGTTCAATCCTGGTCTTGAAATTAAGATCTCACATGCCTCGGGGCAACTGAGCCCACGCTGCAACCACTGAACCCGCATGACGCAACGGATATCCCACATGCTACAACTAAGACCTGACACAGCCAAATAAATAATCAGTTAGTGTGGTTATGCACACTGGCTTATTATGTTAAATGGTTCTTGCACTGGAATCATTTTAATATGTAATTCCCTTATAATTTACATTACATACATGTTTATTGAAGAAAAATATGTTGATGTGTTGTTGTTTAGTCACTAAGCTGTCTCCAACTCTTTGTGGCCCCATGGACTGTAGCCTGTCAGGCTCTTCTGTCCATGAGATTTTCCAGGCAAGAATACTGGAGTAGGTTGCCATTTCCTTCTCTAGGGGATCTTCCCAAGGGATCAAACTTGAGTCTCCTGCTTGGCAGGTGGATTCTTTATCACTGAGCCACCAGGGAAGCCCCCAAATTTTTATCCAATACTTTACAGGGTCATTCTTTGGAAGGAATGATGCTAAAGCTGAAACTCCAGTACTTTGGCCACCTCATGAGAAGAGTTGACTCATTGGAAAAGACTCTGATGCTGGGAGGGATTGGGGGCAGGAGGAGAAGGGGACGACAGAGGATGAGATGGCTGGATGGCATCACGGACTCGATGGGACGTGAGTCTGAGTGAATTCCGGGAGATTGTGATGGACAGGGAGGCCTGGCGTGCTGCGATTCATGGGGTCGCAAAGAGTCGGACACGACTGAGCGACTGAACTGAACTGAACTGAACTGAACTGAACTGTGTGTTAAGAATATCCAATGAGGTCAATACTTCATGTTAAATAGAGGTTATATACTTCATGTTATGTAGCAACCCCTAGCGATTTGTTTAACAGATGTCCAAGAGAGTTTTAGTGACATTCAGAAAACTGGTCTTTTATGGTGGGCTCTGAATTCAATATTAATTTTCCTTTTGAAAATAATGGAATATAAGCTCCTGCTTGCCAAGTTTTCTCTAGCTGTCTGGGCAGACACAGTAATTAAGATGCCTTCAATTGTTCTGAGGAACAATCTGGAAGCTTCCAGTGTGATGAGAGGAGACAAACATATCTGGGAGTTGTTAGTTAAGTGATGTAAGGGACCTGTTCCCAGAGTCCCAGGAATGTCAAGGGCAGGGAGAGAGGGTCCTGGGAGAGCAGATAAGCCACCCTCGCCATCTGACCTAAGCCTGGGAAGGGACCAGCCCAGGGTGGCAAGATGAACCAATGACTAAGGGAAGTCAGATCTCCTGCGTCCAACATTGGTGCTTTTATCCACCTCGCCAGACCTAAACTGACCTGGTCCAATCACCTCAATTACTGATGTGGAAACTGAGGTCAAAGAGAAGAATGACGTGACCAGGGTTACTTAACAGGCTAATAACAGATTTGGAGTAAAATCAGAGCATTCGGGCCCGTCAGCAGCTTAAGCTACTGTCGAGTGCAAGCCCTCATTTAACTGTTGATAAACTAGATCCAGAGGGGTAGTGATTGTCTTGCTGCTGGTGGTGTCCTCGTTTGGGTGAATTCACTGAGCATTGACCACAGGAGACAGGGCTTCTTAGGGGGTAAATGGTGCTTTGGTTGGAATGGGCTGAGGGGGTGGTTCGTATGGGACATCAGGCATTGGTTGAGTGGGATTGGGGTTGGTATAGAAGGAGGGATTTGAGGCAGGAGATGGGGCTCTTCAGAAATGCTGGGCTATATACCCTGAAGAAATCATAATTGTAGCACTATTCATAATAGTTAGGACATGAAAGCAACCTAGATGTCCATTGATAGATGAATGGATAAGGAAGTTTTGATACATATACACAATGGAGTATTACTCAGCTATAAAAAGGAATGCATTTGAGTCAGTTCTAGAGCCTACTATACAGAATGAAATAAGTCAGAAAGAGAAAGACCAATATCATACAATAACCCATATATGGAATTTAGAGGGCTTCTCTGTTGGCTCAGTAAAGATTTTTCTCTGGTAAAGAATCTACCAGCAGTGCAGGACACCCGGGTTTGATCCCTGGGTTGGGAAGATCCCCTGGAGGAGGACATGGCTACCTATTCCAGTACTCTTGCCTGGAGAACCCCACAGACAGAGGAGCCTGGTGGGCTACAGTCCGTAGGGTCACAGAGTGGGACACAACTGAAGCGGCTAAGCAGCAGCAGCACGGAATCCAGAAACTTAGTACTGACGACCTCACTTGCAGTTAGCAAAGGAGACATAAAGGACAGACTTTTAGACAAGGTCGGGAAAGGAGAGGGTGGGATGATTTGAGAGAATGGCATTGAAACAGATACATTACTGTATTTAAAATAGAAAGCCAGTGGGTGTTTGCTGTATGATGCAGGGAACCCAAAGCCGGTAGTCTGTGACAACTCAGAGGAGTGGGATGGGGAGGGAAATGGGAGGGGGTTTCGAGAGGGAAGGGATATATGTATACCTGTGGCTGATTCATGTTGAAGTATGGCATTATATCAATATTTGTACCACAATATTGTAAAGTAATTATTCTCTAATTAGAAAAAAAAAAAAGAAATGCTAGGCTAGAGGGAGATGATTCTGAAAGAGCCTCTATAGACCTGCAGAGAAAGCGCTGAACAGAGTCTAGGATTGCTATTAGACTTGGATGGGATTAGTAAATCCAATTCAGAGGAGGCGAGAGGAGAAGAAGAGAGAATTAAGCCTCAGAATAGAGTTGAGAGCTTGAAAGGACTCCCGACTTTTTCTAGGTAGGGCAGTGGAGACTGAGAGGGGACAGAGACTTGGCCAAGGCCACAAGTCAGAGTCAGGACCCAAAGCAGCCCTTGCTCTCTGTGAGGGCAGCTCTCTTCCCTCGCGCCCCATCTCAGCACATTGAGAATTATGCTCCCCACCTACAAGAGAGCTTGTGGTATCTTTCCCAGGATCTGTGGGAACAGAGGGAACAGCTGGGTCTTTCCCAGAATCTGCCTCCTTTTATGTGTTTCTTCCCAGGGGTCAGCGTTGAAGTCAAGGCTGCCGCCAGCCCTCCATCCACAAACCTTTGTTTGGGTTCCCAGACCACATTTCCTGCCCTGACCAGCGTGCATCTCCCCCACCCTTCAGGGCTGCTGGCCCAGCCTTGACATGCCCAGAACAGAGGCCCCAGAATAGCCCAGAGCTGGCTCACTTGGGCAGAAAATGCCTTCCAAGGAAGCTGAGGCCTTGAGGTTCTTGTGGCTTTTCTTACCCACAGATAGCAGTTTCCTTTTTTAGAACATGAACTCAGAGGATGTGGCTCCCTGCCTTTTCATGAGTTGACTGTCTCCCAGGCACAGAATTCCAGGAACCCGTGGGGCCAGAGACAATGGCCTCTCAAGGTTGACTGCAGGGGGAGAGCGTGTCCCTTGCTGTGTAGCTGGAGCTGGCTCCAAGGGTCTGAAAACTTCATCCTGGCACCAAGTCTGGCCCAACTCTGGACCCAACAGGAATCTTGAGGATGTCCCACGACGCCACTCCTCTACCCTCAAATCATCCACACTTACTCATTCTGCCCTTCATGCAACAAGTGTATATCAAGGACCCACTGTGTGCTAGCTTCTTTGAGGAAGTAAAACTTTTTGGCTATATCAGATAAAACAGACAAAATCCCAGCTCTCAAGAAATCCATATTTTAAGAGGGCAGTGGTTAAAAGAGACCTCTGCACATTCTTTTACATATATATATATATACATTTATTGTAATATATACATACAAAGGCTTAAATATAAACCGAGCAGGTTTAAACTCAGGTCCATCCAGCACCAAAGTTCTCTATCTCCTGCCTCTGGATATATATATATATATATTATATAATGTGTGTGTGTGTTAATTGCTCAGTTGTGTTCAGCTCTTTGCGACCCCATGGACTCCTCTTTCTATGGAATTTTCCAGACAAGAATACTGGAGTGGGTAGCCAATTCGTTCTCCAGGGAATCTTTCCAACCAGTGACCGAACCTGGGTCTCCCACATTGCAGGCGGATTCTTTACCACCTGAGCCACCAGGGAAGCACTATATTATATAATACATATCATATATATAATATACAATAAATTTATATTATAATAATTATATAATAAATATATATCCTGCTTATAGATATATATTTATTATATATAATAATTATACCATATAAACATATAATAAATATTATATATCATTATATAGTTAATAAATAATAAAAATATTATTACATATAATTATATGTATATAATATATATCCAGAGGCTTTGGTGTTTTATATATATATATATATATATATATATATATATATATAGAGAGAGAGAGAGAGAGAGAGAGAGAGAGGGCTTTGATGTTAGGTAAACCTGAGTTTAAACCTGCTGTGTTCTCTGATCTTGGGTGGCTGTTCTAACTTCTCTGAACCTTAGCTTCCTTGATGCTAAAGTGGAGATAAGAGGGGCGGTCCTAAGATGGCGGAGGAATAGGACGAGGAGACCACTTTCTCTCCCACAAATTCATCAAAAGAACATTTAAAGGTTGAGTAAATTCCACAAAACAACTTCTGAGTGCTGGCAGAGGACATCAGGCACCCAGAAAAGCAGCCCATTGTCTTCAAAAGGAGGTAGGAAAAAATATAAAAGAGAGAAAAAAGAGGTAGGGATGGAGCTCCGTCCTGGGAAGGGAATCTTAAAAAGAGAGAAGTTTCCAAACACCAGGAAACACTCTCACTGCTGAGTCTGTGGTGAGCCTTGGAACCACAGAGGGCAACATAACTGGGAGGAAAAATAAATAAATAATTAAAACCCACAGGTTACGTGCCCAACGGTAACTCCCCCAGCGGAGAAGCAGCGCAAACGCCTGCACCCACCACTAGCAAGCAGGGGCTGGGCAGGGAGGCGCAGGCTGCATTGTTTAGAGTAAGGACCGGGCCTGAATGCCCCGAGGGCAATCTGAGGGAAAAAACCTGGGCTAGCAAACCAGACTGTGGGACAGCTACTACGTGAAAAGCCCTAACCTAAGACACTGCCAGGCCAGCTCACAGAACAAAGGACTGAACAGAGATAGCTGACTACAGACAATCCTCCTCCGGTGACAGGCAGCCAGAGCTGGAAGGGGGCAATCACAGCCCCAAAGAGGCATTATCTACCAAACTGCAAACAGGTTTCTTTGCTAACTAAGACTTCTTGGGGTTCTGGACGGTCATCATCCGCCTGAGAAGGTGCGCCAGTTGTACACCCAGAAAACTGAGCGGCAGGGACAGGGGAGGCGTCGCAGCAACGCTGCTCACCAAACACCTCATCACCTGAGCTGCTCGGACCTGGGAAGTGCACAAAACGCAGGCCCAACCGAGTCTGCACCTACCTCTGAGGACTACACGAGTGCCTGAACCTGAGCGGCTTAGACCTGGGAGGTGCATGCAGCCCAGGGCCGGCCTTGGATGGTTCCCAGAGGAGCAACCTAGAGCCTGAGCAGTGTGGGCAGGGAGGGCACAGGCAACGTGAGCAGGGGCAGGCCCAGTGTGGCTGAGACACTGCGAGCACACACCAGTGTTATTTGTTTGCAGCATCGCTCTCTCCCCACAGCGCAACTGAACAAGTGAGCTAAAAACTGTCCACCACCGCCCCCTTGTGTCAGGGCGGAAATCAGACACTGAAGAGACCAGCAAACAGAAAAAGCTAAAACAGAGAAAACCGCCTTGGAAGTGACAGGTGCAATAGATTAAAACCCTGTATTTAGTACCGACTACATAGGAAGGGGCATATAGATCTTGAGAAATATAAGCCGGACCAAGGAACTATCTGAAAATGAACTGACCCCACACTGCCCACAACACCAGAAAAGTCCTAGATATATTTTTACTATCATTCTTTATTTTTTAATTAAAAAAAATTTAAGTCCTCTATTACTCCTTTAATTTTCATTTTTATAACCTATTATTACTTTGGAAAAAAGGAGACCCTATTTTTTAAAGCAAACTTCATATATATATATATATTATAATTTTTGTGACTTTTTTTTTCTTTTCTTTAATATTGTATTTTTGAAAATCCAACCTCTACTCCAGGTTTTTAATCTTTGCTTTTGGGTATTTGTTATCAATTTTGTACCTTTAAGAACCCAATCTTCAATACCCATTTTTACTTGGGAGTGGGATTACTGGCTTGACTGCTCTCTCCCCCTTTGGACTCTCCTTTTTCTCCACCAGGTCGCCTCTATCTCCTCCCTCCCCCTTCTCTTCTCTACCCAACTCTGTGACTCTCTTTGTGTGTTCCAGACGGTGGAGAACACAGGGAACTGATTAATGGCTGGATCTGTCTCTCTCCTTTTGATTCCTCCCTTTATCCTCCTGGCCACCTGTCTCCTTCCTCTTTCTCTTCTCATTATAACTCCGTGAACATCTCTGAGCAGTCCAGACTGTGGATTGCACATAAGGAAGTGATTACTGGCTAGCTTGCTCTCTCCTCTTTTGATTCCACCTCATCTCATTTGGTCACCTCTAACTCCCTCCTCCCTCTTCTCTTCTCCATGTAACTCTGTGAACCTCTCTGGGTATCCCTCACTGTGGAGAAACTTTTCATCTTTAACCTAGATGTTTTATCAATGGTGCTGTATAGATAGAGAAGTCTTGAGGCTACTGTAAAAATAAGACTGAAAACCAGAAGCAGGAGGCTTACGTCCAAATCCTGAGAACACCAGAGAACTCCTGACTCCAGGGAACATTAATCAACAGGAGCTCATCAAACGCCTCCATACCTACACTGAAACCAAGCACCACCCAATGGCCAACAAGTTCCAGATCAAGACATACCACACAAATTCTCCAGCAACACAGGAACACAGCCCTGAGCTTCAATATACAGGCTGCCCAAAGTTATTCCAAACCCATTGACATCTCATAACTCATTACTGGACACTTCATTGCACTCCAGAGAGAAGAAATCCAACTCCACCCACCAGAACACTGACACAAGCTTCCCTAACCAGGAAACCTTGAAAGCCACCCATACACTCCACCCACAGGGAGGAAACTCCACAATAAAGAGAACTCCACAAACTGCCAGTATACAAAAAGACCACCCCAAACTCAGCAATATAAACAAGATGAAAAGGCAGAGAAATACCCAGCAGGTAAAGGGACAAGATAAATGCCCATCAAACCAAACAAAAGAGGAAGAGATAAGGAATCTACCTGATAAAGAATTCCAAATAATGATAGTGAAAATGATCCAAAATCTTGAAATCAAAATGGAATCACAGATATATAACCTGGAGACAAGGACTGAGAAGATGCAAGAAAGGTTTAACAAGGACCTAGAAGAAATAAAAAAGAGTCAGTATATAATGAATAATGCAATAAATGAGATGAAAAACACTCTGGAGGGAACAAATAGTAGAATAATGGAGGCAGAAGATAGGATTAGTGAAGTAGAAGATAGAATGGTAGAAATAAATGAATCAGAGAGGAAAAAAGAAAAACGAATTAAAAGAAATGAGGACAGTCTCAGAGACCTCCAGGACAATATGAAACGCTCAAATATTCGAATTATAGGAGTCCCAGAAGAAGAAGGCAAAAAGAAAGAGCATGAGAAAATACTTGAGGAGATAATAGTTGAAAACTTCCCTAAAATGGGGAAAGAAGTAATCACCCAAGTCCAAGAAACCCAGAGAGTCCCAAACAGGATAAACCTAAGGCAAAACACCCCAAGACACATATTAATCAAATTAACAAAGATCAAACACAAAGAACAAATATTAAAAGCAGCAAGGGAAAAACAACAAATAACACACAAGGGGATTCCCATAATGATAACAGCTGATCTTTCAGTAGAAACTCTTCAGGCCAGGAGGGAATGGCAGGACATACTTAAAGTGATGAAAGAAAATAACCTACAGCCCAGATTACTGTACCCAGCAAGGATCTCATTCAAATATGAAGGAGAAATCAAAAGCTTTACAGACAAGCAAAAGCTGAGAGAATTCAGCACCACCAAACCAGCTCTCCAACAAATGCTAAAGGACCTTCTCTAGACAGGAAACACAAAAAGGGTGTATAAACTTGAACCCCAAACAATAAAGTAATGGCAATGGGATCATCCTTATCAATAATTACCTTGAATGTAAATGGATTGAATGCCCCAACCAAAAGGCAAAGACTGGCTGAATGGATACAAAAACAAGACCCCTATACATGTTGTCTACAAGAGACCCACCTCAAAACAGGGGACACATACAGACTGAAAGTGAAGGGCTGGAAAAAGATATCCCACCCAAATAGAGACCAAAAGAAAGCAGGAGTAGCAATACTCATATCAGATAAAATAGACTTTAAAACAAAGGCTGTGAAAAGAGACAAAGAAGGACACTACATAATGATCAAAGGATTAATCCAAGAAGAAGATATAACAATCATAAATATATATGCACCCAACATAGGAGCACCACAATGTGTAAGACAAATGCTAACAAGGATGAAAGGGGAAATTAACAATTATACAATAATAGTGGGAGACTTTAATACCCCACTCACACCTATGGATAGATCAACTAAAGAGAAAATTAACAAGGAAACACAAACTTTAAATGATACAATAGACCAGTTAGACCTAATTGATATCTATAGGACATTTCACCCCAAAACAATGAATTTCACCTTTTTCTCAAGCGTACACGGAACCTTCTCCAGGATAGATCACAACCCGGGCCATAAATCTAGCCTTGGTAAACTCAAAAAAATTGAAATCATTCCAAGCACCTTTTCTGACCACAATGCAGTAAGATTAGATCTCAATTATAGGAGAAAAACTATTAAAAATTCCAATGTATGGAGGCTGAACAACACGCTGCTGAATAACCAACAAATCACAGAAGGAATCAAAAAAGAAATAAAAATATGCATAGAAATGAATGAAAATGAAAACAAAAACACAACAACCCCAAACCTGTGGGATACTGTAAAAGCAGTGCTAAGGGAAAGGTTTATAGCAATACAGGCATACCTCAAGAAACAAGAAAAAAGTCAAATAAATAACCTAACTCTACACCTAAAGCAACTAGAAAAGGAAGAAATGAAGAACCCCAGGGTTAGTAGAAGGAAAGAAATGTTTAAAATTAGGGCAAAAATAAATGCAAAAGAAACAAAAGAGACCAGAGCAAAAATCAACAAAGCCAAAAGCTGGTTCTTTGAAAGGATAAATAAAATTGACAAACCATTAGCCAGATTCATCAATAAACAAAGGGAGAAAAATCAAATCAATAAAATAGAAATGAAAATGGAGAGATCACAACAGACAACACAGAAATACAAAGGATCATAAGAGACTACTATCAGCAATTATATGGCAATAAAATAGACAATGTGGAAGAAATGGAAAAATTCTTAGAAAAGTACAACTTTCCAAAACTGAACCAAGAAGAAATAGAAAATCTTAACAGACCCATCACAAGCACAGAAATTGAACTGTAATCAGAAATCTTCCAGCAAACAAAAGCCCAGGTCCAGACAGCTTCACAGCTGAATTCTACCAAAAATTTAGAGAAGAGCTAACACCTATCCTACTCAAACTTCCAGAAAATTGCAGAGGAAAGTAAACTTCCAAACTCATTCTATGAGGCCACCATCACCCTAATACCAAAACCTGACAAAGATGCCACAAAAAAGGAAAACTACAGACCAATATCACTGATGAACATAGATGCAAAAATCCTTAACAAAATTCTAGCAATCAGAATCCAACAACACATTAAAAAGATCATACACCATGATCAAGTGTGCTTTATCCCAGGGATGCAAGGATTCTTCAATATTCACAAATCAATCAATGTAATACACCACATTAACAAATTGAAAAATAAAAGACATATGATTATCTCAATAGATGCAGAGAAAGCCTTTGACAAAATTCAACATCCATTTATGATAAAAACTCTCCAGAAAGCAGGAATAGAAGGAACATACCTCAACATAATAAAAGCTATATATGACAAACCCACAGCAAACATTATCCTCAATGGTGAAAAATTGAAAGCATTTCTCCTGAAGTCAGGAACAAGACAAGGGTGCCCACTTTCACCAATACTATTCAACATAGTTATGGAAGTTTTGGCCACAGCAACCAGAGCAGAAAAAGAACTAAAAGGAATCCAAATTGAAAAAGAAGAAGTAAAACTCTCACTGTTTGCAGATGACATGATCCTTTACACAGAAAATCCTAAAGACTCCACTAGAAAATTACTAGAGCTAATCAATGAATATAGTAAATTTGCAGGATATAAAATCAACACATAGAAATCCCTTGCATTCCTATACACTAATAATGAGAAAATAGAGAAATTAAGGAAACAATTCCATTCACCAATGCAATGAAAAGGATAAAATACTTAGGAATATATCTACCTAAAGAAACTAAAGACCTATATATAGAAAACTATAAAACACTGGTGAAAGAAATCAAAGAGGACACTAACAGATGGAGGAATATACCATGTTCATGGATTGGAAGAATCAATATAGTGAAAATGAGTATACTATGCAAAGCAATCTATAGATTCAATGCAATCCCTATCAAGCTACCAGCGTTATTTTTCACAGAGCTAGAACAAATAATTTCACAATTTGTATGGAAATACAAAAAACCTCAAATAGCCAAAGCAATCTTGAGAAAGAAGAATGGAACTGGAGGAATCAACCTACCTGACTTCAGGCTCTACTACAAAGCCACAGTCATCAAGACAGTATGGTACTGGCACAAAGACAGAAATATAGATCAATGGAACAAAATAGAAAGCCCAGAGATACATCCACGCACCTATGGACACGTTATCTTTGACAAAGGAGGCAAGAATATACAATGGAGAAAAGACAATCTCTTAAACAAGTGGTGCTGGGGAAACTAGTCAACCACTTGTAAAAGAATGAAACTAGAAAACTTTCTAACACCATACACAAAAAAACTCAAAATGGATGAAAGGTCTAAACATAAGACCAGAAACTGTAAAACTTCTAGAGGAGAACACAGGCAAAACACTCTCCGACATAAATCACAGCAGGATCCTCTATGATCCACCTCCCAGAATATTGGAAATAAAAGCAAAAATAAACAAATGGGACCTAATTAAACTTAAAAGCTTCTGCACAACAAAGGAAACTATAAGCAAGGTGAAAAGACAGACTTCAGAATGGGAGGAAATAATAGCAAATGAAGCAACTGACAAAGAACTAATCTCAAAAATAAGCAAGCAACTCCTGCAGCTCAATTCCAGAAAAATAAATGACCCAATCAAAAAATGGGCCAAAGAACTAAACAGATATTTCTCCAAAGAAGACATACAGATGGCTAACAAACACATGAAAATATGCTCAACATCACTCATTACCAGAGAAATGCAAATCAAAACCACAATGAGGTACCATTTCACGCCAGTCAGAATGGCTGCTATCCAAATGTCTACAAGCAATAAATGCTGGAGAGGGTGTGGAGAAAAGGGAACCCTCTTACACTGTTGGTGGGAATGCAAACGAGTACAGCCACTGTGGAGAACAGTGTGGAGATTCTTTAAAAAGCTGGAAGTAGAACTGCCTTCAGTCAGTTCAGTTCAGTTGCTCAGTCATGTCTGACTCTTTGTGACCCCATAAATTGCAGCACGCCAGGCCTCCTTGTCCATCACCAGCTCCCAGAGTTCACTCAGATTCATGCCCATCGAGTCAGTGATGCCATCCAGCCATCTCATCCTTTGTCATCCCCTTCTCCTCCTGCCCTCAATCCCTCCCAGTATCAGAGTCTTTTCCAATGAGTCAACTCTTTGCATGAGGTGGCCAAAGTACTGGAGTTCACCTTTAGCATCATTTCTTCAAAAGAAATCCCAGGGCTGATCTCCTTCAGAATGGACTGGTTGGATCTCCTTGCAGTCCAAGGGACTCTCAAGAGTCTTCTCCAACACCACAGTTCAAAAGCATCAATTCTATGGTGCTCAGCTTTCTTCACAGTCCAACTCTCACATCCATACATGACCACTGGAAAAACCATAGCCTTGACTAGACAGACCTTTGTTGGCAAAGTAATGTCTCTGCTTTTGAATATGCTATCTAGGTTGGTCATAACTTTCCTTCCAAGGAGTAAGCATCTTTTAATTTCATGGCTGCAGTCACCATCTGCAGTGATTTTGGAGCCCAAAAAAATAAAGTCTGACACTGTTTCTACTGTTTCCCCATCTATTTCCCATGAAGTGATGAGACCAGATGCCATGATCTTCATTTTCTGAATGTTGAGCTTTAAGCCAACTTTTTCACTCTCCACTTTCACTTTCATCAAGAGGCTTTTTAGTTCCTCTTCACTTTCTGCCATAAGGGTGGTGTCATCTGCATATCTGAGGTTATTGATATTTCTCCCGGCAATCTTGATTCCAGCTTGTGCTTCTTCCAGCCCAGTGTTTCTCATCAGGTACTCTGCAGAGAAGTTAAATAAGCAGGGTGACAATATACAGCCTTGACGTACTCCTTTTCCTATTTGGAACCAGTCTGATGTTCCATGTCCAGTTCTAACTGTTGCTTCCTGACCTGCATATAGGTTTCTCAAGAGGCAGGTCAGGTGGTCTGGTATTCCCATCTCTTGAAGAATTTTCCACAGTTTATTGTGATCCACACAGTCAAAGGCTTTGGCATAGTCAACAAAGCAGAAATAGATGTTTTTCTGGAACTCTCTTGCTTTTTTGATGATTCAGCGGATGTTGGCAATTTGATCTCTGGTTCCTCTGCCTTTTCTAAACCAGCTTGAACATCTGGAAGTTCACGGTTCATGTATTGCTGAAGCCTGGCTTGGAGAATTTTGAGCATTACTTTACTAGCTTGTGAGATGAGTGCAATTGTGCAGTAGTTTGAGCATTCTTTGGCATTCCCTTTCTTTGGGATTGGAATGAAAACGGACTTTTCCAGTCCTGTGGCCACTGCTGAGTTTTCCAAATTTGCTGGCATATTGAGTGCAGCACTTTCACAGTATCATCTTTCAGGATTTGAAATAGCTCAACTGGAATGCCATCACCTCCACTAGCTTTGTTCGTAGTGATGCTTTCTAAGGCCAACTTGACCTCACATTCAGGGTGTCTGGCTCTAGGCAGGTGATCACACCATCATGATTATCTTGGTCATGAAGATCTTTTTTGTACAGTTCTTCTGTGTATTCTTGCCACCTCTTCTTAATATCTTCTGCTTCTGTTAGGTCCAGACCATTTCTGTCCTTTATCTAGCCCATCTTTGCATGAAATGTTCCCTTAGTATCTCTAATTTTCTTGAAGAGATCTCTAGTCTTTCTCATTCTGTTGTTTTCCTCTATGTCTTTGCATTGATCACTGAGGAAGGCTTTCTTATCTCTCCTCTATTCTTTGGAAGACTCCATTCAGATGTCTATATCTTTCCTTTTCTCCTTTACTTTTTGCTTCTCTTCTTTTCACAGCTATTTGTAAGGCCTCCTCAGACAGCCATTTTGCTTTTTTGCATTTTTTTTCCATGGGGATGGTCTTGATCCCTGTCTCCTGTACATAGTCATGAACCTCCATCCACAGTTCATCAGACATTCTATCTATCAGATTTAGTCCCTTAAATCTATTTCTCACTTCCACTGTATAATCATAAGGGATTTGATTTAGGTCATACCTGGATGGTCTAGTGGTTTTCCCTACTTTCTTTAATTTAAACCTGAATTTGGCAATAAGGAGTTCATGATCTGAGCCACAGTCAGCTCCTGAACTGCCTTATAACCCAGCAATTCCACTGCTGGGCATACATACCAAAGAAACTAGAATTGAAAGAGACACGTGTACCCCAATGTTCATCGCAGCACTGTTTATAATAGCCAGGACATGGAAGCAATCTAGATGTCCATCAGCAGATGAATGGATAAAAAAGCTGTGGTGCATATACACAATGGAGTATTACTCAGCCATTAAAAAGAATACGTTTGAATCCGTTCTAATGAGGTGGATGAAACTGTAGCCTATTATACAGAGTGAAGTAAGCCAGAAAGAAAAACACCAATACAGTATACTAACGCATATATATGGAATTTAGAAAGATGGTAATGATAACCCTGTATGAGAGACAGCAAAAGCAACACAGATGTATAGAACAGTCTTTCGGACTCTGTGGGAGAGGGAGAGGGTGGGATGATTTGGGAGAGTGGGATGATTTGGGAGAATGGCATTGAAACATGTATAATATCATATTTGAAACGAATTGCCAGTGCAGGTTTGATGCATAATACAGGATGCTTGGGGCTGGTGCACTGGGATGACCCAGAGGGATGGTACAGGGAGGGAGGTGGGGGGGGGGTTCAGGATGGGGAACATGTGTATACCTGTGGCAGATTCATGTTGATGTATGGCAAAACCAATACAATATTGTAAAGTAATTAGCCTCCAATTAAAATAAATAAATTTATGTTAAAAAAATAAAGTGGTGATAAAAAGATAAAAAGTCCTGCAGGGGCTTGGGAGAGGCACCATATAATTCTCCTTTGGAACACTGAGGAGACATCACCCAGAGAAGGGAACCTGTGACCTGTCTTAGGGGAAGTGTGTGAGTTTACCAGGTGAAGCTGGTAAAGCAGGAGGGCCTTTGTAGCAAAGATGTGGTATTGCGCTTGGGACACCGGGGACAGTATTTCAGGAGGGGCATGAGTGGAGTGCAGGCAATGAAGCTGGTGTCATTATTCTGAGGGCAGAGGGAAGCACTGAAAGGTTTAGGGAGGTGAGTCACACTGATGGGGGTGCTGGTCTGGAACCTCAAGCTGGTGCATGACAGTGGGCAGACAGCCTGGGGGCAGAGAGGCCAGTGAGAGGTGGAGGGCACAGCCCAGGCCTCCTCTCCACTGAGGAGAGGCCAAAGTGGCAAAAAAGGAAAAATACATGTGGGTGTGGGAGACTCAGACAGATGCGGACTTCAGCACTTCCTCTGCCACTCCCAGCTCCAAGCCCCCCACTTATTAGTTGTGTGACCCTCAGTTCAGTTCAGTTCAGTCGCTCAGTCATGTTCGACTCTTTGCAACCCCATGGACTGCAGCATGACAGGCCTCCCTGTCCATCACCAACTCCTGGAGTTTACTCAAACTCATGTCCATTCAGTTGGTGACGCCATCCAACCATCTCATCCTCTGTCGTCCCCTTCTCTTCCCACCTTCAATCTTTCCCAGCATCAGGGTCTTTTCAAATGAGTCAGTTCCCTGAGAAGGTATTAATATTTCTCTCTCAGCCTTGATGAATTAGCTGAAGTGGCAGCTAAAAGGGAAAAGCCCTGACTGGTGACGTCTAGTAAGTGTGAGATCCCTCCCCCATACCTGGAGGCAGAAGTTGGTGACTGATTTTTCTGCTCTGAGCCGCCCAGGGGTGCCAGGGAAAGCCTGAGTCTGATTGTTCAGAAAGGACGTGCAAGTATTCCCAAGCCTGCATGGTCCCCACAGTGCCTGGGCATCATGACAGACCTGGGGGCTAGGATCAGAGCCTCCAAAAGTGGGGGAGAGGAAAACGGAGCTAAAAGAACTGGACCAGATCTTTGGGTTTGAGTCACCACCCAGTCCCAGTCCTCTCTAGTCCTGGCCCTGCTGGGTCTGGCTGGGCCCTGCTCCAAGTCACATCTGCTCCTTGTCCTCAAGGAGGTCACCATCAACTAAGGAAGATTCACAGACTGGGCCATTGTGTAATGCAAGAGCATACCCAAGCCAGCTCCTCATGGGCAAGGTCTTACTAAACCACTGAGCCCTCATAGCTACCTTGGGAAGGAAGTACCATGGTGTCCACTTTATAAATAAGGAAACAGCAGCTTAAAGAGAAGGATAGGACCAGAGTCGTCCAGCTTGGAAGTGACTGAGTCAGTACAGAAATCACAACCTGGCCACCTCCAGGACCTGAGTGGCCAGCCTGGGCCAGGGGACTTGGGTTTCAGCAAGGTCAGGGTTGTGCCAGGACTCGATCTCAACATTATCAACCTGTGAGTTGTGACCCTGGGCCTCCCAGCAGGGAGGAAAAGGAGAGTCTGGATCAGCGAAGGGCCCACACCTGCATGGACCCTGGCCTTTGCAGAACTGAGTAGGGCTGACAGCTTCATGGCCTCCAGCTGTTCACTCATACCCTCCATGGGCAGGCCCACAAGGACAGCAATAGGGGTGCTTGTCCCCACCTCCAGGTTAAGTAAAGCAAAGGTGAAGGAGGTCTTGGTTTGAGGTCTAACTGTTCCCTTGTCTCAGCTCAGCCTCTTGTGAACTCTTTAGACTTGCACAGGCCTTTGCCCCTCTCTGAGCCTCAGCTTTCTGTCTGTAAAATGGGAACACTTACACAGACCACACACACTGTGAAAATGAAATGAGATAACATGTAAAAGGACCTCACCAGTCAGAGGAGTCAGTGTGCAGAGAATGCTAAAGCTAAAGGTAGCATATTTTCTTGCAGACAAAGGAATTTAAGAATGAGGGGCCTGGACCCTGCCGCTGACCTGCTCTGTGACTCTGAGACAGTGGTTTCCCCTCTCCGAGCTTCAGATCTCTGCTGGGCAGCCTGCTCTAGCCTCCTGTGTTCCTGGGCTGGAAAGGGAATTGGTTTCCATCAGTTCGGTTGGGAGTCCTAAGCCACGGCTGAAAGGAATCTGACCAGCCCCCCAGGCTCGTTGGAGCAGCTGGAAAAGACACAAACAAAACCCAGAAGCCAGTTAGTCCAGAACTGCCTCCCTCTGACCCAGGCGAACTTGTTGAGGTCTAACCTGCCTGTGACTTGGCCCACCCTCTGCACATGCTGTTCCTTCAGCCTGGAGGCTCTCCCCCGATTCCTACCCTTCACAACTCAGCAGTCCCCAGCAGAAGTTTTCACACACACGCTTCACCGGTGCTGACCTTTCCTCCAGGCTCCTGAATCACTTGTCCACAATACCTGCCTCCAGCTTGCACCTGTGAAAGGGTGACCTGGAGACCTGTGAGGTGGGGTCCCAGCCCTCTTTGATGCAGGAGTGGATAAGTTCAGAGAATTTAGGTCACACAGTAGATGGGAGGCCTTGTTCTCCAACTCCACTCTCCTGGCCTCTCACTGGCTGGGGCAGTGACTTGATTCCTGTAGAGGCTGGGGAAGAGCTTAAAGGCAGGCAGTTATTTCTGAGAACGCTTATCTCCTGGGGATGTTAGGGTTCGAAAGACCTGTGGCTTGCTCAGGATGCCACAGCCCTTTCAGACTGAGCGCGATGGCTCTTGGAGGAGTTTCGTGTCCCGTTTCCAAGCCCGCTTCGCGAAGCAGTAGGGGCGGGATGGCCCCCGAGGACTGCGGATTGCCAACGGTTCAGGGAGGAAGCAGTTAATAGGGGTCTTGCTGCCCCCCCCCGACCCCGTTCGCCCTGGGAAATCCCATCCCCAGCCAGCCGTCTCGCTGTTCCTTTAAGGTGGGGCCCGGCACCTGGAGCCACTCGGAGCCGCTCCACCCGGGAGTCTCCGCCAGTCCGGCTGCTGGCCGGGAGGACGCGGATCCGAGGAGAGGTGGGGCGGGCCGCGTCCCGGAGCCCAAGCGCAGGTTCCCCGCAGCCGTCTGCTAAGCCTGGGGCAGGAGTGGGGCTGGTCATCACCGGAGTCGACAGCCAAGCAGGATTCCGTGCGCCCCTCAAAGCCCCCACCCGGTGGCCGAGCCCCTGCCCGGTGAAGGGGGCTTGGCACCGCTCCCACCGGGACCGGGACGGGACCCTTGAACTAGACCCCCAGCCGGACGTTAGCCTTTCTGCAGGGGCGTGGAGAGCAGGGCGGGGGGACGGTCGCCAGGGCCGCCCCTAACGCTAGGCGCCCCCAGCAGGCCGGAGGGACCGCCTTTCCCAGGTTCGCGCTGCCCTCGGGCTCGACAGCCACCATGTCTTCACCCCGGGTGGATTCGTCGGGCTCCTCGCGCGGGATCCACGCCTGACCCTACGGCGCGATGACTGCGCCCAAGGTGGGTATAAACTTCCTTAACTGCGCCCCCCGCCCCGCCCCCGTCTTCAGGAGCAGCTCGGCTCCTCCTAAGCCAACGCCGCCTGGTCCCCTTCCCTTCACCCTGACCTCAGTGATTTAGTGCGCAGAGTTTGGACACCCAAGTCTCCTCCTATCTGTGCTGTGACTCGCTGGGTGGCCTTGGACCATTGGCGCTTGGAGCCTCAGTTTGCCCCCGGGGTTACGGTGAAGATCGTTCAGAACACTTCTTGTTCAGATGGTTTAGTTCTTTACAGAAAACTGCCACCTAAAGTTCTCTGGTTGGTAGCGGGGACAGTAGGATATCATTGTGCCCATTTCACAAAGGAGGAAACGGAGGCACGGAGGATCTAGGCAACTCACCCAGTGTCAGAGCCAGGCTTCCTCCTCTGTCCAGCTGTGCCACTGCTTGCCAGCCTCCCATTTCATCTTCACAACCTGCTCTTCCCCGGGAGGCAGTACCTTGAGCTCAGAGATGTTGAGCACCCTGATCAAGATCACAGAGCAAACAAGAGTGGCCATAGTCAAAGGGACATGACTTCACCGACAAAGTCCGTCTAGTCAAAACTGGTTTTTCCAGTAGTCACGTATGGATGTGAGAGTTGCACCATAAAGAAAGCTGAGGGCCGCAGAATTGATGCTTTTGAACTGTCTTGTTGGAGAAGACTCTTGAGAGTCCCTTGGACTGCAAGGAAATCAAGCCAGTCCATCCTAAAGGATATCGGTCCTGAATATTCATTGGAAGGACTAGTGCTGAAGCTGAAACTCCAATACTTTGGCCACCTGATGTGAAGAACTGACTCATAGGAAAAGACCCTGATGCTGGGGAAGATTGAAGGCAGGAGGAGAAGGGGATGACAGAGGATGAGGTGGTTGGATGGCATCACCGACGTGATGGACATGAGTTTGAGTAAGCTCTTGGAGCTGGCAATGGACAGAGAAGCCTGGCGTGCTCCAGTCCATGAGGTCGCAAAGTGCTGGACACAACTAAGGACTGAACTGACAGAGGGAGTGACAGCTCTAGCTGGTGGGAGGTGTGCATGGCAGCAGCAGAAAGACTTCTGCAAGGATGCGGTGTTTGGCATGGGCCTCGAAGGGGGTTGTGAAATGAGGGCCCTGAATGGGGACAGAGGGCTCCCCAGGCGGAGGGAGCAACAGGTATACAGGACCCCAGGTGGCAGGAACTTGGTGGCATGGATTGGAATAGGAGGGAGCTGGAAGGAGGGGGCCAGCCTGGCAG
The DNA here is from genome assembly GCF_014754425.2 of Oryx dammah. Classification (NCBI taxonomy): domain Eukaryota; kingdom Metazoa; phylum Chordata; class Mammalia; order Artiodactyla; family Bovidae; genus Oryx; species Oryx dammah. The sequence continues at coordinate 89,261,106 of NW_024070212.1, read as the reverse complement.
CCTGAGTGCTGGATTGAGAATGGCACTTCTCTGGGGCTGGACTGGGGTCATGCCCTCCAGGGCAGGGAGCCCTTCCTTCCTCCCCCCTGATCAGGGTCCAGGGTGCACTCCTGTGAAGGGTGAGTAAACTGCCTGAAGACCACCTCTCTGAAATGGACCAGGGGAATCTTGGGTGAGCACATCCTGCTGATAATCCATCAGAGCCCTGATCTGTAAAAATAATGAAAACTACCGCACAACAGAGTGGTCTGTCCTTCATCCAGCAGACACTGACAGCTTCCACTGCCCAGGGGTGGCAGGTCATTGTGCACTCTGCCTGCCCATGGAGCGGGGGAATCCACATGGAGAGGGGCTGACTCACACAGAAGGAGATGAGGTGGCCTCCAATGAGACCATGCTAGGGGTGATCCAGGGGCTTCTCCGAGGTCCGGAAGCATTTGAGTCAGGAAGGAGGGCAGGGCATTTTAGAAAGTGGGAACTGACTGAGCTAAAGACTTACAAATGCATCTATTCACAGCATGGTCTAGACTTTATATACTGAAAAATACAGATCTATCTAGCTGTGCACTCACAGGTATTTGAGTTAGACGTGTGTGTGTGTTAGTTGCTCAGTTGTGTCTGATTCTTTGCAACCCCATGGATTGTAGCCCACCAGGCTCCTCTGTCCATGGAATTCTCCAGGCAAGAATACTGGAGTGAGTAGCCATTCTTTCTCCAGGGGATCTTCCCAGCCCAGGGATCAAACCTGGGTCTCCTGCATTGCAGGCAGATTCTTTACCATCTGAGCCACCAGGGAGTCAGAGTAGACCTGGTTCAGATTTGGCATTGACCTCAGACAAGCTGTCACCCTTGCAGCTCCAGTGTCTTCAGGACCTAGTGCTGTTGCAAGGATTAAGATGGGGGCACCTGTAAGTTGCTGGGTGTGGTTCCCAGCCCCTGTAAATGCCCAGCACACACCTGCTGCCACTATCATCAGGGATGCAGGCCAAGGGAGGAGGACCCAAAAGGAAGCATCCACTGTGGATCGTGCTCATCTCTGATGGGTAGCATTAATGATATTTGCATTTTCATTCTCTTATCTGGTTTTCTCCTCTCCTCCACAATGAGGAACTATTGCTTTTATAGAAATTTAAAAGCATCATAAGTTACCTTACAATGCAGGGGTTGACACACAAGCTGTATGCTGCTTTGGTAAAGTCTCTCATCTCCCTGGACTCAGTCTCAGTTCAGTTCAGTTGCTCAGTCGTGTCTGACTGTGCGAACCCATGGACTGCAGCATACACACATACATACTTTAAAAAATTTTTTATTTTTTAATTGAAGGATAATTGCTTTACAGAGTTGGTGATGCTTTACAGTTGCTTTACATCACCAACTCCTGGAGCTTGTTCAAACTCATGTCCATCGAATCAGTGATGCCATCCAACCATCTCATCCTCTGTCATCCCCTTCTCCTCCTGCCTTCAATCTTTCCCAGCCTCGGGGTCTTTTCAAATGAGTCAGTTCTTCACATCAGGTGGCCAAAGTGTTGGAGTTTCAGCTTCAGCATCAGTCCTTCCAGTGAATATTCAGGACTGATTTTCTTAGGATGGACTGGTTGGATCTCCTTGCTGTCCAAGGGACTCTCAAGAGTCTTTTCTAACACCACAGTTCAAAAGCATCAATTCTTCAGTGCTCAGCTTTCTTTATAGTCCAACTTTCACATCCACACATGACTACTGGAAAAATCATAGCTTTGACTAGATGGACCTTTGTTGGCAAAGTAATGTCTCTGTTTTTTAATAAGCTGTCCAGGTTGGTCATAACTTTTCTTCCAAGGAGCAAGCATCTTTTAATTTCATGGCTGCAGTCACCATCTGCAGTGATTTTGGAGCCCCCCAAAATAAAGTCTGTCACTGTTTCCACTGTTTCCCCATCTATTTCCCATGAAGTGACGGGACCAGATGCCATGATCTTCGTTTTCTGAATGTTGAGCTTTAAGCCAACTTTTTCACTCTCCTCTTTCACTTTCATCAAGAGGTTCTTTAGTTCCTCTTCGCTTTCTGCCATAAAGATGGTGTTATCTGCCATAAGGGTGGACTCAGTCTAGTCATTTGCAAAACAAGAATTTCTTTCCCTGCCCTGACCATCTGCCTCAGTTGTGGTCAGATGAGACGCCAGGTGTGAAGGGGAACTGTCAAGTGTCAACATATAGGTGAGGGGTTAAACTGTTACCGATTTGCTGGGGTTTTTTTTCTTTCAGTTTTTCCTTCTGACAGCCTTTCCTTGGAGAGAGTGTAGTGAGGTTCTTTTTCTCCCCCAGAGAAAACACCTTGAGCTGGAGATAGGAGGCACTTGCCCCATTGACAGATTCACAGGAAGAGAACCAAAGGTAATTTACAAATGGCATGTTTCTATATGCTTCTGGTGGCCTGGAGGCTCAGGAAGATTGGGGTCCACTCCTTGAGTACCTCATTTCATGTATACATTTTATCTTTCTTGCTCACATGTGTACATAGACACACATACACACTTTAAAAAAATTTTATTTTTTAATTGAAGGATAATTGCTTTACAGAATTTTGCTGTTTTCTGTCAAACCTCAACATGAATCAGCCATGGGTATACATATATCCCCTCCCTTTTGAACCTCCCTCCCATCTCCCTCCCCACCTCATCCCTCTAGGTTGATACAGAGCCCCTGTTTGAGTTTCCCGAGCCATACAGCAAATTCCTGTTGGCTATCTGTTTTACATTTGGTAATGTAAGTTTCCATGTCACTCTTTCCATACCTCTCACCCTCTCCTCCCCTCTCCCCATGTCCATAAGTCTATTGTCTTATGTCTGTTTCTCCATTGTTGCCCTGTAAATAAATTCTTCAGTACCATTTTTCTAGATTCTGTATATATGCATACACACATTTTTAAACACATCTGGAAACATGCCCTTTTGAAATCTAAAGTCTCACCTACTAGATCTTGAACACTTTGCCATGCTCTTCAGCTCCCCAAGCACGCTTCCCTGGTGGCTCAGAGGTTAGAGCATCTGCCTGCAATGTGGGAGACCTGGGTTCAGGAAGATACCCTGGAGAAGGAAATGGCAACCCACTCCAGTATTCTTGCCTGGAGAATCCCATGGATGGAGGAGCCTGGTGGGCTACAGTCCACGGGGTCGCTAAGAGTCAGACACCACTGAGCGACTTCACTTTCAGCTCCCCGAGGAGTGTGTCTTTGAATGACTGCACAGCAGGGCATTGTTCAGATGTACCCTGTTAGGCTGGGCAAGCCCCATTTGGAAGGCTGACCATTAGTCTTCCTGAGGTCTATGAGTCCCCGGCCCTCTCCTTCACTGGCTCAACTTGTGGAAAAGGAGAGGGGGATTCTGTAAGTTTTCCTGGAGAGCACACATCTCCATCCATCTATCTGTAAGGATGAGGAGACAGGTCAGGCGCAGTTGGGAGGCTTATCCCAGGACACGGCTGGTGAGCTGCAGAGTAGGGACCAAAACCAGACTCCAAGGCTGGGTGCTGCAGCAGCATTCCCTCCCCTCTCCCAATCCCTCCCAGCTAGGAGAGGGGCTTTTCACCCAACAAGGTTTATTCAGCAACACTCTTTCTCATTTAGGAGAATTTCTTCAACAACTGTTTATGGAGCAGCTACTATGTGCTAGGCACTAGGGGATAGAGCTGTAAACAAGGCAGATACAGACCCTGCCCTCAGGGAGCTTGCTGTCTGGTTAGGACAAGACACAAAGAGAAGTCAGACAGATAACAGCTTGGTCAATGAAGGCCCAGGGGACTCTGAGTTTAAAGTGTCCCCTTTGAAGGCTTCTCAGGTGAGAGTCAAGCTGAGCGTCGAGAAGACATTGATGATAGCAAGTTACCAGGGAGAGGGAACAGCGTGTACAATGACCTGGATGTTGGTTTTGGAGAAATCCCTTCCTGTCTGTATAATCTGGAGCCAGGGTTCCTCCCAGGTGTTTTTTCCCACCCCCTGGGCATTTTGTTTTTCCTCACTGAGATAACACTGTGTGCTTAATTTGGCACCTAAGTTGGAAAACGTCAGATATCATAAGAATTTCCCCCTGTTGTTAAATATCTGTGCTGAGCTTTATTTATTTTTTTTTTAGATCAGTTATGAATATTCCATCTAGATTTTATGCCATGGTTTATTCACCCTTTGTCTATAGTTGGACATTTAGGCTCTTTCCAAATTATGACCATTAAAAATAAGGCCACAAAACCACCTTTTTGCATGAAATTTTGCTTTGTGCTGTGAATCTCAGCTCCAGGCTTCTCAGTGCCCTTTCCCCACTGGCGCCAGTACCTGCCCCCGGTTTCAGGGTCTTCCTCTGTCAGACGGAGATTTGTAGTTGTTGTTTAGTCACTAAGTCATATCCTACTCTTTTGCAACTCCGTGGACTGTAGCCCACCAGGTCCTCTGTCCATGGAATTTCCCAGGCAAGAATACTGGAATGGGTTGCTATTTCCTTCTCCAGGGAATCTTCCCAACCCAGGGATCGAACCCAGGTCTCCTGCATTGCAGGCAAATTCTTTACCAACTGAGCCACCTGGGAAGCCTATTAAATGGAGATAAGAGCATCACCCTTTCGAGATTGTGACCTGGGTGAAGTGAGACAACGCATAAGCAGCAAGCCCCTCTCCTGGCAGGCCTGGCGGACCCCACGGGGTTCACTCTCCTCCCTCCCAGCCTGCAGGAGACGCAGAGAGGAGTCTCATACCCACCAAGCAGATGAGGCCTCTGAGTCCTGGGGGAAGGCCGGGAAGGAAGGAGCCACACTGAGTCCTGCCAGGTCCCAGGTGTGGTGCCAGGACATTGGGACACATGATCTGTGGCCTTCAGAGCAGCCCTGGAGGGCTGGGAGCATCACCTCCATTCCACAGATGAGGAAGCAGAGGCACAGAGGAGTCAAACGACCCCTCCGAGAGCATGCAGTGATCTCAGGCAGGACTAAAACCCAGGTCTGGTACCCGCAGGCCTCTCACAGGGCTTGTTTCCTCTTTTCTCTCCTTTTCTGTCCAGACTTGTGACAGGGCCCGCGTGGCCTCCACCCTGCGCTACTGCATGATGGCCAGCGGCATGGTGGTCCTAGTGGCTGGGACCCTCTGCTTCGCCTGGTGGAGTGAAGGGGACGCAGGGCCCCCACCCAGCCAGTTGGCCCCGCCCAGTGGATGCCCTGAGCCTGAGGCCCCCCGTGCCCTGCTCAGGTCGGTTAGCTTCTTCTGCTGCGGCGCAGGTGGCCTGCTGCTGGTCTTCGGCCTGCTGTGGTCGGTCAAGGCCAGCACCCAGAAGCTGCTTCGATGGGACCCATACCACCTCTCCAGGGACCTGTACTACCTCACTGTGGAGTCCTCAGAGAAGGAGAGCTGCAGGTCAGGTGCAGCTGTGGGGAGTGGGGGCCACAGGTAGGGCCTGGTCACACCATTAGGCATTTACTCAATAGACTCCCATGGGGTTTCTCCTCTGGTCTAGGCTTTAGCTATGCTTTGGGGTCCTGGAGGCTGATCATCACTCCTGGAAGTGTTTTAAGTCCCTTGACAGAGGCAGGCTTTGACAAATCAGAGTAGTTAAAGCTGTGAAAGAGGGCAGATGTGGTCCTGTGGGACATGGAAAAATCCAGGAAGGCTTCCTGGAGGAAGTGGCAGTAGAGATTAGCATGGTATTGGGCAGAGTAGTGTAGGGGTTAAGAATTTACCCACAGGAGTCAGACCCATAGGGATCCTCTCCTGGTTCTATCACTAACTAGCTATGGGACTTCAGGAGATTATGCAACCTCACTGAACCTCAACATCTCATCAGAAATGAAACAGGAGTCATAAGAATGACACATGTAGCAAATTCCTGTATGATAGTTGCATGTTGTCGTTGAGTCGCTAAGTCCTATCTGACTCTTTGCGACCTCATGGACTGCAGCACACTAGGCTTCCCTGTCCTTCACTATCTCCTGGAGTTTTTCAAACTCACGTCCCTTCAGTCAGTGATGCCATGCAATCCAAACACCTTATCCTCTGGCTCCCCCTTCTCCTCCTGCCCTCTATCTTTCCCAGCATCAGGGTCTTTTCCAATGAGTCGGCTCATAGTACTTACCTGAGATGATGTATATGAAGAACTCAGCCCAGAGCCTGGCACACAATAGATGCACAGCAAATGTCAACTTTTCCTCAAGCGGATAAGGTGGAGAGAGCTGTCTTAAGCAGGCAGAGGAGCATGTGCAAAAGCCCAGGGATGAGGTAGGGAATGGAGAAAAAATCTTACATTTACATAATATTTCTCATATTTTTCTAAATCACTCCGTCCCAGGAGACTGTTTAGGCCTTTTTCCCCTTAATCCTCCCTCATGGATTGTTAATACCACAGATATACTGTATATTTGGTCTGCATGTATATCTGTGCTTTATACATAAGCACAGTATCAGCAAGAATCCCAGAACCAATTTTTGACCTGTTGAGAATGCATGTGTCTTACATGCTCTTATTATTTACTTACTCTTTCACCAAGTGTCTGCTGTGCCTGCATATATCAGGGGCCTGCATGCACCTTCCCCAGTCCAGCCCACCTGCAAGGTAAGAATTACTATTTACAGAAAAAGAGGGTAGGGTTATACAGCTAGAAAGTGGCAGAGCCTGCTGGCTGTGAGGTGTGTGTTCCCCTACACCACTCTGTAAGCACTGGATTTGCATGCACTAAGGGCTAAACCAGATATCCATGAGTTGGCCTGGGACCTGGGCACTCTTCTTCCCTGAGTTAGAGAGGAAAAGGCATCCTGAGTTAAAGAAGGTAACAGATTAGTCCCTGCTACTGGCCTGTGACTCCCTGAGGTCACAGACAATAGCATGTTCAATAGAAGTCCCTTAGTCCAGTGGTCAGGCCTTGATTTGACTTTAGAGGGAAGGGCAGGAACTTGGGGCCTCTTCACTTCTCAGATGAGAAACCTGGGTCTCAGAGAGACCAGTGACCTACCTGGTCACACAGTGAGTTATTGGTTGGAACCAGATTATGTCTCAGGGTACCTGTCCTTCCCCGCCCAGCCTGACCTGAGGACAGAGAATGGGTGTTGTCAATACACACAGTCATGTTGATCCAACAGGGTCTGGGCCACGGCTGCATGTCAGGTGGGGGAACTCAGCCTTCTTTCCCAGCAGAGCCAGGGAGGAACTCACCCACTGCAGGCTGCTCATGGTCCATCAAGTTCAGAGACCATGTCTTAGACTCAGAGCTGGGATGGTTTCATGTTGGTGAGGCTGCTTCTGCTAATGGTTCTTTCTTGTCCCTGGGGCTGAGCCATCCTGGCCCTCCTACTGAAAGCCCAGCATCTGGGCCCCATGGGAAGGTCACTTAGCTGTCCCTGCCTCCAGGCACCTTGCTCTCTGTGGGTAACTCCAGGTTCAAGACAAAGGCCATTTAGGCTGATGACTTGGGTGGGCCCGTTTCCCTCTTGGGGCCTCAGAGTCCTTATTTATTCATCTGCTTATTCTTTCATGCATTTCACCAACATTTACTGAGTACCTAATTCTGCAGGGCACTTACAATGAAGCAGTGGACAAAATAGACAAAACCGCTCACCCATATGAAAGGTGAGCCCTAGATGAAGTGCCTGGGTGGGAGGCCTCTGGGATTCCCCACTCCCAACCACAGTGAGAACAGCAGAAAAAAGCATGGGTCTAGTCGGACATAAGGCTGTCAATGTCTACTCTTTCCTAAGCTGTGTGTTCTTGACTTAGACTCTCTGAGCCACATCTAGTTTTTCCTGTCAATCCTGGAATTTTCCCTAGGATTGCTGTTAGGCTCAAATGAGATGATAGATGGGGAGGTGAGTTTACTGCAAAACTCAATCCTCTTCCTTTGCTTTCATTTGATGATGTACTTTCATGCCCATTGATTTAAGCCTCACTGATTAAAAGGCAAGGTAAAGTCCATTTTACAGATGAGAAAGCTGAGGTATGGAGAGATTAGGGATCAGGTTGGGGAGGTGTGATGGTTGGCGTTGGCTGGGGCTTTGCTGCTTAGTTGATGTGTGGCCCTAGCTTACCTGTGCGATGACTGACCAGGCTTGTCACGAATGTGAAATGAGATTAGAGAGCTTGAGTGTAGGGCAAATAGTGCTTCACCCCTGGCCCCTTTCCCCTTTCCCTACTATGTTTGTCTGACTCAGCTGAATGGTGGAGAAGCTGGTGCTAGGCTCGGATCTCCTGTCTCCTCCAGGCTCAGTGAAGCTTCCTGAGCACAGGGACTACAGCAGCCTGCCTGCCCCACCCCGCTGCAGGGAGCCATGTCCAGAATGCTCCATGAATGGGTCTGCCCCTCAAGTGTGCGATGTGGTCCCCCTGCCTCGGGCTTCATGTTTGCCAAGCTTCTGGCTTCCGGGACCATGCCGGTGGTGACCCGGGGCTGGGTAGGCCCAGCTGGCTAGGTGAGATGGTGTGAGGGCTACTGTATCTGCCCTCTGAGCAAACTTCCTGCTGTGGGCTGGTCTCACCCAGTAGCTGTGCCCTGCCCTGCCAGCTGTTGCCTGCTGAAGCAGTGCCAGGGTACCCAAAGCCTGCCTCGTGTCTCCCAGGCTTGGAGAAGTAGGGAGTGGCTGGGGCATGGCCAGGAGGTGAGCAGGGCAGGAGATGTGGGCTTCTGGAAGCCTAATCACCCATATTTTCCTGAGTGTTGTTAAAGCATTTTCCCTTTTCCTGAATCTATAAAATAGTAATTGTTATCCTCATTTTATGGATGAGAAGAAAGAGGCTCAGATTGGGTGTGAACATAGCCTAGGTCACGTAGCAACTGAACCTAGCTTGCCTGCCTCCAGGAGCAATATTCTTTGTCTGCCCTCACTTCAAATGACACTGTGAGTCAGAGGCGGGTGGGACCCCTTATCAGCTTCCTTGGCTGAAGTGCCCTGTATTATCTCATTTAATCTTCACATGGTCCTGTGAGGTCAGTGCCCGTATCATCCCTGTTTACAGATGGGGAAACTGGGGCTCAGGTTAATAGAGTTACTGACTGTTTGCAAAAGTTTTCACTTTCATCTCAGGTTTAAAGGATTTGTTAACAAAATAAGCCACTCGTTATATTCAAGTAAATAGTACAGATATTTATTAGAGAATTGTCTAACTTATTTTCAACATACTAACATTAAAAGAAAAGAGAAATAGACCAGAGAATACATCACCAAATTGGGTTTTGAGCAACATCCAGACTTAAACAGCGCTGGGATGTCCCGTGTCACAGCACATCTAGAGTCCCAGTTGGGAAAGGGTCGCAGGCAGCGCGTCGGCTCTGTGGGTGAGACTTCAAAGACTGCAGTTTGGGGTTCCCATTTATAATCCCAGGATGGTGGCAAACTGACATCATCATCAATCTGTGACCAAACTGCAGCTCTGGCTTCTTGTTGCTGCTGCTGCTAAGTCGCTTCAGTCGTATCCGACTCTGTGCGACCCCATAGACAGCAGCCCACCAGGCTCCCCTGTCCCTGGGATTCTCCAGGCAAGAACACTGGAGTGGGTTGCTATTTCCTTCTCCAATGCATGAAAGTGAAAAGTGAAAGTGAAGTCGCTCAGTCGTGTCCAACTCTTAGCAATCCCATGGACTGCAGCCCACCAGGCTCCTCCGTCCATGGGATTTTCCAGGCAAGAGTCCTGGAGTGAGGTGCCATTGCTGGCTTTCTGTTAATTGCTGTTTATTTTGTCTTGTAAAACTTGGAATGTCGTTAAGCCTGGGGCATGGTTGGCCGGGCCCCCTCTAGCGGCTCCACAATCTACAGATCTCTCCTGCATCTTATCTCTGGTGCTGCAAGTCTTGCACTCACGGCAGACAGTCACTCACAGTCAGGGCAGTGCCCAGGCAGGTTAGAAGCAAGGTCAGAGGCCTGCTCTGCTTTGTCTCTGAAGCCTAAACAAGACTATTCATTTAATTTCCCTAACACTGACCCACGATCTCCCACTGAGAATGTAGCTGAGCAGGGAGCTGGACCAGCCAACGCTGTGACTCATAATCAACCTTAGAGACGCCTGGGGTGGGAAGGGACCTCCAGAATCACTTGTCAGCCCCTGTATGTGGCAGTATCTTCCCAAAGCAGAAGCAGCCTAGACATAGGATCAGTGACATTCTTACCCCCAAGGTCCTGGGAAGGGAAGGAGCACTGACTCCCCACAGGTGATTCTCCAGGGCCCTGAGAGGATGGAGGGTCAGCCTCATTTCCATCAGCTTTGGTGTGGCTGGGATGCAAGTGACCTATTCTTGGAATCTAGAGGGCAGAGCCTGGTCAGAAGAGCCTGGATGGATCTCAAGTCCCTCCAGGGTGGTTCATCTAGGGGAGGTGGGGGAAAGTCACAAGAAAGCCAAGCTGCTCAGCGATAGATATGGTTGACTGGGTAGATAGTGAGCTCTCTGTCTCTGGAGGTATGCAAGCAGAGGTAGTCACTTAGCAGACTTACCATATCAGGGTGTCAAGCATTCAGATGGGCAGGGGAATTAAGGTCTCCCATCTTTCCCTGAGCAGCTGCAACTCCAGACCTTGTAAGGGAGATTACAGTAAGATGGAAGTCTTTCTCCCCATGGATCACCATTTAGTTTTTCAACAAACAACCCCCCCCCACCCCAGCATCAATCCCTGGACACTTAAAGTCAGTCCCTTCCCTAGGGGACCACCAGGTGGGGTCAACGCAGTGACAGAGGGGAGAGTCCTGTGGGGGCGCAGAGCAGGGAGTGGGAGCTTGGTGAGGGGAGGTCAGCAGAGCTCCCCAGAGGAGACTCCAAGGACAAGTGGGAACTGACAGGGAAGCAGGGAAGGTATGAGGGAGGTGAGAAGGACTTTCCCTGCAGAGAGAATTGAGGAGACAAGAGGGTGTGATGAGCCCGGGCAGAGAGCTAACTGAATGGGGAACTGACGACAAGGGAGGGAGAGCAGAGTCTAGGAGCTGAGGTGGGCATGGGCGGGTGGCTGTCAAGCTCCAGCGGTGTTTGCGGGGCCCAGGGAAGCCCATAGCCTCCCTCCCCCTCTCGCTGGTGTGCAGGCGGGTTTCACCCCACCCCTGCTGATAGCCTCTCTTCTATTCCTCTAGGACCCCAAAGGTGATTACCGTCCCCACTTACGAGGAGGCTGTGCGCTGCCCTCTGGCTGGGGGACTCTCGACACCACCTGCGTCCCCTGTGGAGGAAGACCTGGAGCGCAGAGCCTCAGGGGATGCCCTGCCTGGGGCCCAGCCCCCCTTGCCTCCACCTAGCTATGAGAGCCTCATCTTCGCTACTGGTGGCATCCCTGGAGAGATAGCACCTGGGGCTGCATGCTCCCTCACGGGTCCTGTTCAGATTACAGAGGGTGGAAGTTAAAGTCTTCTAGCAGGACTGGAAGCTGGAGACCAGTGATGGGCTTCTTCTAAGTGTCTGGTCCAGTGCCTGATACACACAAGCAGTCAACAAATACTGCTGAATGCTGTTTTGTTTTTTCTATTGCTGTGTAACAAATGGCTGAAAATAAATCCATTTTATTATCTCTCATGATTCTGTGGATTGCCTGGGCCCAGCTGGGTGGTTCTACTGCCCCTTGTGATGCTGGTGGGGCTGCAGTCCATGGGGCCCAGTATGCCCAAGATGGCACTTTCACATGGCAGTTACTGTTGGCTGTCAGCTGGGAAATATTCTTGAGCTGATGAGGAAATTGGGGCCTAGAGGCAGAGACAGGACTGGCCCAAAGTAATGCATTGAGTTTCGGTTATACCAAAAAAACATGAACTCTGAATTCAGACCATCTGTGCATGAGTTCCACCAGGTACCCGCTGAGTGACTTTGGACAAGGGATTATACCTCTCTGCCTCAGTTTCCTCATCTGTTAAAAGGGAATTACAGAGGCACCAGCCCCTACCTGAGAGAGCTGAGTTTTGAGCATTAAATGAGATGATAGCAGGTGACATGAGATCACACTGAACCTGCAGGCTTAGTGTTAATGTAGCAAACAATAAAGGCAGACTTCTGAGCTCAGCGGCAGCGTCTCTTAAGCATGCAGTGATTGTCGGATTTTGATAGTAGAGGTAACTACGCGGGGCCCCCCCCCCCCCCCCCCCCCCCCGCCCCACTAGGCGCCTCTGCTCCTAGACCTCCTGTGACAGGGAGCTCCACACCTCTTCTGTATTCCAGATGTGATAGAAATGTCTGCTTCCAGAATGTCATACCCCATTCACAGATGAGAAAACTAGCCCAGACAGGTTAAGTAACCTTCCCAGGGTCACTCCGCAAGCAGGAGTTCAAAGTCTTGGGGCTCACTCAACTGTGTAGGTACAGCATTCCCCGAGAAGCTTCCCATTTACCAGGCCAGGCTCCCTGCAGTTCTTTCACATCCTCAAGCTCTTTGCTACAAGCAGTGTCCCCATTTAACAGGTGTGGAAACTGAGTCTAAGAGAGGTAAAATCACAGAGAATAAAAGTTTCTCATATAAATAAATGTGTTTTCATTCAGGCCTGGTTTGGTTCCAGTCCTTGGATCCTCCCATTTAGGCCTGGACCAGCTCGTTACCTGCCATCCCATCTCCCTGTTCTGCCAAGGTCCCCTGACATCTCTTCAAAGTTTAGTGGAAAGTGTTAGTCATTCAGTTGTGCTGACTCTTTGCAAACCCATGGACTTATGGCCCACCAGGCCACTCACCCATGGAATTCTCCAGGCAAGAATACTGGAGTGGATAGCCATTCCCTTCTCCAGGGGATCTTCCTGACCCAGAGATCAAACCCGGTCTCCACTGCAGGCAGATTCTTTACTGTCTGAGCCAGCAGGGAAGCCCGCTGGACAGAATGTGCCTGATCAAACTCGGATCCGTGACACCCATCCTGGGCTCAAAAGCCTGAGTGGTTCCCAGCCACTATGAGTAATGAAATCTCTAATGAGGATGGTGTGGGTGAGTCTGGGTCCCTGCCCTTGCTCTCTGCGGCATTTGTCCCTCCTACAGGCCTTGGCTCCTGTCTTCTCTCTCTGGAAGTTTTCCTCCAGGCTTACTTCTCATGCCCCACACATCTTTGTCTGAACCTCTCTTCAAGATGCTATCCTGAGCCAATCTGTTAAAATTGTTATCCCACCCAGCACCCTGCACTCCCAGCCTCCTTCCTGCTCTACTTTTCAAATAACACCTGTCATCATTTAATATTTAAAATTAAAAATATATGGAAAATTGTTAGTGTATTATGTTTCTACCCCAGCAAGCTCTCCAAGAGCAGGGGTATTTTTGCTTCTTTCCTTTACCATTATATGCATACAATGTATACAATTTCTTTACCTAAAGCTTAGAAACAGTGCCTGGCCCCTGGAAGATGCTCAGCAGATATTTGTTTACTGAAAATGAAACAAAAAAGGTCCGCTATCTTGGTCATTCCTGGGCCCTCTTCTCGGCTACCTGAGCCAGAGCTTGTGGCTCTTCTCGTGGATCTTGTGGACCTTCTTCCTTCCCCATCACCAGATCCCGGATCCCTATCCTGTACTCCTACTCTCTCTCTTCCTTGTGTGTGCCTTGTACTTCCTGCTGTAATGGAGATGCAGGTTTGAATTCTGCCTTGGCCCCGACCTTTCTGTTGGACCCTGAGATGCACAGGTGCAGGCACATGTGTGCATACACGCACACACACCAGCTTTCACTGTGTACCCTGGGGATTTGGCTGGGGGAGGTGCAAGGGATTCATCAGGACCTCTGCAATTCCTAAGGGGTTAAAGGGGTTCCAGGCTGGAAAGCAAAGCCCAGCTTCCATCGTACCTCCAAGCTGAGGAATTTCCCCCAGGCAGGTGAGTTAATGAGTTGCAGGTGTGATTTGGAGGCACCACCTTTGCCAAGCAGGAGCTGGAAGAGGCAGGGGTTGGGGAGGGCTGGAAGAGTGGAAAAACTTTTTCTATAGTCCTAAGTCATTTGCGTCCCAACTGAAAGTCCCCGGGAGGGGCAGTGGTTTGCTCAAGGTCACCAGCTCCTTGGAGGCCAAGCCAGGGCCGTGGAGCCGGTCTCCTGACAAGCCAGGGTCCTTTCTGAGCTGCAGTGCCCTCGACTGTGAACTGGGAAGGACTCGGGCTGAGCAGCCCTATGAGGCTGGGTCTGTCAACCCAGCCCCCAGGAGGCACTGGTTCTCTTTCTGGCCTCTTTCCTCCCGGGCCTGGCTGATCAGTTTATTCATCCATCACTCAGAGCTCACCTCTGATGCCTGTCCCCAGGCCTGGGACGTCAGGGACACTCTGGGCTCAGGCCTCTCCCCTGCTTGCACTGGGCTCCTCCTTTGCCCTGTTTTCCCCCCGAGCTCACCACCTCAAATCAGTTGGAAAATTCCCTCGCTCTCCATCCCCTCAGCAGCTAATGACTCTTTTAAAAAGTGTTCATTTTAATCTTATGGCCCTAGGTTTCTGCTAGAGTCTGGTGACTGCCCCTCACTTCCAGCATCTCCTTTTGCTTCTTCCAACCTGATCTCAGAACCAGAGGATGGGTACAAAATGAAAATCCAACCCGTGTCACTCCCCACATAACTCCCTTGGAGACTCCCCACTGGCCTCTGAAAGATGCCGGCTCCCCTGGCCTGACCCCAGGTTTCCTGCCTGCGCTTCCTCTCCAGCCTCCCTCTGCTCTGGAGCTGACAGTCATCCCTCCATTCCCAAGTGTGAATTGAGAGTCGACCAGGTCTAACCCCTGGAGATCCAACAATGAACAAAACAAAGCCCCAAGCCTGTAGGAGCTCGAGTTCTAGTGGGGGAATTCAGACAAGCGGTGAGATTCATAACTTATGTGTACAGAGTAATCCATGGTGCTGAGCACTGCGGAGAAAAGTAAATTAGGAAAGGAGGGCAGGGAACACCTGGGGGAGGGGTTCGGCAGTTTTGGATGTCACACCAGAGAAGCTGACATCTGGATACAGACTTGAAGGAGGCAAGGGAGGGAGTTGTGCAGATACCTGGAGGAAGAGCCTTCTAGGTGGAAGGATGAACAGGTGCAAAGGCCCTGGGGTGCTTGTGTATTCCCAGAAAAGCATACAGCCAGGGTGACTGGGGTGGAGTGAGTGAGGGGAGGTGTGGCAGGAGACTGTCTCAGAGCAGTGATAGGCTGGCAGATTATCTAGGGTTTTATAGGCCATTTTAAGTCTTGAGTGTTACTCTGATAGGGAAGAGAACCCATCCAGGGCTCTGAGGAGAGAAGTGACATGGTCTAACCTGGCATCTGGGTTGGAAAGACACTGCAGCCGGCAAGGGTAGAAGCAGAGACCACTTGGAAGGACAGACATGATGGGGCTCAGACCAGAGTGATGAGCCGCACTGGGAGCGAGAAGTGATTCGGTTCGGTCTCACTGAAGTGAAAGTCTCTCAGTCGTGTCTGACTCTTCGCAACCCCATGGACTGTACAGTCCATGGAATTCTCCAGGCCAGAATATTAGAGTGGGTAGCCTTTCTCTTCTCCAGGGGATCTTCCCAATCCAGGGATCGAACCCAGGTCTCCCGCATTACAGGCAGATTCTTTATCAGCTGAACCACAAAGGAAGCCCGAGAATACTGGAGTGGGTAGCCTATCCCTTCTCCAGGGGATCTTCCTGAGCCAGGAATCGAACCGGGGTCTCCTGAATTGCAGGCAGATTCTTTACCAACTGAGCTCACAGGGAAACCCTCGGTCCCAGAGGCAGGGCCAATAGCATGTGGATGAGCGAGCGGTGAGGATGGCGGCCAGGATATCCAGGTGGTAGAAGGGTGGAGCTGACATGGAGGTGCAGGTAGGGGAAGAGGGGGAGGATTATGCAGTATGGGGTGGTATGCACGCAGCATTTAGTTTTACCTCCAGCCGTGTGTCAGTGCTTACCTGCCTCTGGGCCTTTGCGCATGTTGATCTCTTTGCCTGAACTGGTTTTCCTACCCTGACAGAAGAATGCCAACTGGCTTCTCAAGAATCCCTCCTGGGACTCTGACTTTCATTCCTCCCTTGGGCCACCCCCTCCCCAGTCTCTGCCTCTGGCTGCTTTGTGCACTTGCTGGACCTCAGACGTATCTCAGAGGCTTTACCATGCTGTGTCCCGCGAAACAGGAAAGAAAGTGAAAGTGAAGTCGCTCAGTCGTGTCCAACCCTTTGGGACCCCGTGGGCTGTAGGCTGCAGGCTCCTCCGACCACGGGATTTTCCAGGTAAGAGTAAGTGGAGTGGTTTGCCATTTCCTTCTCCAGGGGATCTTCCTGACCCAGGAATCGAACCCGGGTCTCCCACACTGCAGGCAGACTCTTTGCCATCTGAGCCGCCACCAGCCATCACGCTGAATAACCATGTTCTCAGACACCCACACCTTGGAGTGAGCTACATATAGCAGGAACTCAACAAGGACTGACCTGGGGCCTCGTTTGAACCCTGGCTCTGCTCTTTACAGGCTCTGCCATCTTGGGCCGCTTATCCTGCCTTGAGAGCCTCAGTTTCTGACAAATGGGTGTGATATTTCACCTACCTGCAGACGCAGCTCTTAAGATCTTGCAGGGACGCTCAAGTCTGTAAACGAAGAAAACAGTGGTTAGCGCGCCCTCTGCTGCAAGATGGTAGACTCTGCAACTGCTCCTCAGGCTGACCCCGCTTTGCAGGGGTGGAAGGCAGAAGTCAGAGGCAGGTGAGAGGCCAGTGGGAACCACGGATCACCCAATACTTCCAATGCGCTGTACACACGTGTCCCCACGGCTCTGTGAAAGAGGTTAGATTAGATCCATTTTACAGAGCACCTACTTGTCCCAGAGCTTCTTACTCTTGTCACTCCCAGCCCCCAACCTGTTTTAAGGAGAGAAAAGGCAGAAAGTGGATGAGTAGTGGAGAGGAAAGAAAAGATGGGGAAACAAGAGGAGTGCTGGGGTGACCAGGAGGCTTCTCAGGAAGCCCTAAGGACCAGATTCATCTACAATGGGACTGGGGCTGCGTGGATCCAGGTCCGCGTTCAGCCCCCAGGTCAGTTTGGGGAGATCTTTGGAGAGATGTCCCCGGACTCAGTTTTCTCGCCTGTGAAATAAGCAGGGTAACCTCTTCCGGTAGCCTCACGGGGTTGCGGGACTCTGGCACGACCTAGGAGATGTGAAAGCACCTAGCCAAGCGCGTACTACTATGGCCACCAGGGGGCGTGAGAGGCTCCTGCTGGATTGCGACCAAGATCTATTCCCGCCGCCGTGGACCCGGCCTCCAGGACCAGAAAGGGCAGGCTGAAGCCCCTCTGGGCCCCGGATTAATTTTCTGGGAGAGGCGTGTAACCTCTCTTCTCTGAGCCTGTATAAAACTATGATAATAGTGTTTCCCTGGAGGGTGTGTGCTCAGTCGTGTCCGACTCTGCGACCTCACCAGGCTCCTCTGTCCATGGGATTTTACAGGTAAGAATACTGGAATTGGTTGCCATTTCCTCCTCCAGGGGATCTTCCCGACCCAGGGATCGAACCTGTGACTGCTGCGTCTCCTGCACTGGCAGGTGGATTCTTTACCACTGAGCCACCTGAGGTTCTGCCCTGTAAATCCCAGTTTGCAAAGCGTTTCTCCCTCTATCATATCACGTCCCTCCACAACCCCTGGGAGGTAACTTGATACCACATTCAATCAAAGATGACAAACTCAAACCCAGAGCAGAGCCATTAGGCCAAGGTCACCCCGGGAAACAACAAACATAGATGTCACCCGGTGCCTTTCAGCCCTTTCTGATCGCTCAGTCACCTCTCACTGGAAGGGTCACCTGAGTTCTGCTACAGGACACCTCCTCTGCAAACTGTAAAGTGCTGGATCTGAGGGCTGGTGAAGGAGAAACTGCTTCATAATGAAACTCCAAGGCGCTGTGGGCAGTGACACCAGAGTGTATCATGTGAACACAGGTGTGGTGTTGGGAACCAGTACAGCTTGTGTTGGGGGGGAGGGAGAGGGTGGTAATGACAGACAGGAAGATTCCCCAAGCCTATGAAGTCAGGATGCCAAGGGAAAGCCTTTTATCCTGCAATGCCAATTCAGAGCCTGTTCAACCCCGTACAAACAAGTTAACGCTTTTTTTTCTTTTTCAGATACTGTTGACCATCATTTTCCTATAATCCTCTCTGAGAATCTGATTTTTCCCATCAGCCTGCTGCAGGACTGAAATTCCACCATTAGAATGTCATTTTTAGAATGAGGGCACCTTCCTAGGTTAGGAGGCAAGGAACTCACTATCAACCAATCACACCCTAGAGGGGCATTGCCCACTAGAGCCTTTCATGGCCAGCTCATGGCCAGTAGGCCTGGAAGGATCACAGAGCATGGGAAGGGGGCAGAGGCACCCAGGGAGGCCAAGCCTGGAGACAGACCTAGTCTTGCGAGTTGCTATCATTATCCCCATTGTAGAGAGGAGGAAGACTGCGGCACAGGAGGTAACAGGACCACACTGCCCCATAGTAGAGGAGCCAGAAGCCAAGCCAGGAAGTCTGTTTGACCATCAGAGCCTGCACTTTGAACCCTTGTGCTACAGTTAGGCAGTTTCACTTGGGGACAATACTAGGTTCAAATGCCAACTGCCCTGTCCTTTCTGGCTGTGTGACCTTGGGCAAGCTACGTATCCGTATCTTCATTTAGAAAGTAGGGATAGTAGTGCCTACCTTATGGGGTTCCCTAAATGAGTTAATACTAATCACATGTTTAAAATAGAGCCCTGCAAGCAGGCACCGTTCGTAACTAGTGGCCAGGTGGGCCCGTGACCTTGAAGAGTCTAAAATTCTTCAGGGTTCTAAAATGCCAGCCTGTGGGATCTTGGAATCCCCCAGTGGCATTCTTATGTTTTTGGGCTGCAGTATTTACCTGCTTCCCCTGGCTGGATGGTGCAGGCTGCCTGTCCGCCCAGCTCAGCCCCACGCAGGGAAATGAGGTGATGTCAAAGCCTGGGCTGGGGCCCAGCCCCTGGAACCTCCCCTTCCCTCCCTCTGTCTCCCTCACTCGGATTCCCACACGCTCCAGAGGGCCCAGAGGGAAGGGGAGAGGAGTGAAGGTGGGGGCACGCAGCCACCTGCGCGTAACTCTTCCAGCCTGGAGCACGGGGTGTGCCCGGTGGCTGGGCTGGGCCTGCAGGGAGCCTGCCTCCCTCTCCGCTTAAGTCCTGATCAGCAGCGATCCCGGAGTGTCACTCAGGTGTGAGTGCGTGTGTAGGTAGCTGGCTGGTTTCCTGGCGCCCCCTGCAGGTGGCTCACTGGCCAGGCAGCCATGACTGATGAGAAGACCTTCCGCATCGGCTTCATCGTTCTGGGGCTCTTTCTGCTGGCCCTGGGCACGTTCCTCATGAGCCACGACCGGCCCCAGGTCTACGGCACCTTCTACGCCATGGGAGGCATCATGGTGATCGGGGGCGTCATCTGGAGCATGTGCCAATGCTACCCCAAGGTAGGTGGGAAGAGCGGCAACAGTGGGGACAGCTGGGCTGCAGGCCAGGGCCCAGGGGGGTCTGGGGCTGTGCCTCTACTCCAGGCATCAGTCCCCCATCCTTCAATCATCTTGTCATCCTCTCCCCTTTACCATTTCTTTTCTTATCTCCACTCTTCTGAGCATCCATCCATCCATCCATCCATCCATCCATCCATCCATCCATCTATCCATCCCTTAGCATAAAGATTAATCAGAAGTCCCCTGAATCTGGAGCCCTGAACTAGGTACCATGGGGGAGACACTAGGTACCATGTCTAGGTACCTAGGAGAACTAGGTATCATGGGGGAGACACAATCCAACTTCTTAAAACCAAAGTTCTTGAGGGCTTGCTGCCTGCCAGGCACACCTGTATCCCTGGTGAAGTTCATCATCCATCCTGAGCTTTTTGGTACCTTTGAAGTTCTATTTTATAGTGGAGAAGCCTGAGGCTCAGAAAGTGAGGTTCCTTCAGCTCCTGGGTATCTGAGTTGGGATCAGAGCTCAGATGTGTGGTGTCTAAAGCATAACCTTCCTCGGGAGGATGGTTCCTGTGTCCCAGAGCTGCTGAGAGTTCTTGAGTGAGTCAGCTGGAACCTCCTGGCTTGGGCACTGCTCTATCTTTTGGGGTTTTAATGTACTTCTAATGAGTGACTTAGTGATGGGAAGAGCACTGGTTTGAGAGTCTTGAGTTCTTCTAGTTCTAGCTCTGTTCCAAAGTCTCCATGTGACCTTTGTCTTTCTGAGCCTCAGTTTCTTTTATCTGCAAAATGAGGCCCTGCGCTCCTATTTCTCCCAGCCTCACGGTTTTTATGGAGAACAGAGAAGAGATGAACAGTTTTGTGAACTGTAGAGTATAATATTTAGGTGAAAGGCTGTCACCCTTACGGTTATTGATCCTCCTAACAAATGTGTGGAATGGGCATATCAAGTGTAATCTTTTGGTGCCCAGAGAGGTTGAGTGGCTTTTCCAACATCATGCAGCAGCTGGTAAGCTAGATCCAGGGAGACAAGGAAAAAAGCACGGATTCTAACTTGCACTCTGCCTCTGATTACCTGGGAGACTTTGGTTAAGCTCCTTCCCTCTCTGAGTCTCAGTTCCCACATTTGTAGAATGTGTGAGTCAGGAAGAGGGGGTGGGAAAGAGGGTGTATCTTAAGGACCCCGCTGGTCCTGCCATCTGGGGCTCCAGTCCCCGGGCAGCCACCACCTCCCCCTTCCTCCCTGCCCCTCCCTCGGCAACCCCCTCCTCACCTCTCGCCTGGGTGGCTATGCTGGGGTTTGGAGGAGGGAGGAGGCTCCTGGGGCTTGGGTTAGGCTCTCCCAGCCCTGCTTCCTCCGCGGGCAGGCCCTGGCTGTCAGAGCGTTTATTCAGCGCTGGGGCGGTCCAGGCTGGTTTGTAGTCATTTACTGAGCAGTTTACAGTCAACTCGACTCTGTGCAATGCCCTGAGCAGAGGTCACCGGGAGAAGAAGGCCTTGGGGCCGAGCCGCCCACGTCACCACCACCTTCCTCATCATCCTCCCAATGAGGAGCCTGGACCTTGGGGGATGGCAGGGTGTGGGGGAGGGTGGGGGGAGGGTCCTTCTTGCCCTGGCCTCCTTCACAGAGCTGGCTGTGGGCGGGGAAGGGGAGGGGGGCAGAGGGGCCGTGGGGATGAGGGAGAGAGATCGGGGACAGGGAATATTCTCGGGTATTAATGAATAACTGTTGACGGATTCACGTGTTCCTGTGCTGCAGAGGCTGCACGGTGGGGTAGAAAGAGCACGGGTTTCAGTGTCCGCCAGGCCCAGACTCGGATCTCTCCTCCCTGTGCCCCACTTCTGTGACCCTCGCAGAAGAGTCCCCCTCCTCCCTGAGACTTACATGGCCGGGCGGGAGGAACCAATACAGTCTTGTATGTGGGGACCTGGCATCATGCCCGGCCCGGGGCCAATTCGCAGGCGGCCGTCTCAGGATCAGTGTTGCGGCTTTGAGCGGGTCTTTGTATGTGTGTGCAGGTATGCGAGCACAGAAGTGGATGTGTGTTTCAGGGACGCAGGCTGTTAGGGCGGCACACCAAGGGAGAGAAGGCAAGTGTGTCATAAAGCAGGGAGGTGTGCTAGACGGCGGTCCCCTCTCCCGCTCCGTCTCACTGGAGCCTGGGCCACCGGAGCTCTCAGCAAATACTGATGCCCATCTTCCCTGCTAGACCCTCTCCTGCCTCAGAGCCTGACAAATGGGAATTTTCTGGATTGAAAGAAATATAAGGGAATAGAATTAGACAATTATGATATGGGGGTAAAGTAAAGTAAGTAAAGTTGCTCAGTCATGTCCCACTCTTTGCAACACCATGAACTGTGCAGTCCATGGAATTCTCCAAGCCAAAATGCTGGCGTGGGTAGCCTTTCCCTTCTCCAGGGGATCTTCTCAACCCTGGGATTGAACCCAGGTCTCCCGCATTGCAGGCGGGTTCTTTAACAGCAGAGCCACAAGGGAAGCCCAATATGGGGGTAAGGGGTACCCAATACCAGTGTGAATTAAGCTGTCCCTGTCTTTAGGGGACTGGGGGGTCTCATGGAGGAGACAATTTTCTGCCTGCTGGGGAGGGAATGGGTTTCACAGAGAAGGTGATTTGGGGTTTGTAGGTAAAGTAGGAGTTCACCAGGCAGAAAAGATGAGGAAAGACATTTCAGGCAGAAGGAATAGGGTGAACAACGACATGAGAAGAAGCAAGGCAAGTGGGTCGACATGGTGACTGGAGGGTGCGGGGAGCAAGGGAAGGTGGAGAGGGAGTGGGGCTGGGCCCGCGGGGCCTGGATGCCATGCTGAGGACTTCAGGCCTTGCATTGTAGTTGATGGGACAAGAGGGGGGCATGAGCAGCTTTGCAGTTCAGCAAAGTGATCAGGCTGACATCTGGGAGGAGGAAGTTTCAAGAGCAACTGGCCAGTGGTGGGGGGACTCCTTCTCTGGTCCAGGTGAGAGATGATCATCTCCTAGATGAAGGCAGAACTTGACCCCAAGGCTGTAGGAGCAGAGAAGACGTTTCCAGTTCATCAAACATACAGTACCTGCTGTGGCTGGGTGTGGCCCGGTACTTCCAGCTTGCTTACCCTACTGAATTTCTGAAGTCGACTTGCTCAGATTTAGTGGTCTGCAGGGTTTCGGGCTTGAGAGGAGGAGGGATTGGGACAAATCTAGCCGGTGGGACAGTCAGGGATGCTGTGCTTGTTAGCTGAGATGGGCAAGGGGAAGGATTGGCTGGGAAAGCTGGACCTCTTTGCCTGGCTTCTGCTTCTACCCCCAAGTTCCCCACTCCCTACTCCCCACTCCTGCCTGCTCTGCTGGAGCCCAGGACCAGACCCCTGATTGGCGACTGATGGGTTGACCTCTTCATGGGCCTCCCTCCATCATCCCTCTCTTCCCCCTCTCTGGGAACTGCCCAGAACTCTGCCCATCTGTCTGTGTACTCTCCAGCTGAGAACTCCTCCAGGGCTCCCTCTGCTTCTGGATAAAGGCTGAATTCCTTAGCCTGATGCTTTGCTGTCTTCATGGTCTGATCTCCCCTTCCCAGCTTTAACTCTGCCTGTCTCCTTCTCTTAAAAGATTTTGTGTTGTAAGATGCTCAGGACTTTCCTTCTCCTCCAGGCTTTCACAGTGGCAATGCAATGATGCTGTAGGGTGATAATGAAGGTGCTGGTGCTGATGGTGGTGATACGATTATGATGTTGGTGGAGATAATGGTGGTGACTATGATGATGAAGAGGAGGATGACTGGGGGAAAGCTTCTAGGAAATACAGAACCATCTGGCAAGTGCAGGACATACTTAGTGGCTGTGGAAGATACCCAGGGCCCTCCCTCATTTCCAGACATTTGGGGGGAAGCTTACTACTCACAGGTGTTCTAAGAACCCCTCCAGCTATCATCATTCCCTTCTCCCCATCAGGATTGGGCTTTGATGGTGCAGACAAGTGACTTTCACTCACTGTACTCTGTGGGAAGGGGGAAAGGAGGTTGCTGCTTAAGAACCTGGTGTAACACTGTAAAGTGAAGTGAAGGTGTTAGTTGCTCAGTTGTGTCCAACTCTTTGTGACCCCACGGACTGTAGCGCACCAGGCCCCTTTGGACAGGCTCCTCTGCCCATGGGATTCTCCAGGCAAGAATACTGGAGTGGGTAACCATTCCCTTCTCACCAGGGCACCTTCCCCACCTGGGATCGAACCCAGGTCTCTCCCATTGCAGGCAGATTCTTTACCCTCTAAGCCACCAGGGAAGCCCAAGGGTCTTATAAAATATTTGTTGAGGAAATTTTCAGTTGAGGAGGACAAGACTCAGAGAAGTCAGATAATTTCATCTTCAATAGCATCAAACTATGATTTATAGAGCAGATACTATGTGCCAGACCCTGGGCTGAGGGACCCCTTATGTATTATCTCATGGAATCTTCACAGCCAGGAGACAGGCAATACTAATCCTGCTTTTTTAAACTGTGAAATATACATAACCTAAAATTTACCATCTGAAACATTTTAAAGTGACCTTTCAGTGTTAATTACATTCACATTGTTATGGAACTGATTTCCAGAATGCTTTTCATCTTGTAAAACTGAAACTCTATACCCAATAAACGATAACTCTCCATCCCCCCTGCTCCTATCTGTGGCAACCACCATTCTCCCTTCTGTCTATGAATTTGACTATTCTAGATACTTCATTGGAGAAGGCGATGTCACCCCACTCCAGTACTCTTGCCTGGAAAATCCTATGGATGGAGGAGCCTAGTGGGCTGCAGTCCATGGGGTCACTAAGAGTCGGACACGACTGAGCGACTTCACTTTCACTTTTCACTTTCATGCATTGGAGAAGGAAATGGCAACCCACTCCAGTATTCTGCCTGGAGAATTCCAGGGACGGAGAAGCCTGGTGGGTTGCTGTCTTTGGGGTCGCACAGAGTCGGACACGACTGAAGCGACTTAGCAGCAGCAGCAGACACTTCATGAAAGTGGAATCCTGTGGAATTTGTCTCGTGACTGGCTTATTTCCTCAAGGTTCATCCATGTTGTAGCACGTGTTGGAACTTCATTTTTTTTCTTTTAAAGGCTGAATAATCTTCCTTTGTGTGTATACACCACATTTTGTTTATCTAGTCCTCCATCAATGGGTACTTAGGGTGCTTCCACCTTTTGGCCATTGTGAACAGCGCTGCAAATATCTCTTCGAGGTGAACCCCATTTTACAGAGGATCACAGACATGCTCTGGGAGGAGTGATGACCTGCCTAAGGAAGGCTGCTCACCCAGCCTCTCAGACCCCAAAGGCAGGGCGCCTTCTGCCTCATCTCACTGCCTCCTTTGTGACCTGCCTCCCCTCCACTGCCCCGTGCCCACCTGTGGTGTGGCACCTGCAGAGACCTCGAGGTCCTGGAGAGTTCAGGGGTCAGGGCTGGGCACCACCCCGGCGGCCCCCTTCTCTGTCCTCTGTCGCAGCCTCTGTCGGTGCCAGGAAACACCTGACAATGACCTGCTTCTTGCCCATTCACCAGATACGGATGAAGGGCCTGCCCCATGTCAGGCAGGACAAGATATGACCTCCCCCAGGAAAGGGGAGCCGGTCTCATTCACTCACTGCTGCCCCCTACTGCCTAGAAGAGTGCCTGGCACACAGCTGATGCTCCAGGAGAGTTTGCTGGGTGAATGAAGGGCCAGTGAGAGCAGGAGCCCAGAGATCCAGATAGCCAACAGTGCTGGGCCCTCCTGTCAAACAGGGTGCACTCCCTTGTGAGGTCTCTGTCCCAGGGTGTCTGGAGAGGTTAGGCCCCTGCTCTGGGAGAGCAGCAAGTGTGAATGTGTGCAGGCAGCTACAGAGAAGCCTTCTCCCCTTTGCCCTGCAGATCACCTTCGTACCTGCTGACTCTGACTTCCAAGGTGTCCTGTCCACGAAGGCGAAGACGCTGGGCCTGCTGGAGAGTGGGCTTGCTGCCGAGATGAAGGGGTGGGTGCTGAGCCCTCTGGGTGGAGTGGACGGAGGGGAGGGTTAGTGACCCCCCAGGCCAGTCTCCCCCTACTGAGGAGAGTGACGGAGTGGGGCATGAGCAGAGGGGCAGTGTCTCCCCTCTGCTGCAGGCTCTGGCTTTACCTTCTTACTTACCAAGAACAGACTCTCAGAAATCATAGATTGTTTTGGCCTCTCAATTCTATGAGGTGGTCGTTACTGTTCCCATTTTACAGATGAGGAAACTGAGGCTTGGGGATTTTTGTCTTGCCTTACAGTGAATTAGTGGCAGCCAAATAGGTGTGACCCTAAATCCCACACAATGGTGATGACTACTACGCTACCAAACAAAAGGCATAATGATGGCCAAGGCACAGCCCTGGGGCCCTGCCACTTTTTGGCTGAGTGACTTTGGGAACTTGACCTGCCTCTCTTTGCCCCATCTTTGAAATACAGATATGGTGTATTTCAAATACAGCTTCAGTGGAGGGGCTAAATGAGATAATAATCATCTCTTGGCATCTGTGGGGAACTGGCTCCAGATCCCCCTCAGACACCAAAATCTGCAGATGCTCAAGTCCCTTATATAAAATAGTGTAATATTTGTTTATAATGTAAGACATCCTCCCATATACTTTAAATCGTCTCTAGATTACTTCTAACACATAGCATGTAAATGCTATGTCAATACTTGTAAATATAATGAAAGTGAAAGTGAAAGTCTCTCAGTCCTGTCTGACTCTGTGACCCCATGGACTATACAGTCCTTGGAATTCTCTAGGATTGTATAATATAATGTAAATGCTATGTAAATAGTTGCTGGTATGTGACAAATTCAAGTTTTGCTCTTTGGGGCTTTCTAGAATTTTTTTCCTGAGTATTTTCAAACTGCAGTTAGTTGAATCCATGAATGTGGAACCTGTGATATGGATGGCAGACTTTATAAGCCAAGCACTAAGAACAGAGCCTGGACCATAGCAGGCCCTCTATAAGCCTTTGCCATCATTGGTAGGAAGCACTTCCAAAAGCACCAGAGACCAACTCAGGCATTTTGCGCCCATGACCTCTTTTGGCCTTCATAGGAATCTATGCAAGGGGTGGTGGTGTTGGGCCCTTTATACAGATGTGGAAACTGAGGCTCAAGAAGTGCAATCGCAAACCCAAACCTCACACAGAGTCAATACCAGACCATACCTGCCTCCATCCTTGGAAGTGTCAAGTGCTGTCTTGCCAAAACATGGCAGCCCTGGAGGGGTGACCTGACCTGGTCCCCCCTCCCCACCCCTGAAGCCGTGATGATTGTGCTCAGAAGTCCAGGCTGCAGATCCAGGGTCTGTGGCCAGGGCTCTGGGACTTTCTCTGTTTCACTTGGGGAAGGAGGTGGTGATGCTATTTTCTGTCCCTGGCACCCAGGTGACCAAGTGTCCCAGGGGATGGAGGCAGATAGACCCTGGGTGGGTACTGGGACCAGCCTCAGGACTGGTCACACGGAGAGAGCTGCTGGGATAGGTCGCCCTGAGCCTGGGCTCTCCCTGTCACCCCCCAGCCCTGGATCGTAGAGCAGTGGAGAAGGTGGTGCTTGGAGCCCCAGCCCCTTCCCTGGGTCTGCGTCACTCAGGCAAGCCAGCCAGTGTCTGTGCCTCAGCCTCCCCCAGCAGCTCCCAGAGTTCCAGCAAGGACTCGATGAGCTAACCCATAGAGCCCGGCCCGCAAGGACCACTCAGTCGCTGGGCCCTACTGCTGCTGTGTCCTCATCTGAAAAATGGGAACGACCACTCGGCTTCAAGGGGTTGTTCAGAATAAACAGCATAAAGCCTTCAGGCCACCATCTGGAACCCAGAAAACTCCCAGTTAATCCAAACCGACCTTCATTTGGTAGTTGCAGCCTTGGGGTTCACTTTGGAGACATGGGGTGAAAGGAACACTGACCTGAGTGTCTGAGCTCTGCCACTCAGCTTACCTTGCTGGGCCTCAGTCTCCTCATCCATGAACTGGGTACAGTAATCGCTCCCAGAGGCTTCTTGGAGATCAGGGGAGACCCGCTGCTCAGAACAGGTGGGCCAGGGGACAACACAGAGTGAATCTTTGCCTACCTGCCTATTCTCTCTCCTGCTGTCTCCTGCACCCCCATTCAGCCCCCAGCCCCCCTACGTCAGGCTGTGGGAGGCAGCTGCCTACGACCAGAGCCTGCCTGACTTCAGCCACATCCAGATGAAGGTCATGAGCTACAGTGAGGACCCCCGCCCCCTCCTGGCCCTGGAACCCGGACAGCAGCAGCCAGGAGCCAGCGATGGAGGAGAAAGTGGCCCTCGTGACCCTCAGGCCTGGTTGGAAGCCGCCGTGGTCATCCACAGGGGCTCGGACCAGGATGAGGGAGAAAGAGACCCAAGTCAGGGCAGGCGCAGGTGAGTGTGCAGAGCAGAGGGGTTCTGGGGTGAAGGAGGAGGGGGTGTGGGCCACTGAGGGTGATGGGGACCCTGGGCAGCAGAGAGGCTGGGGACACCCTGAGGAGACACGTGGGTCTGGGCTTAGTCACCTGGGCCTGGTTCAAACCCCAGCTCCTCTTCTGTGTAACCTTCAAATGCTCCTCACCTTGCCAAGCCTCAGTTTCCTCACATGGGGATAATCACTCCTATCTCAGAGTAGTTTGAACTCTCACCATGAGGAGCCAGCTGGGGAGCCAGAGGACCTGAGTTCAAATCCAGGCTCTGCTGCTGACGTGCTCTTGGCCTCGGGCAGGTCACTCCATCCCCTTCCCAACCCCCCACCCTGTCCCCAGCCATTCATGAACGGGAACATCAATATTCCTCATTCAAGCCTGTAGTCACTCACCCACCAGCATCCCTGGGCACCTACTCCCTGCCAGGCCTTGACAGCCCCACCCTGCGGGAGGCCCTTGTCCAGTGGGGGGAGGATGAAGGAATGGAAGGGGACGCCCAATGTGACAGGGGCGGTAGGCCCAGAGGAGTCCCTGAGTGGTTGGAGAGGCAGAGGAGTGACCTGGTTTGGATAACATAATAATGGTCCATTTCTTGAGCACCTACTATGTTCCAGGCCTCATGCAAAGTGCTTTGCACTCATTATTTGCTATAAACCTCAGGGAGAACCATAGGAGCGAATGCTGGTATTTCTCTCATTTTACAGGGGAGGAAACTCAGGCCCAGACAGGTGAACTCACCTACCCCAGGCCTTGCAGCTCGTGGCTGGGGTTCAGACCCAGGCAGTCTGACTCAGGGCTACCCTCACCCTCTCTGCCTTTACCCCTGCAGCCCCCCGACCTGTCCCCAGGGTCCTGCACCCTTGGCTTCCTTCCAAGATGACCTGGACATGGACTCCAGTGAGGGGAGCAGCCCCAACTCATCTCCACCTGAGGAAGCGGAACCTCAGCCCCTGCCTCTGGAGTCCTGGACCTGCAGGTGCCAGCGGGACCGCTTCCACGACTTTGCCCTGATTGATGCCCCCACGACGGAGGATGTGCCTCCAGAGAAGCAGCGACGGGAGGCAGCTGTGCCTAGCTCCCAGCAGAGGTCCCCAAGGACAAAAGAGGAAGAAGAGGCTTCAGACACAGGCACAGAGGGGCCGGCACAGGAAGAGGAAGACCTGTACTATGGGCTTCCCGACAGCCCCGGGGATCCCCTCCCAGACAAGGAACTGGGCTTTGAACCTGAGGCCCAGGGCTGACATGGAACTGCTCCTGGGGTTTCAATCTGGCTCCACCACCAATCTCCATGTGACCTCACAGGGCTTCCATTTCACTAACTGCAAAATGGGGTTTGATTTTGCAGACTCTCAGTGGGCCGAGAGCATTTTGAGAACCACACAGAGAGGAGGTGATTACATTACTGGGCCATTGCTGTTTCGATTAATACTTTTTTTGTGGAGCTTTGAAGGTAATAGGATTTGTTGAGAAGATTCGCAGCAGCCAGGGCCCTCAAGTGCCTTTATAGCCTCACCTCAAAGCTAGCTTCTGACCAGAAACCCTCCTTGATGCGGCCCCTGGGTCCCTCATCCCCTGTGAAAGGCCCTCAGGGTTCTCATTCCTGATGAGTCTTTTGGTCCACTTGATGGATGGCGAAATGGGTCTTCATTCAGAGCTGACATCTGGTCCTACATCCTTCCTGTAGCTTCTGTTGTTCTGGGATCCAAAACCTCCCATGAGTGACCTCTGCTGACCTTCCGACTTTCTCCTGGTCAGCCCACCCCACGCTCACCCTGTGCCTTATGCCCTTGCCAAGCTGTCTTCTCCACCAGGTTGCCCTTTGTCCCTGTCTGCCTGGCACATTCAGGCATATCTTTCAAACCTCTGCACAGACCTCCCTCTTCTGAAGGCTCTTCCTGATGTTGCTGCTTTTGGACCAAGTTAGTCCTGGCCCTTCCATATTTATCTTGGAGTGTGGCTGCCTGCTCAAGACCAGTACCTTTGCTTCATTTGCCTTGGTCTCTCCTATGCTCAACTGGTGGTCCCTGAGGTTGTACAGAAGTGACCAGAACTCAGAAGCCTTTTGCAGGGAATGCCCCATCCCTCATTCCACTGACTCTCAGACTCCTGACTTAACTCATTTGGTCCCGGTGGCATTTATGGAGCATCTACTGTGTGCAAGATGGTAAGCTGGGATCTTTAGGTGGAAAGAGACACGAATTGATGACAGTTCTCACCCTCAAGGGGCTCACAATACTCTGAGCCTGGCATCTTGTAGGTTAGACACAGAGTGCAGAGCAGAAACTGAGGTGGGAACAGAGGAGTTAAAAACTGTCCCAACAGAGTGACACTCACACAACCACTGTGGCCACGGAGCCCAGGAACAAACGGCTCTGGCTGTCTGAGCAGCCCCTGAAGGTATGGCAGCATCACTGAGTGATGCTTTCTTAGGCTGATCTCTGCAAAGCTCCTCTGGGCCCCAGCATGGGTGGTACCACCTTAGCCCCGGCCCCCACAATCAGAGCTGGCACCCTGGGCCTCTTAGGAGGGCTGACCTTCACCTGGGCCATGCCTCTGGGTCAGGATGGGGGTCATGGCTGAGGGCTGGCACCCCCTCCATCTCCTTTCTGGGTCATTGCCGCCTCCAGTAGGAAAGCCTCTGCTGTTTCTGTGCTCTTCTCATTCACGCAGGGGCGGGGTGACCTGCATCAGAGAGAATACCAGTGGGAGGTTCAAATAAACAAGTTTTCAGTGTTTAGAATGGTTACCTTCATTCACCTGCAAATTCTTTTATGGGAACCCTCTTCCCACACCCAACACCACTTCCGCTGTCCCTCTCTGGGCAGGGTAACCGAGGGGGATCAGTGAGGGGACTCTCTGGAAAGTGAACACGAGACGCAGCAGTGTGGCCGGTGGGACAGCTGTGCGGGTGGAAACTCAAGAGTGGCCCCTGCCTCCACATCACACTGCAGGGCACCCCAGACCTCAGCAGAGAGCCGAGCGTCTGGCTGCCAGCCCAGCCCACAGAGAGAGACCTGTCCCAAGGAGGGGCCGGGGACTGAGGCAGGGACACAGATGGCCGGGCTGGGCTTCCACTCCAGGCCAGATCTCCCTTCGTCCTTTGCGTGACTGGGAGACCACATGCCTGGCCTGCCCTGGCAGCCCTCATTCCGGCCCACTGTCCCTGCCTAGTTAGACCTTTCACCCTCAAATTATCCCCTCAGGATGATAAATTACACATTCACCCTACTCTGTGACCTTGGGCTTGGACCTCACTTTCCTCACCTGTGAGAGGGAGGTGACGGATCCTTGTGTTTGCATTTTGCTGGGGGGGTGGGAGGGGTGGGGTTTTGATGGGATCCTTCTGCCAGTACCCTGCAGGTGAGGGCCACCAGGAGCTCACCTGTGGTTGTTTGTTGTTTAGTCGCTAAGTCGTGTCGACTCTTTGGCGACCCCCATGGAATTTCCCAGGCCGGAATACTGGAGTGGGTCTTCATTTCCTTCTCCAGGGGATTTTCCTGACCCAGGGATCAAACCTGCATCTCCTGCCTCTCTTGCACCGGCAGGAGGATTCTTTACCACTGTTCCACCTGTGGTTACTTGTTGGGTTTGTTACTCACTGCGGGCTTTACAGGGGGCTCAGTGGTAAAGAATCCACCTGCCAGTGCAGGAGACATAGAAGATTTGGGTTTGATCTCTGGTTCGGGAAGATCCCCTGGAGTAGGAAATGGCAACCCATTCCAGTATTCTTGGTTGGAAAATCCCATGGACAGAGGAGCCTGGTGGGCTACAGTCCATGCGGTTGCAAGAGTTGGATATGGCTGAGCACGTGTACCTTTGTTACTCATTGAAGTGAGGGGAGAAACCCCAGGGGATCTGTGAGGTGTCACTGTAAGAGGCTGTGAGAAGGGACTTAAGGGATATGGGCTTGTCTGAGGTGACTGAGGGGAGGGTCTATGGAAGTGGGTCTCTGCTCTAGACTGGATGCTACTGGGGAGTGGGGCTGATCCCATGACCGGGCGTCTTGATTAAGATCGTACATGGAAGACCAAGCTAAGGATGTAGCTGACAAAGAAGCAGAAGCCATGCTCCAGCCAGGAGAGGCTGTGTAGTTGCTGATGTAATTTGGACAGTGTTCCTGTTTGCTGTGCTCGGCCATGGCTACTGAGGGGTCTGGACGTGTCATGACCCATCACAGTCACAGAGTGCTTATCTGATTCTGATATTCTGTGAAATTATTCAAGTTCATCAGACCATTGGGGCCCAGGTGTGAGGGCCTCTGGAATGGGCCCTCTCGTTGGCTGATTAACTGGGAAGGCAAGGTCTTCATGCAGGTCCCTGGGGGTGGGGGTGGAGCCGAAAGGAATGACCTTGGCAAACCCTGGGCTTCCCTCTCTCAGCCTCAGGCTCCAAACTGGCGTACCATGGCAACATTCCTGCTCCTTCCACCCCCCATCAGCTCAGAGGCACTTTGGGAAGTTTCCATTCTCTGGAGAGGGGTAGCCCCTGCCCTTTACTGGGGAAGAGTGATCCCAGGGACGGTGAGCTTGGGCGCTGTGACCTTGGGCATGTGGTGACCCTCCCTGGACATCTCTCCCTGTGTTGTGTTCTATATGATTAGATGGAGGGGGACAAGATTCCTCTTCTGCTCTTGGTCTTTAAGCATGATGCCAGACACTCTCACACCAATTTCCCAATTTAGTCCCTGCAACGGCCCTGAGGGACAGATCTGTCAACCCTACATTGCAAATATTTGCTCTAAATCCCAGACTCTCAAGTCAGAAAGACCTGGGTCTGCACTCAGCCTCTGCCAGTTCCTTGTTGTGTGAACTTGGATAACTCACTGCCCCTCTCTGAGCTTCAGCGTCCGCGTTTATGCAGTGGGGAAGATACTACCAGCCTCTCAGGACGTCGTGAAGAATTAACGGGTATGACGCCTCCGACACATCATAGATGCCTGAATAGTGTCCGTGTCCTTCTCTCTCCTCATCTGCATAATGGGGATTAACTCTGTCCCCCTAATAAACAAGGCAGTAGGTGAGTGGATTTGCCAGGGAGAACGTGCATGTGAAAGCTCTTTGCAAAGGGTACAGAACACGTCCAGTGTGCCAGGTGCTCGGGGCAGGGGAGCTGACGGCAGGCACAGGGAGCTAAGGGTCGGGAGGAGAGCCGCGTGCTGAGAAAGCGGCAGGGTCCCAGGAGAAGGGGCGAGGTGAGCAGGACTGCTTGTGCCTGGGCAGACGCGGCAGCCCACAAAGTTACTGCACATGTGCAACGTATCGCGTGCTGCCCGAATGGGACCCTCTCACCAGCCCTGAGAGATGGGCATCCCAGGGGACTGGAGAGTGGACCCCAGGGCCTGCGCTCTTCTTCCAGTGCCACTGGCTCCATACATGCAGCAAGACCCATAATCGCCTATGCTGTGCTCACCTTCATTTCACCCTCACAGCCTGCAAGGTTGGTGTGTGTCCCCAGGTTACAGACGAGGAAACGGACTCCGAGAGGCTGAATAGTATGCCCATCCTCCCAGAGAAGGATTCAATGGAGGAGAGGAGGTGTTGCTGTAGGGCCTTCCATTCCTGGCAGGAATCATCCACTTTTAGTCCCAAGTGATCCCAGCCCTGGTGAGGACAGGAGACACACCCCAACAATCCAGGCAGCAAGGTTGCCCTGAGTGTCTACCTGTGCTGGCCCTCAGGACAGACATCCCAGCTCCCCCACCTCTCATGGTCCCTACACCCACAGGATAAGGCCAGACTTCTCGGCCTGGAGCTGAGCCCTTTTTAGCCAATTTGCCCACCACTTCCTCCAGTTCGGTAGCTGCTGGAAACCTGTCTGTCCACCCCATCTGCTTAATGCCCTTCCTCCCCTTCTCTGTCGTCCCTGCAGGCTGTTGCTTGGAGCCTGAGCTGGCTTGCTCTCCCTCCTGGGGCAGAATCCCACCCTGTCCTCTGCATCCTTCCCAAAGGGCGTGCACTGCTCTGGTCTCCGTGCCCCTAGTTGTGAGTGTGCCAGTCTTCTCTCCTGGACTGGGATGTCCTTCAAGGACAGGGACCTCTGCCTACCCACATTTCTATCCCAGGACTTAGCAAAAGCAAGTGGCAATAGTGCTTGTGGAACAGGATGGAATTGACCCAAATTGAACTGAACCGCATGGCCCCTCTGAAGGCTTGTGGCCCAGTTGCACAGACTACATATCACAGGGATGAGGAATTCTGGCTTAAGCGTAACCCATCCTGGGTTTGAGACTGGGCTTCCCCCAGAAGCTGTGTGACTTTGGTTACGAGACTGACCCTCTCTGGTCCTCAATTTATCAATAAAATGAGATTAACAATATCTGCTGCTGCTGCTGTGTCACTTCAGTTGTGTCCGACTCTGTGCGGCCCCAGAGATGGCAGCCCATGAGGCTCCCCCGTCCCTGGGATTCTCCAGGCAAGAACACTGGAGTGGGTTGCCATTTCCTTCTCCAATGTGTGAAAGTGAAAGTGAAGTCGCTCAGTCGTGTCCAACCCTCAGCGACCCCATGGACTGCAGCCTTCCAGGCTGGTCTGTCCATGGGATTTCCCAGGCAAGAGTACTGGAGTGGGGTGCCATTGCCTTCTCTAACAATATCTACCTAATTGCACATGAAGGTTAGAGGAGATCGTGCATATCGAGTGCTCAGAGTGTACCTGTGAGCCCTCAGTAAATGGTAGCTATCATTTGCAGAGAAGAGGGGACTGTGCACAGTGTGTAGACATCAGGAGCCAGAGTAGACTTGGAGTTGGCATCCAAGCCCCATACAATCAGCACTTCCCAAATGCAGGTCGATGGACCCAGCTGGGCTGGTGGCATCAGACACTCCTGGGAGTCTTTAAAGGCCCAGTGCCCCAGAACCCCCACAGAGCTTTGGGGTGGTCTAAAATGCGAATAAGCAAGCCAGGTAATTCCACAGGGGAGAAGGGCTTAGTCTTTTGTTTTTAAACAGATTATCAAGGACTGAAATGGTTGGAAGAAGACCCACAGAAGGTGGGGGTGGGAAGGCAGAAATTAAATAGGTTGGATGAAGGGGCAGGTGTATCTCCGGCAGAAGGCATGGTACAGGCAAAGGTCCATAGGAGAGAAGGAGGAAGGATGGTCCCAGGAACCTGAAGGAGACTAGCCTGGCTAGAGTGATGGCGGACGGGGTCAGAGAATGAAGCTGGAGCTTGGTTGTGGGGCATCTTGAATTCCTACTGCAGAGCTCAGATTCCATGTCATGGACAAGTGGAATCCACTGATGGTTCTTGAGCGGAGGAGAGACGTGAAGAAGGGAATCGTTAGGACATATTCTAGTTAGTAGGTGCAAAAGAGGATGGAAGAGCACATATCAGTGGCAAGAAAGCTAGCTTGTGGCCTGTGGCAGGGTTTCAGTTCCTAACCTGACCTGTGAAAGGTTTTTTCCACAGTGAAGAGAGAACTGAGTGGATGGTAGGTCAAGACTGAAGCTTGGTGGAGCCAACGCCCCAGATTCCTCGTTGCTGACTACAAGCCCAGCCCAGCAGAACAGGACACCATGGGGCAGAGGCTGGACCTTTAATCCAAGTCTCCAGAGCCCTGTCCAAGACAGTGCTCAGTTCAGAGATAGCCCAGGGGAAGGGCGGGCGAGGGTCTGAGTGATGCAGGCAGTGCCCAGGTCAGATAACGAGCTCCACAGGTGATTCTGCAGATGGAGAAAACTCCCAAGCCATCTGCGCATCCTCACGTTAACCTTGAAGAGAGCAGACCTAGCTAGGGGGGTGGGCAAGTGGGCAACTGCGTGCTTTAGAGCCTGTTCTGCCAGCCTGGAGTCAGGGAGGGGTCAATTTCATTCAGTCATCCATTTGTTACTTCATTCACTCATGAGCACACTCTAATCACTTGCTTGGTGCCACCCCCTGTGCCAGGCAGTACGGGCAGAGAGATGTGTGTGACCCAGGCCTATCCCGCTAGAGTCCCCACTCCCCTGAGCTGCAGAATGAACCATGACAGGTCAAAGTGGTTAGTGCTGGGCAGAGGGAGGCACAGCAGGGTCTGATCCCACCTGGAGAATCAGTAAAATCGTCTCAGATTTGTCCTGAGCTACACCCTAAGGGTTCACTCAGGGAGAATAGCCTGGACAGAGGCTGGAAGCCCTGAGTCACCCCAAGACAGCTGAGGAGTGACCAGGGGTAGATGCGAACGGAGCTTAGGATGGAGAGGATGGCTGGAGAGGACACTGGTGGGTGCGTGGGGAATTGATCGGGAAGGGCTGTGGATGCCACCCCAAAACAAGTGGGAGAGCCCCAGGGGGCTGGAGGATAAACACACAAATAGAGTCTCCAGAGGAGGAAGACCTTGTAACACGCAGAGGTGCCCAAAGAGTGGAGGCAACATCTTACAGACAGAGCTCACAATCCTTCAACAGAGAGA
Organism: Oryx dammah; assembly: GCF_014754425.2. NCBI lineage: Eukaryota > Metazoa > Chordata > Mammalia > Artiodactyla > Bovidae > Oryx > Oryx dammah. Next base: position 89,224,960 of record NW_024070212.1, on the reverse strand, counting down.
GAGCGCGCCACAAATCAGACAGGAAAAGAAAAGGAGCTCACTCACAGGAAAGATCTGTGACCCCGTAAAAGAGACAAATGAAAACATATCAACCTCAGAAAGAATCAAGGGAATGCGCTTTAAAACATCAAGAAACCATGTTTCACCCTATAACATTGGCAACATTTTACAAAGACAATAACAGATGATGTGGAGGAACAGGGCAATTTCTTACATCCCTGGTGGGAACAGAAATGATAAGAGGTTTGGGGAGGAATGTGGCAGCCCGTGCTAAGAGCCTCAGAACATGGGTGTCTGAGATTCTGCACTTCCACAGGAGGGAACTTATCCTAAGGAAATAGACGCACCGAGATGTACTTAAGGAGGTGTTTACAGTGGCAGTATTTATTATAGCTCAAACAAGGAAAGAATCTAAACCTGTGATGCTACAGCCCTGCGAGGGAATGGTGCACGGCCGTTAAAATGGGAACCCTCCTGGTTGACTCACACCCCTTTCCCCAGCCTCTCCTTGGTAGCATGTGGGATCGTTGTACTTGTGAATTTCGGGGATCACTTTCTGCATTTCCCATCTGATGCTAAGCCCCAGGAAGGCCAGTTCTTTATTATGTTTAATATTGTGTCCTTGGTACTGCCCTCAGTAGTTATCAAATGACTAATCTGTACTTATTTTTAGTGTGGTAAAATACCCACAACATAAAACTTACCATCTTAAGCATTTTCAAGTGTACAGGTCAGTGCTATTTAGTGCATTCACATGGCTGTGCAACTATCTCCACCACCTGTCTCCTTACTCATCTGCTCAAACTGAAATTGCACCCATTTAACAGTAACCTCTCATTCTTCCCTTTTTGCTCTCCAGCAACCACCATTTTACTTTCTTTCAATTTCCCTCTTTGTCCCTATCCCCCTGAGTTTGTATTTATTGATAAAGAAAGATGTTCATGATATATAATTAATAACAATAGAGATTATAAAGTAGAAAGCAGCAAACATTGCTAATTCCCTCCTTCCTTGATTTTGTTTGGGGGGATCACATATCTGCAGCCAAGTGATAAACTATGATTGACCCAAAGTCGGTCATGGCAATCCTATTCTCTATCGACAGTTCTAGCCAATGAGACCTAAAAAGGAATTTGTTGGAGTCAACCCTGAAAAAAACTTTTACTTTTTTCATTAGCAAGGCAGAAGTGATTAGCTTTGCTGGTCTTGAATACAGATGCAATGATTGGAGCTGCAGCAGTTGTCTTGCAACCATGAAGGAAATGCTGAGAGAAACACCCTGAGATTGGCCCCCCAGGCCTTCTCTGCTGATCGGCCTGCCACGCAGTTTCTCAGCCAGCTCCAAGGCCAATGACCGGATAACTGGGAGGAAGTGCCCCTCTGGGACCCACTTGGGCCTGAGGCCCCAGGAAGATGGAGCGGCCATGGGGGCTGCAGATGGGACTGATGGTCAGGCAGCACCTGTATTGGCTGTAAACACATTTACCCAAGCAGCGCCGTCATCTCTTCCTACAACAAACCCAGATGATCTCTGTGAAAGTGACCCTGGGACAAAGCAGAGGAAATCACACTAAAAGGAGCACTGTTGACACTCTACTCGGCAAACGTCCCCAGGGTTGCCGCTGTGCCGCCGGGGACATGGTTGTCCAGACAACCGCCAGCATTGTTCTGTGTGCCCGACGGTGCCTCCTCAGCCACGCACATGTGCTGGCTCATCAGATCTTCACCCGGGAGCAGTGCCTTCAGAGATGCATCAGAGGAAACTGTCCTGGAGAAGCGGGGGCAGAGAGAGCACCAGGGACACTTAAGAGCAGCAGGCTTTTATCCTGGGATTGGAGGAGGCTGGGCCGTCAGGATGGTTCATGCCAGCATACCCTCGGGTGAGGAACCTGAGTACCAGCTCTGTCCCCACCATCTCCTTTAGAATGTAGACCAGTCTGGAGCAGCTTGCCATCCCAGTAACCCCAGTTTCCTTATCTCTCTTTCCTTCCAGCCTCCTCTTTTCTTCTGCCTCTTTTACCCTCTGAGTTCTGATGTTCAGCCATCTGCATGAGCCTCGGTTTTTCCCAGTGAAATGATGGGGAGCTGGCTAATGCCGCCCACCTCTTCCCAGGGAACTTTTTTTTTTTTAGCATATATATATATATATAAATTTTGGCCACACCATGAGGCTTGCAAGATCTCAGTTCCCTGACCAGGGGTTGAACCTGGACCAGAGCAGTGAAAGCATGGAATCCCAACCACGAGACCACCAGGGGACTTCTCTCAGGGAACATTTTCATCTTCCCTGTCTGGAGAAGGGAAACCAGATCCCACCCCTTATTCCTTGTAGGATCTGCCCTTGCCTCAGTTTCCTCATCCCATAATGGATCAGCAGCGCCATGTGGCTGATATAAGGCCCAGGAGGGATTAAGGAGGTTACTGCTGGGCTGGGCTTCAGGGCTTCTGGCCCTCCTCCTGCCTCAGATGGCTGCCTTCCTTGCCCCATTAACACCCTGACCAGCAGATCATAGAGATATTTTGGCCTGGGGGTGAGGGTTAATGGCCGAGAAGCTGCCAGCAGCGCATTCCTCCTGGTCTCCACTCCTGGCCCTGGGGCCCTGGGGCTGCCTCGGATTCTTTCACCCCAGACCTCTGGACACTTGATGCCAATTGAGTGCATGCCCTTGGGGACTTTTGAATCAAACTGGCAGTCCATGATACAGTTGGGTGTTTGTAAGGAGCAGGGGGTGGGGGGTGGATTCTGCCATCCAACCATTTACACCTCCCATCCACCTTCTCCCTCTATGTTTGTCTAAAATGTGATGAGGCTATAAAGCATTTTCAGATCTGTCATCTCTTTTGGCCTCACATCTCCCTGGTAAGGTTGAAATTATTGTCATCATTTTACTGATGAATCAACTGGAGCTTGGTGAGGAGCAATGACCCACCCAGGGTCACACCATGAGTTTAGTGGCAGAGCTGGAATTAAAATGGTGCCCCAGGTTCTGCCCCACCTGCTGTCCAGGCCTGCCTGTTCTGGGAGTGCTGGCTGGAGGAGGTGACTCTGAGTGGGTCTTAAAGGATGTGTAAGAGTTATCACCTGAGGAACGCTGGGTGGGGCGTTGCAGAAGGGAACAGCATTGCACAGAGGCATGGAACTGTCTAGTGGCTGCAGATTGGAGCTGGGCAATCTGGGCCATGCTAAGCAGTGCTGCATCTTCAAGGGGTAAATCTGTGGCTGCGTGCTTCGGGGCTGCCTCAGACTCTCCTGGAGAGCTTGTGACCTGCAGATTCCTGGGCATCTTCCTAGAGATTCGGGGTCAGTCTGAGGAACCTGCACTTCTCACAGACTGGGGCTCCCGCAGCTCCAAAGCAGTGGTCCTTGGGTCAGTGGAGAAGCACAGCAGGGCTGCAGAGATGAGCAGAGCAGTGGGCAGGGGTCCAGGGGAGGCTGTGGGTGTGCGGTGAGTCATAGGAGCAGCGTTGGAGCAGACCTTCTTGGACCTTCCTGTTTGAAAATGCACCTCCACCCTTCCCTTTTCTCTCCTCTCCATGGCTCTTGTCGCCCCCTCACATACTGCATACTTGACTTAGTAGTTTCTTGTGTTTTACTCTCCAAGTTGGAGGGCAGCATGAGGGCAGGAGTTGTGTCTGTCTTGTTCACTGATGCCCCAGCACCTGGAGCAGTAGCTGGCACGTGTAAGGTGAGAGAGGAGGCTGTGTTCTGTTTTGATTATTTCATATATCTTCACAGTGGATGATCTCTGAGCATCCTCAGAGGCTCACAAGCCTTGGTGTGAACAAGATGGGGACAGAACATCAGAGCACAGTTCCTGGAGGAAGCTAGGGGAAAGGACAGGCCCCTCAACCCGCTGGACATCTCCTCGCTTCAAACCTGCAGGGACAGAGCGTGATGGGGAGGTGATGCAGGAGGCCGGCGACACTGGCCTTCATTTCCTCCATGACCTACGTGCAGGAAGAGGGGGAAGGATGGGGAGGTTCATGGATGGAGATGAGCCTAGAGTAGTTTCTCAGGGGGATTCCCTGGGGAGCAAGTGAAAGCCTTACTGGGGCTGACACTCTGATCACCTCTCTCTTTTTGTTCAGAACCTTCCAGGACCCCTCCACCCTCCAGAAGGGGCCATTCCCTTTCTTGGCCTCAAGGGTATCATTAAGAGCTAGCCTCCTTCCCAATGTCCCCAACTAGGCCATGCACTGCTCACTAGACATGTCACCCCATTACAAATGGAGCAAAAATCCAGAGTTGTCTCCTCCAGGAAGCCTGCCTAGATTCAGTGTCCATCGACCAGGTTCCATAGAACCTAGCTTTACTCTCCCTTATGTAACTTGTCTCCTCCTGTCTCTCATCACAGAGGCCTGAGCTCTTACCTGCCTTGCTGTGGGCTTGCCAAGGGCAGAGCAGGGTCTGCTGCATCTCAGGGGCTGGAGCAGGCTGCCAGCAATGCCTGGACTATGCCTGGCCTGGGTGGTTAGCCATGGGCTCTCACGCTGGGTGCTGGGAGCCCTCTGCTGGTGCATCTGGGCATAGCCACTGCTTGCAAGGAGATGGAAACTTCCGGGAGATGCCTCTTTCTCTGCAATATATTAAAAGAAATTTTTGTTTTCTTTAGTAAACAATAGTCTTTATTTTTACACAAAGCAGTACTAGATGAGGCAGTTCCTCAAAGGGTGAACTGAAGCTAGAAAATCCATCCTGAGCATGAAAACGTTAGGGTTAGTCGCTCAGTTGTGTCTGACTCTGTGTGACCCCTTGGACTGTAGCCTACCAGGCTCCTCTGCCCATGGGATTTCTCAGGTAAGAATACTGGAGTGGGCTGTCATTTCTTTCTCTGCCCAATATATTAATAGTCACTGTCATTTTACAGATAAGGAAACAGAAGCATTGGTGGGAGGAGGGGATGCAGAGCAGTGCTAAGTGGCCTGCACTAGGGCCCCATGCCCTCAAGCCCCCAGAGACGCTGCCTGGATGACGTCATCCCTTCTCCTTTCTCCTCGCATCCCCAAGCCTTCTCCCATCCCTCCTCCCAGCTCATTCTGCAGGTGCTTCCTATTTCCATGAGAAAACAGATGCAGTAAACAGAGACCCCAACCCTCCCAGCAGCCCCTGCTCCACACAGACCCGGCTGCTTGTGCCTCTGCCCCCTTCTCCACCTCCACACCTGTTAGGATAAAGTGCTTCTGCCCTGTCTCCACCGCAGAAAACACCCCTTCTCCCCCACCTAAATTCTCCCCCACATAAATTCTCCCCCTCCTGGTTGCCAGCTTCCTTCCCTTCTCTGCTGTAACATTCCCGCCAGCTCATAAGCTTGCTTTACAAGTTCCCATCTAAGGAAAAAAGCTTTCTTGGCCTCATACTCTCTCTGACCACAACCCACTTTCCTGAGCCCTTTCTAGGCAAGTTGCAACCCACTCCAGTATTCTTGCCTGGAGAATTTCATGGACAGGGGAGCCTGGCGGGCTACAGTCCATGGGCTTGCAAAAGAGTTGGACATGACTGAGTGACTATCACCCACTCACTCACTCCTTAAAGGAGCTGTCTGTACTCTCTGGCTTTCTCAGTTCCCTTCCCACATTCTCTCTGTGAGTATATGCTATGTTGCTTCAGTCATGTCTGACTCTGTGCAAACCTATGGACTGTAGCCCACCAGGCTCCTCTGTCCATGGGATTCTCCAGGAAAGAATACTGGAGTCGGTCGCCATGCCCTTCTTCAGGGCATTTTCCCCAACCCAGGAATCAAACCTGGGTCTCTTACATCTCCTGCATCGAAAGACAGGTTCTTTACCACTACAGCCAGCTGGAAAGTGTGCATTTTCTCTGCTGCTGCTGCTAAGTTGCTTCAGTTGTGTCTGACTCTGTGCGACCCCATAGATGGCAACCCACCAGGCTCCCCCGTCCCTGGGATTCTCCAAGCAAGAATACTGGAGTGGGTTGCCATTTCCTTCTCCAATGCATGAAAGTGAAAAGTGAAGTCGCTCAGTCGTGTCAGACTCTTAGCGACCCCATGGACTGCAGCCCACCAGGCTCCTCCGTCCATGGGATTTTCCAGGCAAGAGTACTGGAGTGGGGTGCCATTGCCTTCTCCATTCTCTCTAGAATCCTCTTTATTCAAGCCATTCTGGTGCTAAATCTGATCTTCAGGTCTGATCACCTGAACTTTTAAATCAAATTTCTGGTCTCACCTTACTTGACCCGTGAGCTGTGTTTGACCCAAATGGTCCCTTCCTCCTCTTGGAAACGCTCCCTTAGATCCCTGAGAGTTGGTGGCCTTAGATATCATCGATAAGCTGACAGCTTCCAGCCAGTGTCCGCCTGAGCTCGGGTCACGTGTACCACCACTGATATGGCAGCTTTGTTGTTTTGCGAAAGCTCCAAACAGGGGCAAGCAAAATCCTGCATTTGCCCTGCCAAGCCTCTCCCCCTTGACTTCCCTGCTGCCTAATGCCAACTCTGTCCTTCCAGTGCTTTGGCCAAAACTCGGAAGCTTCACTCTTCTTTCTCTTGAATGCACATCTAAATTGTCCGCAAATGCAACAGCCTTTATCTTCAAAATACATCCAGAGTCCAGCCACTCTCACTGCCCCAGTGCTCTCCTGGGTTCAAGCCTCTAGCAGTGGCTCATGGTCTTCTGACTGGGTTTCTCTGCTTCTGGCCTTGCCCCCTAACATCTGTTTTCTAACTAGCAATCAAAACAATCAATCCTTTAAATCATCAAGGCATTTCACTCCTCTGATCAAAGTTTGCCTTTAGCTTCTCGCCTTGTAAGACAGAAACCAGAGTTCCCAGAACGGCCTACATGCCCTGCTGGGTCTGCACCCCAGCCCTGCGGTTGCTATGCTGCCTCCCGGTCACTCTGGCTGCGCCCTCTGTGCCTGGTCTTGTGCTCCTGGCTCCCGTCTGTTTGGAGTGCTTTTCCCTCACCCCTATCAACATGGCTCATTCCCTCGGCTCCTTCCTTCCAGTGTCTCTTTCTTCCTGAGGTCTTCTCTGACCACTCATTCATTTATTATTTTTTGACTGAACCATGCTGTCTGGCATGTGGGATCTTGGTTCCTCGACCAGAGACTGAACCTGAGCCCCCTTTGCCGTGGAAGCAGCTGGCGTTAGGGTCTGGGTTCGCTTTGACAGGTAATTGTGTGACATTGACAAAGTGCTCCCCCTCTCTGGATTCAATTCCTCATCTTTTAAATACAGATAATGGTCCCAGCTCAGTATGCTCTATGGGATTGGGGCAAATAGATGGTGACTCTGAAAATGCTTTGTAGAGGGGAGACTGTGGGCAAAGGTGAAGAGTTCTGAGTGGCATTAGGGGAGACAATTCCAAACATAGAACGCATAGAATTCCCTCAAATTAGCTCAGGGTCTATAGCATTGATTTTGTTTTGTTTATGCAGAGGCCAGCATCGTATATACACATGTAACCATTTTATGGAAACGAGCATAATCGACTTTAAAAACATGATTAATTTTGGACATCTTTCCATATCAATATACAAACATCTGTTTCATTCTTTTTAACACCTGCAAAATATTCCACTGTGTGAATAGACTAAAACTTGCCCCTCCATTTTGATGGATATTTGCTGATCCAGTAGAAGAATTCAGTGATAGTGAATGAAAATGTGACATTGTGGCCGATGAAAGTGAAAGTTTTATTCCAGAAGGCAGAAAAGCTGGAAGGAGAGAGCTGAGTGAATCTACATGTGATCGTGGGACCTTCTAGGGGACTAGATGAGAGCATCCCAACATGCCACATGGAGACTCACACGTGTGCAAAGAGGCATGGATGAGGCTAGGGATTGCTGCTTTGTAGCAGCAAAAGACAGAAAACAACCCGCACCCCCAGAGACTGGAACATACACAGAATGGGATCATCTGCCACGAGAGAAGTGACAAAGCAGATGTAGCTGTACCAACAAAGTTGTAACCCCCAGAATAAGACTGGAGTAGGATGATAGAGGCCCAATATCTAAAGGCTAAGACGCCCCTCTCCACTTTGCCCATGTAAATAAATAGTTAACAATGAGTCATGAATGTTACAGTGTCTTAAAGTATTTTTATAAAAATACAATACCTGAAAAGTTATCCAATAAATGGGTATATTAGCTCCCTAGGGCTGCTGTAACAAATTAGACAATTTTGTACAAAGTACAAAGAAAACAATTGGGTGGTTGGAAACAACAGATATGTGTTCTCTCACAGTTCTGGGGCCCAGAAGTCTGAAATGAAGGCCCTGCAGCCTCTCCAGGAGAATCTCTTCCTGTCCTTTCCAGTTTCTAGTGGTCCTGGTTTCCCTTGGTTTGTGCCACATTTCCATCTGTGCCTTTGTCTCCACATAGCCTTCTTCTCTGTGTCTCCCTGTGTCTTAACTGCCCCTCTCTTTTGTTTTCCCACAGCGGTCATCGCATTTGGGGCCCATCCTAAACCCAGGTGATCTCCTCAGGACATCCTTATCTTAAGCACATCTGCAGGGACCTTCTTTCCAAATAAGGTCATAGTCACAGGTACCAGGAGTGTTAAGGAAACCACCTGCCAATGCAAGAGACGTGGGTTTGATCCCTGGGCTGGGAAGATTCCCTGGAGAAAGGAATGGCAACCCACTCCAGTATTCTTGCCTGGAGAATCCCATGGACAGAGGAGCCTGGCGGGCTACAAACCACAGAGTCACAAAGCATCAAACATGACCGAGCACGCACGCACAGGTACAGCTCTTTTGACGGGAACACTGTTTGACCTACTACAATTGAATTGCCCTTGGGTAACAAGAATTGCCCCTGGGAAGGTGGGGAGTAGTCAGGAACGGGAGAGAGATAAACTTTTCACTGTATACAGTTCTGAGCTACTCACATTAAAAAAAAATCCAAACATTTCTTATAATTTTTTTTTAAATGAACATACACACAAAAAGGATAGGTCTCTTCCGAAAGTGTGCATGTTCAAAATGTTGACACTGCTAAATTGACCTAAGGTCCACTCACAGCGGTAGTGGCTGCAGACTCCAAGTTTTCTGAGGCTGGAGAAGTAGAAGGTGCCAAGAGCGGGTTCTGTGTATTGTTCAGGATGAGTGGGCGTCAAGGGGAGAGGGCCATTTTGAGGGATGGGGTTTTGGGGGTGGAGAAGCCTTGCGAGATCGTACGTGGTGAAGAGGAAGAATAACAGGAGGTAAGGGTCTTGGAGATAGGAGGGGGAGAAGAAATTGTGGACATGGAGATCCCCGAGGAAGCCTGACCGGGGCAAGGAGGGGAGGTCCTCTGTGGACAGGAGGATGGTCCCTTCTGCCCCAAAAGAGAAAGGACGGAAGGAGGAGGGAAGGGTGGGTACTGGCCAGGAAGCACTCAGATGAAGGGAAAGATGTGCAAGAGACCTTGTCTCCCTGATCCCTGTATCTCTGGGGTGGAGACGGGGGTGGTGAGGCACACGGTGAGTGCTGGCTGGTTGTCAACTGGCCAGATCGAAGGCGGGATGCATCTGAGAAGAGGGAGGAGCTGACACAGCTGCTGTGGGCAACTCTTGCGAGGGTGAGTGGGTGTATGTGTGTATGGAGTGTGTGTGCATTTGAGTGTGTGTATGAGTGTGTGTGTGAGTGTGTGTATGTGTCTGTGTTGGGGGAGAAGTAATTAAAGAGGGACAAAAGCCCTGCCAAGTGGCAAGAGGCCTGGGTGGGGCTGACCCCCGAAGGGTGCCGTGGAGGATGTGGGATGAGAAGGGACTGCTCCAGGTCCACCTGTCCCAAAGTCCAGGTGCCTGCAGGGCTTCCTGGCTCCCCACCTCCATCCCAAGCACCCACTGCACACTCAACAGCGCCCCCTTCCTCAGCCTGGCAGCATCCTGTCCCTCTGTGCCTGGGCTCTGCTGGTGGGTCAGGTCCCGGGGTCCCTCAGGGAGCATCAGGGAAGCTTGCTCCCACCTCCCAAAGAGGGAGGGAGCCCATTGATGAGGAAGCTGCCCAAAGCACGTTTCAAATACAGGTCTCTTTATAGGTGACGGGAAAGGGACCACTGGCTGCCTGCTGACAGCCACGAGCTACCTCTCTTAGTGAACAATCAATGAGCTGCTCTGCACCAGGGAGGGTGGAGTATTCCGGGGGAGAACACAGTGGATGAGATCCTGACATTGCAGAGGTTGCCATCAGCCCACTGCCTGCACAGTCGTTGTTCAGCTGGCCCTGCCCTGGGAGTCAGATGTCTACAAGCCAGGAGGAAACAGCTTGGGCTTTGGAGTCCAGTGACCTAGGCTCATGGTAAGTCATGTCTCTCAGAACCCACAGCTCATCTGCAAAGTGGGGTCCGGAAGTCTCCAGGTTACAGGCAGTGTGGCCCTTCTGGGAGGGGTGCCTGGCCCAGTGTGGCACACTGACCCAGGGCCTGGGGATGCTGGCCTCCTGCTTCCTCCCTCACGTAGCAGCTGTTCACCAGACCCTTGGCAGTCATGTTCTCAGACGTGGTGTGTAAAAAAAAAAAATCTGCAAACTGAATCATTTAACACACACGTGCCACCCACGTGACTGGTGAGTAGCTGCCCTCAGCCATCATGATTCTGACAGCCCGTTTGGCAGGCAGGGTCTGCAACAGGACCCCTTGTGCCAGGCTCTGTGTTGGGCGTGGGGACTAAAGATGAGCCAGATAGATGGTGCCCTCAAGGTCACTCAGTCTGATGTGGGAGGCAGATGCATAGAGTAGCCAGGGCTGTGTGGAAGGGAGCCCCCAGGAGGTGCCTGCCCACACTAAAGGTCGGGGAAAATTTCCCAGAGGAGGGACATTTCATCTTGGGTTTAGTGGATGAATAAAAGCTTACCTGGCAAATAAAACAGCAATTGCCAAGGCTCAGAGGTGTGAGAACAGGATGAAGAGAGTCGAACTCTAGCTGTTTTTTAAGCATGAGATTGCAGGTGGTTTAATTTCTGAAGAACAGTTTGGTGTGTCCATGTGCATGCATGCATGTGTGTGTGCTGGGGTGTCTGTGTGTGCCCCAGGAGAGGAGTCCCAGATCGGGAAGGAGGGCTGGGGCACCACTGTCTCTCACTGCCTGCCCCATGACCAGGTGTCGTGGTCGTGATACTGACCACCGAGCCGGAGCTTACCCTGGCTGCGCTGAGGCAGAGCTGATCCGTTTCTCTGCCAAAGATGTTATCAACAAGGGCTGGTTCTTCCTTGAGGACCAGCTCGGGAACCCCAACCTGGTGGCCACACCGCAACCCTCCACACCTATGGAGCAGGTCAGCAGGATGGCAGGGTGGGCAGAGTCCAGGCTGGGGCTTGGGAGGTCTCGGGGGGGTCTGTGTGACTGAGCAATCTGGCCCCTCCCTCACCTATGGAGGGAGGATTCAACCGCCTGCTTCTGGGGACTGGGAGAGATTGACAAATATGGGCTCTGAAAGGGCTTTGCAGGGCTCTGATGATGTGTTTTAGTGGGAAAATTAATCACCTTCTTTAAGGCCCCTCTCTCCCATGTGTGCAGGATAAGTCTCCTTAGTTGTGTCTGACTCTGGACTGTAGCCCGCCAGGCTCCTCTGTCTGTGGAATTCTCCAGGCAAGAATACAGGAGTAGGCTGCCATGCCCTCCTCCAGGGGATCTTCCGGACCCAGGGATGGAATCCATGTCTCCTGTGACTCCCACATTGCTGGCAGATTCTTTACTGCTGAGCCACCAGGGAAGCCCTGCTCTCTTCCACCAGGAGCCAAAGATCTGGAGTCCTCCGTGAGCAGAGCCCTGATGGAGGCTCCCCTCCCCAGCCATCCCTTCTCACCCCAAGGCCTCCTTGAAGGCGGGCAGCTGCTTTGTAGGACTGTGTGGTCGGTGTACTCTGGGCCCATGCAGATGGCATGACTGAGGCCCACTGCACCTCCTTGAGGAGTTGCTGGGCTGCTCCAACTTCTGCAGGGGCAGGAGGCCGTGGGGCGAGTGCATCGAGGTGACCTGCACCCTCCCACAGGAGCATGAGGGGTGTTCTCGCTTTCAGGCCCAGATCTGCCTGGACCCCTTCCTCCTCTGAACTCCAGTGCCCCTTCTGCAAGTTAAAGTTAAATGGGGCATATCTCAGTCACTTAGTTTGGGTGCTCTAGAAGGAGCCACGCTGAGGGGTCCTGGGAGACTCTAGGATGAGGCTGGATGGATTGCAGCGCCTGCCTTGAGAGGGTGGGACCAGTGTGTGTGCCAGGGACTCACTGCCTTGGGGGAGGGGAGCACCAGACGTGTGCAGGGGATTCATTGCCTCCGCACACAGTGGTCTCCAGGGCCCTTTTCTCTCAGATGGTCCATGGTTCTGGCCGACGAGAAATCTCAAACCAGCAAAAGAGCGGGCCTGAGGTTAAGGCCAGAGAGCCTGGCACAGATGCCATCTGGTCATGGCCTTTTGGTGGAAGGGCAGCACTTAGGCCAGGAGGACAGGGGTGGGCAATCATTTCTGCCCGGGAGACAGTGTCCAGCAGTGTGCTTGACTGTGCCCTTGAACCTGCAGGTTAGGGCATGTGGGAGAGGCTCAGAGTGGGGCGGGGCTGAGCAGTCTGGGTCCTGGCTTGGGGGTCTATGATTTCCCTGTATCTGCATTCTGAAGTCACTCTCGGTGTCCAGAAGAACTTGATAATATTCAGAGCTGCCCATCTGCAGAACAGTCTGTCTTGGACAGCAGTGAGTTCCTTGTCTTCAGGGGCTGGCTGGCCCCTAGCTGGGACATTGGAGAGGGTTCGAGGGGCTGGGACCCGGTGTCTGAGTTGGTCCCCTCCCACCCCCTCATCCTGTGTTTTAACGCCCTTTCTAAGACAGGGTTTCTGTTTTTGGCTCTCAGGCCCGAGAGGGCAGTCACGTCTGCCCGGCCCACAACGCGTTTGGGGGCGAGGGTGTCTGCGCTGTTGCCAGATGCTGCCTGCCTCCGCGGGCCAACTGCAGCATCCACACAGCTTTGCCAGCTGGGGCTGGTGTGCAGACCCATGCCTGATGCCCCTAGCAGGGCTACATGCTCACAGGGAGGAGGCTGGGCTCACCCTGGGGTGAGGAGGCATCCCTGGCTCCCTGTGCACCAGCTTACATCTGGCTGGTCCCACGCTGGAGTGCAACTGTCTGGCGGGAAGGCCAGTGCTACCCCTTCCATCCCTGGAGCCCTGAGCAGGCACCTCGTCTGTCTCGGTCTCAGCTTCCTCCTCCCTAAGAGGGGCCATGGTAGCTCCTGCTTCACCGCGTTGCTGGGAAAATGCATAACACCTAGAGCACCAAGCCCGGAGCTTCGCAGGCACTTAACCACAGGCAGCACAGTGCATGAGGGGCCGTTCAGGGAGAGGCTCTGAAAGTGGAACTGGCCTTGGTTTAATCCTGGCTCTGCCAAGTCATCCGCTGTGTGACCCATGCAAATTACTTAACTTCTCTGTGCCTCTGGTGCCTCATCAGTAGAATGAAGGTGACGGGTGCTAAGCATTTAGCTTGGTGCGAGGACAGTGTGCTGGCTATCATGGGTATCACCCGTTGCTTTAAAATCCATTCTTCAAATAGGTAACTGTGTCCAAAACATGCCCTGTGTAGGTAGCAGGAGGGCATAGATGGGGACCTTGCGGGGGGATCTGGGGATGGAGCCCCTCAAACTGGGGGAGGGACTGAGCTGTCCTGCTTGGTGGAAACATGGGATGTCCTGGGGAGGGTTGAGGGAGGGGCCAGGTAGTAGGCCTGAAATAACTAGCTCGAGTTGATTTTCCATGGAGTTTGTACTGGGGAGCCACTGAAGGCTGAGGAAGAAGATGACAAGGGCGAGTGACAAGTTAGGAGCTGGCTGTAGGAGTGGCTGATGAAGGCTGCAGGATGGCTTTGCAGTAGAAAGATGAGCCCAGAGAGGTGGAGCGGCTGGGACAGGCCCAGGGGACCACTGGCCAGCTCAGCAGGGTCCTGGCCTGGTGGGAAGTCCACGTGTTCTTTGGATCACCCAGCAGGTAAACTCCAGGGCACGTGCCAGTTTGGAGGCCATAGAATCCACTACCTGTGAAGCACGCCCTAGAGCCCCACTTTACATTGGAGGGGAGTGGCCGAGTGCCCTCCGCAAGGCCCCTCAGCTAGCTCCCAGGGATTCTAGTGACCACGACCCTAAACGAGGCGAGCCCTTGCCCAGCGCCAGGCGCTGTGCCGGGCTCCATGTGGCTTTCCTCGTTCCATCCCTACAGCCTCCCTTTCCACTTCACATAGAGAGACACTGAGGCTTGCTCTAGCCCAGGACCACTCTCTGAGGTCTTGTAGCCAGGGTGTGTGCCCAACTCCCAAGCTCTGGAGGGAAGCCTAAGTCTCCCAGGGAGACATAAAGCTCACCCCTGAACTTCTGTCCTGGTGGCTGGGTTATGGTGGGGTGTCCCATCTCCTGGTCTAGCATCTCGGGCCTTGGAACCCCTTCCCCATTGCTCCCCATCTTGGGGTGAGAGGAGATGATGTTTTCCTGAGAGGCTCAGAGAGAGTGAATGGCTTTCCTAAGGTTACACAGCATGCCAGCAGCAAGGTTGAGAACGCCAGAGTCCTGTCACTCAGCTTAGTGCCTCTTTCCTTCCCTGACTTGTTTCTGGATTTCCCAGCTTCAGAATCAGACCCTAAAAAGATGGAGACTGATGAGGATGGAAGAGGAGAGACAAAAAGTCCTTGAGCATCCGAGTGTCTGAGCCGGTCCTCCTCTGCCCCAGGCTGCAGCTCCCACTGGGCGGTGGTCCCTGGGACCGGTGGTCAGCTCCTGTGACTGTCCTGGCCCAGGTGGTGGGGCTTAACCAGGGAGGGAGTGTGCAGGATACTGGGCCCTGAGAGAGGAGCCCACAGCTCTGATGGACTGGCTGTGGCGGGGGCAGTGGAGGGGGCTGCCAAGGTTTTTTTGCTTTGCCCCTGATGGGGATGGTGAGAGCTGCGGGAGGCATGGTGTCAGGGGAAGAGGAGGAGCTCGTGTTGGCCTGCAGACATTTGCTTGGGCCCTGCAGACCTAGCTTGCAGAGTGCCTCATGTGCCCTTTCTTTTGTCCTGGGGCCCTGGCAGGTCACCAGGAGGCCTCCTGATTAGTGGCCTGGGAGAGCACTGGACACTGACTGGCTGCAGGACTCACCTGGAGGCCTCCCACACCACGGGGACGTACGTGGTGGACAACACGTGTGTGATGTGGGGCTGGGACGTCGGTGCAGGAGGCAGGACTGCGGAGGAGGCTCCTGTAGCTGTCGCCATCTGCTGCCGGAGCCAGCCGTCGGGGAGAGCAGGCCTCTTGGGAGGCCCAGTGACTGCCCTGCCCGGGACACTTGCACGGGGAAGGGGTCATGTCTTGGATGCCGTGGTGCCAGGCCTTGGCTGAGCTTTGAACTGGTTCCTTCTTCCCCCCTCTTCAGCCCTCTTCAGCCTGGACCCTGGGCAGAGGCTACTTCCTCCTGGAGCTCTGGTGCTGGCACTTGGGGTGTGCCGGCTCCTGCCTGGGAAAACCCCAGGTCTCAGCCTGCATCACCCCGCCCCAGGCCTGAGCTGAATGCAGGCTGATGGAGCAAGGCTGCAGGCACCAGGCAGGCCCTCTCTTACCACGGGATGGGGTCCACATGCCACCGTCAGCACAGGCCAAGCTGTGCTCAGCTTCCTGCCAGCCACTCCGCAGATGCCAACGTTGTGGGCAGAATGACCTTTTATGGAGCAGTCAGTCAGTGCTCAGGCCTCCATGAAGGAGGTGGTCATCCTCCCGTGGGGAGGCAGTGAGGCGCTTGAAGGCTGGAAGAGGCCAAATATCAGTCAGTGGGACGTGAAAGGTAGAGATGGCCCCTCACTTCCTACCCACTTTGGGGAGGCCCCCTGAGGAGGCCTCGTGATTAGTGGAGGATGTTTTCCCTGCCTCTGAGGGCACTGGGTGGCCCTGATAAGGGTGATACTTCTCAGAAAAGGCCTGTGTTTCAAAATGTCCAAAGGGCTTCTCCACCCAACTTCTCACAGGTTTTCAGAACAGCCCTGGGGCAAAGGCAGGGCCTATGCCACTCGCTGGATAGATGAGGATGTTGGGTCCAAAGCACCAGCCCAGAGTCAGCTGCCAAGTCTCTCTGGCTGAAGTCCTCTTTTTCTGGAGAGACCTCCATCAGTTTGATCTCCACGGGGCACTCTCAGTTCTGCCATTAGGACTCAGCTCCTGAAGATAGCCTTTGTTGATAAAATTCCTAACTCTCCAGGGAATTATAGTCAATATATTGTAATAACCTATAATGGAAAATAATTTCAAAAATAATACATGTGTATATCTGAATCACACATACAAAAAAGAATTCCACTTTTTGAAATTTAGTAATGTTTATCTTCTTGCCAGTTTTTCTAAATGTCCTATGGAAATCTACCAACATAGTATGAGACACAAAATTTTAAGTGTAATTGGGTAGGATATGATTAATATGGTGGTGTGTGCTCAGCCATGTCCGACTTTTGCAACCCCATGGACTGTAGCCCTCCAGGCTGTGGGATTTTTCAGACAAGAATACTGGAGTGGGTTACCACTTCCTTCTCCAGGAGATCCTCCCAACCCAGGCATTGAACCTGCATCTCCTGCAACTTCTAGACCACCTGGGAAGCCTATGATTAATCTAAATTAATTAGATAAAAATATATTACATTAATGACATCATTCAAGATGCTATTTTTTCTGCACATGATATTCTCAGAAAAAATGTTAGTATGTCTCACTATGGTTTTCTTTTCCCTTATATTTCTTCTGATTTTTGCTATCTTTGTTGTTAAGGCGTCTAATGGTATATGATGATGTTTATCCTTGTGACTTGTATATTTTATCATTAAAAATATTCATCTTTGTTTCATTAAAAAAAAAATCCTCTTTTACCCATACCTTGAGCCACCACCAACAGCACGACAGATGCAGCCAGATCTGTCCCAGGTGATCAGGGGCCATGCCTTTGATTCTCTTAGCTGTCCTCACCTTGCTCTGGTCCAGGTTTACAGCCTACCTGGCATCAGCCTGCAGGGGAATATCACCCAAAGGCTGACTTTGCATTTGCAGCGGAGAGCCACCAGCTGCATCCGGCTTCTTACCAGGTCCATGCACCCACCTTGCACAGCACACACTGTCATCCCTGATTCAGGAGGAAACTGGGAACCAGAGATGGGGAGGTGGGTGCTCACCTAGCTCACCGAGCCAGGAAGTGAAGTAGTAACACGATATAAATCCAGATTTGGCCTTAAAGTCAAGACTTTTTACTGCACCAGGTTGGGCCACCTATCTTCAGAGCTGAGGCTTCGAAGGGGAACATAGACCGTGTGAGCCAGGAGCAGAGAGGCCTTTGGAGGGATGCAGGCGGGAGGCGGGAGGCGCAACTCTCCCTCTGAGCTCCCTCAACCCCACCCCTACCCAAGCAAAGAAACATGCATTTATCTTTTTGGTCTGTGTTTGTCTTCAATCTTCTATCGCCTTTTTACAGCAAGCACCTTTTCTGAATCTGTTTTCCTTTTGTAATTTGAGGATATTTATTCTGGGTTTTGTAGCAGTTTTATTATATGGTGACTTTTTAAAATAAAAACAACTTAATCATGACTTTTGCCTGAATTTGACCGTCTAGGATGAGACCTTGCTTATATGAGGTGCTAGATAACAGTTTGTGGGATGGTTGAGCAAATTAAGCCTTTGAAGAGTATGTGTATTTTGAGTATAAGTATTTGAGTACTTAAGGCTGTCCTGGGATAAAACTGGAGTTTGCCTGTAATTTCCAAGTCTCCCCAGCAACCAGGGCTCTCCCTCCTTGGCATCCTGTGCCTCACGTTCTAGGTGCTCAGGGTCCCTGCGTCCTTTCCATTCTCCTCTCCCAGGGCCTGGCACAGAGTCAATGTATATGGCAAAGGTTTAAATGAGTGGCTGAGGCATCTGTAATGAGAATTATATCCAGGGTCATTTTTCATGATTTGAAATTAAGAACAGTCTCAGAACTTTCCACTTTGCAAAAATAATAATTACCCCATGCAATGTGGCCCCCCATCCCCCAGCCCCATTTTGAGGGTGGCGAGTGTTGCTGCCTTGAGCAAGGCCTAGCTCTAAACAGCTCATATTATAAGTGATCAGGGAATTGACCTGCAAAGGCAGTAGTCCTCTCAAACTTGGACAACTTCGTGTCATGGAAAGTGTTCAAAACCTGCCAGTTGCTAAGGACCTGACTGCCAGAGGATATCTGTGTAAGTGGGCCCACTGGCACCCTGTCTGTGGTACATGCCAGAGACCCCTCTCCCCATCACCCAAGAGCCAGAGTTTAGCTCCTTAGCTGTTCATACCCAGAAGGCTCTAAGCTTTGAGAAAAGGAACACCTGGTTTTTGCAGAGGTTGGTAGCTGGTCAATGGGAGCCGGGGAGGAATGGGTGTGGACTGCAGAGTAGCTGGAGCAGCAAAGAGTCCAGGAGAGGGGAACCATGTGGGCAGAGGCAGGGCATCAGGGGTGAGGCTGAGACCCGTGGGGTCCAACAAGAAATCCGGCTTGACCAGGGATGTGATTTATGCTGGGGACCATGGGGAGGCCTGAAAGCTAAGGGGAAGACAGCTGCAGGCCACTGGTCTGAGCTCTGCACACCCTTATCCAGCTTTGCAAATGAATCCTCAGGATATCCAGAGTGAGAAATAGTAAAAAGCTTAGAAAAAGACCCACTGCCCTTCATCATTAAAGAATGGACCCTATTCACATCATTGGTACAAAGTATGAAAAGGAATCGGCCCTATTTCCTTCCAGGTTACTGGCCCCTGGCAGCCCTCCCCGAACCATAGCCATTTTCTGGTATACACAGAAAAATGTCAGTGAGCCTCCAACTCTGTTTTTGAAAAATTTATTTTATACCTTTAGAAGCTAAGAACTCTGCCACTCAGTGAACCAAATTTAGAATGAAATTTCTTCCTTAGTATATCTACTTCTTTTTGAAATTGTATAAACAAGATTTTGTACACAAGAGGTAGCAGAGGAAAATTCCAGTCTGCCTGTTCCAAGCTCAAAAGGTAACTGCACACACCTTGATGTTCGCAGGGAGGGTGTATAGGGTGAGTCTGGTGACATGTGCTCTGGGCCCAAGTATGGGCTCCAGGGGAAGTCACAGGCTGGGGTGCCTGTCCGAAGGCTCCTTTGCTTTCTTTCCCAGGACGTCTCTAAGGGACTGACTTGGCCATCCTAAGAAGGATCTCATGAAGGGAGCTTCTTGAGGACACACAGCATTGGGTTCATTTGTGCAATTCCTATTCGACTTGCAGACCATTTTGAAAGATTTATAAAAACATCTTCATCCAAAAAGATTGGCAGTAAAAATGAACCTCTTCCAAGGTAAGCCTGTCGTAATTGTCACTTTGTTGTATGACATTTAAAAAAAAAGTCATCAGCAGGTTGGTAGACTGCAGCCATGGGGAAATCCAGGTTACTGGCAAAGGGAAAGTGATGTTCACTGCAGCAACAACGTGAGCAAAACCAACCAGGGTGCCTCGTGTCAGCGACGGGTGGTCCTGGTCCCGATGAACGCTACTGTGAGGATAGTAGGTGCTGGGGGCTGTGGAAGGCATTGTTTCCATAGGAAATAAGGGACAGAAGTGGCAATTTCACTCCTGAATCTGGGCTCCTGAGTGCAGCTGCCAGCGCCATATCCTTGTGGCTGGCATTTCAAGGTCACATCCCACGGGGTTGCTTTGTGAGGAGGAGGGCGGAGAGAGGGTGGGGGGGGGGAGCAGAGCGTGGATATTCATGGACTCAAAAATCCACTTTAAAACATCACATTTGAATTTGCAAGAACATTAGAATCACATAAAATCTGTCGAGGACCTCCGATCCTTTCTCTGGGGCGCAGCTCTGCTCTGAGGTGTTGGCCCTCCACCCAGCTGGTGTCTTTGACAGACATCACCACTGGCCAGTCGTGCAATTACAGACTGCAGCCTGGCCGCACTGTAACTGCACCTTCGGCAGTGAGGCCACAGAGTCTGCGGTGTGCGGCAGGAGCAGCTGTCAGCCCTGGCATGGGTCCTCTGCGCCTCTCTGACTCTGCAGACCCTTGACTGGGGCCGCTCAGTGCTTCCCAAGGCTTCCCTAGTCCTGTGCGTGGGAGCACAGAACAAGGCAGAGCACGCAACTAAAGACAAACAGGATTGAAAATGTGTGCAGTGACTCAGAACCCCAAAGGTACACCATATGTGAACCATGTCGGCATCCCCTCTCCACTCCAGAAAAAGGAGTGGACTGGCAGCTAGCCTGAAATGAGTGAATGGTGCCAAGACCTGGGAAACACAACTAAATGGGTGGCTGTTCAGTGGCTTGCTAGTTATTTCTTATCCTTATCTTTTCAGTGTCAATTAATCATGCTGAGGAGAAATCAAGTCTCCTATTCCTTCTCTGTGGTAAAATGTCCAGAAACTCACAAAGCAGTGTCTCTCAACTCAAATATTTAACTTCATATACAACCAGTACTAAGGGTTTTAGTAATTAAGTTTCCAGCAAAAGCAAATGATTGCAGGTCACATGATTTAAGACTACAGTTTATTCAATATGTCTCCAAGCATTAAAAAGATTTTATGAAGTCAAACTCAATAAAATCATATCTTAAAGTGCTTTTTATTTTGCTCTTTGTAAAATTTGTTTTGGGAACAATTAGTGATTGATGTCAGAGAATGCACTCTATACTTCTAGAGAACATAGCATTTTTTTATTGCTCTTTCAATCTTAATTTTATCAGAAAAATACCTTAAAGAGCTTAATTTCCCAATTTTTGATCCTGGTAACATTTCCTTAAGATCCAAGTTTATGCCCAGGGCTCTCATCCAGACCCACCTGAAATTCTATACAAATAGGGAGACATATTAAATACAAAGGTCTGTGTAAATTGAATTCTTTAACTACTATTTTACAGTGAAAAGGAATTTTTATCACATATTTTTACATCATTTTAAACTTGATATTTCTATTCAATGTTACTGCAAGATTAAAAATTTGCCCCCATATATCTAAAGGCAGCTTGCTTTTTTTTTTTTCAATATAAAAACCAAAGGAATTTCTTTTGTAGCATCATAGAGAAAGCAACAGTTTTATCTTCACTCACTCCTGTATGTTCATGTAACAAAACAGTCTGCCACCAGCTTTACTTCCTAAAATCTGTACAGAATTGTCAGTCCACACATGGCCCATGGCCCAGGTAAGCTGAACTCCACAGGCTGGAGTATTCCCACTGCCAAACAGCTCCCAGGCCTTCCCCGGGGGCTGAGAGTGCGTTCCTTAAAAACATGGGCTCCTTCTCTCATGGTAGGTTCTCCCAGTCCAGCCTCTGGGCTCTGCTAAAGGGTTCAAGAATGAGATTCTGATTTCAAGAAGGTGCTGAGCATCCAGTAACCATGACATGCCTGCTCATCACGTGCTGGGCACGGCCCCTAGGGATCCACATCATCCAGGTCGCTTCTTAACTCACCGATCATCATGGGTGATTCAGAACCCTTTGGGAAATGAAAGGAATAAATACATACTTAATAAAGCTAAGAGAAAAAATTTTTCCTATGCCGCCTGACTGACTTGTGTTCTGCAGTTTAATATGTCCTCATTTAACTACTTAATGTTTATCAAAGGGCAATAAAACACAACAAGTGTATGTCTGACCTCATATTGACAATTCTTGATTACGCAGAGCTTCCATTTCTGTGTTCTTACTGAGTTACAGGAACAATCTAGTGACTTGCCTAGAGGCATAATGTGGCCTTGAGTTAAAACAAATCACTATGCTGACTGTCAGTTTCCTCCTGTGAAATCAGGGGAACAGCGACCTCACTGGTTATTACCAGGACCCCAAAGATTATGGAGAAGGCCTTTCAGAAAGTTACGGACTGGAGGGAAGAAATGATACATGTCATTACATTTAAACCTGCTGCATTATTCTACATAGTAAGTGTTCAATAAATAATTCATTCCTTTTTCTACTATAGTGATTAGTATTGAAAAATACTTAAAAACTTGACGCTCCTGACAAGCACACAGATTCCAATGGCATGAGGCCCTTCTTTTCAAGCATATGTGTTTCTAGGAAGGCTGGTGAGAGCAGAAGGGGAAAGCGGTAATTTTTTGTAACCCAGCAGAATGAAGTACAATCTGGAAGGACTTGTATCTGCAAACCGGGCTTTACCAGGATGCTCTCCAAGCTTAGTAAAACAGCCAGCAGATTGAAACCAAAGCCTGGATAAATGTCATGGTGCAACGCCGCTCTGCTTTCTAAGCACAGAGGATGAGTCCTGAGCAGAGGTTCCCAGGGGGCGGAGCTGGGGTCTCCTTTCTCTCTTGATGACTGAGGTTGTCCCTGGGAAACCTCAGGGCAGCACTGCCTTCTCACCCAGGACTGGCCCTATGGATGTACCTGCTGTAAGAGTCTCTCTCCACTCTCGTTCGCAGGACTGCTCTCTGACCCGTTGCTGCTCCCTGACTGCTCCTTCTCATTCAGCAGTGCTGTGGCGTACGCCAGTGTGTCCTGTCAGAGGTTGAAGCACAAGGAGAAGTCAGGGTGTGCAGTGGCAGCGGCACCCGGAAGACCGCCCTTCACTTGACCTTTGGAGGTGGTGCCTTCACATCAACGTCTGTGGCAGGTGGGGCCGCACTGAGTGACCCCCACTGCTTTCCTTCCAGGCCAACGACTCACTTGCTGCTTTTTCACAGAAAAAGCAAGTCCTTACTCACTTTTAATGTATACCTCTTTTCTGAGACAGTGGTTTCTGAGAAACACACTAAAAATCCTTACTAAGGGATTTCAATCCACACAAAACCAAACGACAACTCTCACCTGAGCTGAAATTGTTCGCTGAAAGGTTTTTCCAGTTGATGTTTCATTAGAGACGTTACTCTGCGGTGTCCAATAATGTTCTGACATCTGACATGGAAGATCAAAAAGGCCATTAGAGATGACATATAAGCCCACATGAATCTACAATTTCTACCAATACATATTACAGTATAAAAAGCATATAGAATAGTATATAAGTTGACCCAGACTTTCTACCACATCAGGAGATTCTTTTTGATAAGACTGCACTTCTGCTTTTAACAGTTCACTAAAATACTACCTCTTAAATAATCATCCTTACCTTTTTATCCATAAAATTAAGACAAATGTATTAACATACAAATTACATGCATAAAGATAGGTATTAACTGTTCTCCAAAATGTGTGAACTCTGAAAATACTCTTGACAGTCTCCAAATCAAGTCTGAGATTTTATTTCCTGATAAGGTATGTTGTTATTGATTCCTATGAAATAACCAGAAAAGTGAAAAACTCCATTACCTTCTTCTGCAGCCACTGCACAGCCCAACTCCAGTGGTGGGAATTCTCCTTGAAGTATTCTTTAGCAGCAGGACACCTGGTGATTGCAGGAAATTTTTATTAGCCAAACGCCTTCTTTGCAAATATTCTTGTTTAATGTGGTCCACTGGAGAAGGGACTGGCAAGCCACTTCAGTACTCTTGCCTTGAGAACCCCATGAACAGTATGAAAAGGCAAAATGATAGGATACCAAAAGAGGAACTCCCCAGGTCAGTAGGCGCCCAATATGCTACTGGAGATCAGTGGAGAAATAACTCCAGAAAGAATGAAGGGATGGAGCCAAAGCAAAAACAATACTCAGTTGTGGATGTGACTGGTGATAGAAGCAAGATCCGATGCTGTAAAGAGCAATATTGCATAGGAACCTGGAATGTCAGGTCCGTGAATCAAGGCAAATTGGAAGTGGTCAAACAAGAGATGGCAAGGGTGAACGTCGACATTCTAGGAATCAGCGAACTAAAATGGACTGGAATGGGTGAATTTAACTCAGATGACCATTCTATCTACTACTCTGTTCGTCTCCAAGGCAAACCATTCAGTATCACAGTTATCCAAGTCTATGCCCCAACCAGTAACGCTGAAGAAACTGAAGTTGAACGGTTTTATGAAGACCTACAAGACCTTTTAGAACTAACACCCAAAAAAGATGTCCTTTTCATTATAGAGGACTGGAATGCAAAAGTAGGAAGTCACGAAACACCTGGAATAACAGGCAAATTTGGCCTTGGAATGCAGAATGAAGCAGGGCAAAGACTAATGGAGTTTTGCCAAGAAAATGCACTGGTCATAGCAAACACCCTCTTCCAATAACACAAGAGAAGACTCTACACATGGACATCACCAGATGGTCAACACCTACATCAGACTGATTATATTCTTTGCAGCCAAAGATGGAGAAGCTCTATACAGTCAACAAAAACAAGACCAGGAGCTGACTGTGGCTCAGATCATGAACCCCTTGTTGCCAAATTCAGACTCAAATTGAAGAAAGTAGGGAAAACCACTAGACCATTCAGGTATGACCTAAATCAAATCCCTTATGATTATGCAGTGGAAGTGAGAAATAGATTTAAGGGCCTAGATCTGATAGATAGAGTGCCTGATGAACTATGGAATGAGGTTCGTGACATTGTACAGGAGATAGGGATCAAGACCATCTCCATGGAAAAGAAATGCAAAAAAGCAAAATGGCTGTCTGGGGAGGCCTTACAAATAGCTGTGAAAAGAAGAGAGGCGAAAAGCAAAGGAGAAAAGGAAAGATACAAGCATCTGAATGCAGAGTTCCAAAGAATAGCAAGAAGAGATAAGAAAGCCTTCTTCAGCAATCAGTGCAAAGAAATAGAGCAAAACAACAGAATGGGAAAGACTAGAGATCTCTTCAAGAAAATTAGAGATACCAAGGGAACATTTTATGCAAAGATGAGCCCAATAAAGGACAGAAATGGTCTGGACCTAACAGAAGCAGAAGATATTAAGAAGAGGTGGCAAGAATACACAGAAAAACTGTACAAAAAAGATCTTCACGACGCAGATAATCATGATGATGTGATCACTAATCTAGAGCCAGACATCTTGGAATGTGAAATCAAGTGGGCCTTAGAAAGCATCACTACGAACAAAGCTAGTGGAGGTGGTGGAACTCCAGTTGAGCTATTTCAAATCCTGAAAGATGATGCTATGAAAGTGCTGCACTCAATATGCCAGCAAATTTGGAAAACTCAGCAGTGGCCACAGGACTGGAAAAGGTCAGTTTTCATTCCAATTCCAAAGAAAAGCAATGCCAAAGAATGCTCAAACTACCGCACAATTGCACTCATCTCACATGCTAGTAAAGTAATGCTCAAAATTCTCCAAGCCAGGCTTCAGCAATACATGAACCGTGAACTCCCTGATGTTCAAGCTGGTTTTAGAAAAGGCAGAGGAACCAGAGATCAAATTGCCAACATCTGCTGGATCATGGAAAAAGCAAGAGAGTTCCAGAAAAACTATTTCTGCTTTATTGACTATACCAAAGCCTTTGACTGTGTGGATCACAATAAACTGTGGAAAACTCTGAATGAGATGGGAATACCAGACCACCTGACCTGCCTCTTGAGAAATCTGTATGCAGGTCAGGAAGCAACAGTTAGAACTGGACATGGAACAACAGACTGGTTCCAAATAGGAAAAGGAGTACGTCAAGGCTGTATATTGTCACCCTGCTTATTTAACTTATATGCAGAGTACATCATGAGAAAAGCTGGACTGGAAGAAACACAAGCTGGAATCAAGATTGCCGGGAGAAATATCAATAACCTCAGATATGCAGATGACACCACCCTTATGGTAGAAAGAGAAGAGGAACTAAAAAGCCTCTTGATGAAAGTGAAAGAGGAGAGCGAACAAGTTGGCTTAAAGCTCAACATTCAGAAAACGAAGATCATGGCATCTGGTCCCATCACTTCATGGGAAATAGATGGGGAAACAGTGGAAACAGTGTCAGACTTTATTTTTTTGGGCTCCAAAATCACTGCAGATGGTGACTGAAGCCATGAAATTAAAAGACGCTTACTCCTTGGAAGAAAAGTTATGACCAACCTAGATAGCATATTCAAAAGCAGAGACATTACTTTGCCGACTAAGGTCCGTCTAGTCAAGGCTATGGTTTTTCCTGTGGTCATGTATGGATGTGAGAGTTGGACTGTGAAGAAGGCTGAGCGCTGAAGAATTGATACTTTTGAACTGTGGTGTTGGAGAAGACTCTTGAGAGTCCCTTGGACTGCAAGGAGATCCAACCAATCCATTCTGAAGAGATCAGCCCTGGGATTTCTTTGGAAGGAATGATGCTAAAGCTGAAACTTCAGTACTTTGGCCACCTCATGGGAAGAGTTGACTCATTGGAAAAGACTCTGATGCTGGGAGGGATTGGGGGCAGGAGGAGAAGGGGACGACCCAGGATGAGATGGATGGATGGCATCACGGACTCGATGGGACGTGAGTCTGAGTGAATTCCGGGAGATTGTGATGGACAGGGAGGCCTGGCGTGCTGCGATTCATGGGTTCGCAAAGAGTCGGACACGACTGAGCGACTGAACTGAACTGAACTGAAGTGAGTCCTTAAAAATTTTGAAACACAAATGTTACTTTCAGTTGTTTTTATATGAATTTGTATTTTCTTTTGCTTTGGATACATTCACATGTTAAAACTTCAAAAAGCTGTAAAAGGTAAATATGTAGTGAAAAGTTTCTTATCTATCTTTTAACTCATCCACTCAGTTCTACTAAAACTCAAGGTTGGAAAATGAAAAATAACAAACAAAAATAGCCACAACAAATTGTACACTTGATAAATAACCTCTTAAATATTTTTAAAAAATTAAAAGTATAATTGATTTATAAAGTTGAGTTAGTTTCTGGTGTACAGCAAAATGAACCAGATATACATATACTTTTTCTGATTCTTTCCCATTACAGATTATTACAAGAAACTGAAGACAGGAATCTGTGCTATACAGTAGGCCCTTGTTGTTTATCTATTTTGTACATAGTAGTCTGCATATGCTAATCTCACGCTCCTAATTTATCCTTCCTGAACCTCCTTTCCACTTTGGTAACCGTAAGTTTGTTTCCTATGTCTCTGAATCTTTTTTTTTTTTTAAATAAGTTCTTTTGTACCATACTTTATATTCCACCTATAAGTGATATGACATTCCTCTTTGTCTGACTATTTCACTTGCGTAATGACCTCTAGGCCCATCCATGTTGCTGCCAATGACATTGTTTTTTTAAGAGCTGAGTAATATTCCATTGTATATATGTACTACATCTGCACCGTTCATCTGTTGATGGACATTTAGGTGGCTTCATGTCTTGGCTACTGTAAAACAGTGCTGCAATGAACACTGGGGTGTATCCATCTTTTCAAGTTTTTCTGGATATATGTCCAGCAGTGGGACTGCTGAATCATACGGTAGCTTTATTTTCAGTCTTTAAGGAGCCTCCGTACTGTTCTCCATAGTGGCCATACCGATTTATACTCCCACCAACAGTGTAGGAGTGGGTCCCTTTTCTCTACATCCCCTCTAGGATTTATTATTTGTAGACTTTTAATGATGGCCATTCTGATTGTTGGGAAGTGATACTCCACTCTGTTCTGACTTTGACTTACATTTCTCTGACAACTGGCAATGTTGAACATCTTGTCATGTGCCACTTGGCCATCTGCATGTCTTCTTTGCAGAAATGTCTATTTAGGTCTTCTGCCCACTTTTTGATTTTTGTTGTTGTTGTTATTAAGTTGTATGAGCTGTTCATATATTTTGGTAATGAAGTCCTTGTTGGATGCATCAATTGCAAATATTTTCTCCCATTCTGTAGGTTGCCTTTTCATTTTGTTTACAGTTTCCTCTGCTGTGCAAAAATGTGTAAGTTTGGCTAGGTCCCACTTGTTTATTTTTGCTTTTATTTCTATTGCCTTGGGAGACTGGCCTAAGAAAACATTGCTACGATTTATGTTAGAGAATATTTTGCCTATGTTCTCTTCTAGTAATTTTAAGGTATACAATAAATGACCTCTTGATAAAATCAAACTAGTCTTTAATTTTTATAATTTAAATAAGAAAGAATGATATGAGGGAAAAACAATTTTAAAACGTGCTTTTGGAGCCTCTCTCTCCCTTTCCATTTGTATTTGCCCACCTAGAAAGCTGTCCCTATTTGAAGATAGTACCGATGGGAAGACTGCCATTAACATATGTATAAAATGGGATACGTGCAGGATATGGAAGTACATATGAAGACACTACTAATATATGGACTTTGTGTTTGCTAGCATCAGATATGCTATGTGGCCCCAACACTACTTGGAAATACCACTCTTTTAGCCTTTTATGTCATTATGATGACATGCTGTCAGCATGAAGCCTAATTAATGAACCCACAATTGTGGCAGGATGATCTCCATCTGTGTTTACAATATTATGTCATCTGGAAAATGTGTGTTCATGTGCTATTTCAATGGGGCTCTCATTTAAAACTGTTGAGGATGCTCAAATGCAGCAGATTAATCCCAACAGATTTCTCATTCTGGTATAAGTCCAAGGATAGCTAAGAATCAGGAAAAATCTGGAGCAAAATAAACTAAGCTAAAGAGAGCTCAGTGCAAAACTCAGTGATGGCAGTGCTGTCTGCTCAATAATCCTGGGTTAGTTACACTCCTGGGTATGTATCCTGAAAAGACAAAAACTCTAATTTGTAAAGATACGTGCATCCCAATGTTTACTCTGCAGTACTATTTGCAACAGTCAAGACATGGAAGTAACCTGGTTTAAGAAGATGTGATGTATCTATATACACACAAAGGAATATTACTCAAGCCATGCTTGTGCTAAGTTGCTTCAGTCATGTATGACTCTTTATGACCCTGTGGACTGTAGCCCGCCAACCTCCTCTGTCCATGGGATTTCCCAGGCAAGAATACTGGAGTGGTTGTCATGTCCTTCTCCATACTCGGCCATAAAAAGAATGAAATATTGCCATTTGCAGCAACATGAAAGGACCTGGAGAATATTATACTTAGTATCATTTATATGTGGAATCTTAAATAATACAAAAGAATCTATATACAAAGCAGAAACAGACACACAGACACAGAAAACAAACTTATGGTAACCAGGGGAAAGGGGTGAAAGGAGGGATAAGTTAGAGGAGTATGGGATTAACAGACACAAACTACTATATATGAAATAGGTTAGAAACAAGGATTTACTGTGTAGCACAGGGAACTATTCAGTCTCTTGTAACAACCTATAATGGAAAACAACCTGAAAAAATAATATTAACTGAATCACTTTGTTATACACTTGAAACTAATACAATATTGTAAATCAACTATACTTCAATCAAAAAAAATAACCTTGGATCAGCATGCAGTCACTCTGATCTTTTGTGGGCCAACATAATAAATAAATAGGGGAGCTGAAGTTGCAAACAACTCAGGTTCCTTCTAACATTGAGAACCTTTCCAAGGATCTACTGACAGATGAATGGATAAGTAAAATGCAGTACATATACATATCTGTACAATGGAATGTCATTCAGCCTTAAACAGAAAGGAAATTCTGACATACGCTACAATATGGATATACCTTGGAAGATGTCATGCTATGGGAAATAAGCCAGTCATGAAAGGAAAAATACTGTATGATTCTATTTATGTGAGGTATCTACAACAGTCAAATTCATGAAGACAAAAAGTAGAAGGATGGTTGCTGGGAGCTGGAGGGAGGAAGAATGGAGAGGTACTATTTAATGGCTACAGAATTTCAGTTCTGGAAGATGAAATAAGTTCTAGAGATAGATGATGGTGACGGTGATGGCTGCACAATGCTATAAATGTACTTAATGCCACTGAATTGTATACCTAAAAATGGCTAAAATGGTGAATTTTATGTTATGTATATTTTAGGGACCTCCCAGGTGGCACTAGTGGTAAAGAACCCACCTGCCAATGCAGGAGACCTAAGAGACACGGGTTCGATCCCTGGGTTGGGAAGATCCCCTGGAGGAGGGAATGGCAATCCACTCCAGTGTTCTTGCCTGGAGAATTCCATGGACGGAGGAGCCTGGTGGGCTACAGTCCATGGGATTGCAAAGAGCTGGACATGACTGAGTGACTTAACACACAGATATTTTAGCACAATTAAATAAAAGAAGAAAAGAACCTTTGCCTTGAAGTCAGTCAGCCTGTGCTCGAGTCCTGGCTCTGACAGCAGGCATGTCACTTAAACTACCCATGATATGGGACTAGTAACAGCACCTAACCTCATAAAATTGCTGAAAATGTTAAATGAGAATACAGGTGATATTTAGCACAGTGCCTAGGTTCATAGGTTTGAGTAGCTGTTATATGATTTGGCCTCTTGAGAGACTATTTTGAAAGTAGGGACCTAGAAGCTGATATAGCTGATAGTTAACTAAAGATATCTTGAGTGATAGTTCATGAATTCCTTCTGTTGAGGTCCCTAAACCTGCCTTGGACTGCTCTCCTTCCTGCACAAAGCTGTCCGTTTAGCACTTTTTCCCGCCTTGGATTCCATAAGATCTGTTACTTTTTATACTCTCCTTTTATGTCTCTTTGAGATTGTTTGAATAATTGTCTGTACCATCCAAGCAAGTATGCCCTGACTGACTCAGATTCCCTAGGTACCAAAACAAGGGAATTTTTTTTCTTGAGTCATATCTGACTTGTAACTAAAAACATCATTTACTTAACTGCATTTTGAGTCAATACTTACTTCTGAGCAAGAGTTACAAGAAATTTGACACACTGGTAGCAGCGACTGCTGTCCACATGATTACTGTGGTGCATCAGAGCTGAAGAATAAAGAAGAAGTTTTAACAATAAAGCACTAAAGTGAAAGTAGGCCCAGGTAATAACAGCTTTCCTGTTCTGAAAATTCACAGCAAACTTTTGATAAGCAGATGAAGAACTTAACCAAAGCATAGTAGTGCTGACTTAACAGGGTTCTCCAAATTCTAATGGACAGAAACACTACTTTAAGTATTCAAGAAAAATACAAGATGGTGAAGGTTTGACTTTCAGAAGAACTGAAAGTAACTAAAATTTATATTGGCTGATTTTTTACCTAGAGACTTGCAAAGTTTTCATTCACTGCAATACTGACAAAGAGTAGTTAAAATACTTCAGTGTGATAAATGGAGACTTATGGTACTTTCACTTCAACAAGTATTTACTGGTCAGTGCTTTGGGCATTTAAAGATAAATATAGCCAACCCTTGAGCAACATGGGCTTGAACTGCACAGGTCCACTTATATGTGAGTTTTTTTCAATAAATATGTATAGCACACTACACAATCTGTGGCTGGTTGAATCCTCAGGTGCAGAACCATGGATATGAAGGGTAGACTATGGAACTTGAGCATCCATGGGTTTTGGTGTCCGAGTGGGTCCTGGAACCAGTGCTCTATGGTTACCAAGGGATGACTGCAATGCCTGCTCCTTGCCCTTGAGGCGTGTATGGTCTGTAAGTTTCAGAGAGCCTGGGTGCTGCTCAGAGCAGAGAGCACCATTTCAAAGCAGTGGCCTAGAACGTTATAACTACAGAACATTTTAAGCATAAATTTCTTTTCTGCAATAAAAGGAGATGCTAAAACTTCTTTTAAATACACAGCAATATCTAAAATGACTCAAGTTAACTGGGAATACAGGTGGATGGTGGGAGTTGGATAAGACTATTTTTAACTAAACTTTTTCTAAGAAATAGCTCATTAAAGCCACTTTAGCCTTCTGAAAAAGAAAAGGCTGTCAAAAAACTTTTATGAGCAGATAATAAAAATCTGGGTGCATTCGTACCACAGGTTAAAAGAAAAAAAGAAATTGCATTTCATGAGCTTGACAATATCCTGAGTGTAAGGTTTTAGTCTTTTCCCACCTCACTGGCTACAGAATGGAAGAAAGGTTTCTTGTTAAAGTGGCAAACCTTTAGCTTGCTGAAGAAAGTCACAGCACCCCTGAATCTTACCTGACCCAGTAAAAGGACCTCAAGCTGTTGTCTTACGAAAAGCAGGGGTGCTCAGGGTGGTAAGATCCTCTGGCTTTAAATCTCCTGACTAGACTGAGGGAGTCTAACAGCCCTGACCAGACAACTCCTGGATTCCTCAGCGATCCATGCCAGGCAGAGTGTGCCAGGCAGACCCTGGGGAGGAGATGCTGGCTGGAATGACGGGCTCTCTGCATCTTTACTGCAGGCGCTTCTTCACAGGGCAACCATACTTGCCTAGTAATCCATTTTCTGTCTCAAACACAAACTTGACTCGTTCCACTTGTATGGGATCCTCGATGACCTGTGAGAAGCAGGAAACAAAGGCTGGTCAATGAAACAAGAAACTTGTGTTACAGCCACTGGTACCTTTAAAAACAACTTGTTCAAGGGACTATAGTTACTAACATAGTAAAACCAAAACCAAATATGTTATTGCCCTATTTTCAACAATATATTAAATTTCAAACTAAAGATAACAAAAGTATTAAGCAGTATTTGAAGATCCACACATTTCCTAATACATGCTCTTAAGAACTGACTCTAGGGTTCTCTGTGGGTTATAAGGACATGTATTTCATGATCCCAAAGATGAGAGATTTACGGTTCGCAAAAACCTGTCCAAGTTTTGATATAATACAGGCTCTCCAAGTTGACGTGGAGATTTATGCCACATCACACAAGGCTGCATCTGTGGCACACTCCTGCTGTACTTCTAACGCCTGGCACTGAGCTGTGCACAGTTCAATAAACTAAGTGGCTCTGCTGTTGAGCAGATGTACATCACTCAATCCCACTCCTGGGAAGCAATGATCTTACAAAAGCGCTAGGACCAAAAGGAGGCAAAGGACCAGAGAGTCAGGCATTTTAGAAATGGCACCTATGATGTATCTCCATATTCAGAAGTGTTTATTAAATGCTTACCCTGTGCCAAAGCCTTAGGGACCTAAAGGGAAGCCAGTCCCCATCCCACTGCCTGCTCTTTATTTTAAATAGTTCTTGGGCTAGTCTCTCTCATTGGTTCACAGTCAGTCACCAAATTCCACTGATTCTCTTTCTAAACACCTGTTGTTCTGGTCCTAGCTCCTTCTGCTCTGGTCTCTCCTTAGTATAAGCCTTGGTATTTTACACTCAGATTACTGCCACAGACTCCTATATGGTTTTCCAATTCCAACCCTGCTTCTTTCTTTAGCCCATCCTTTAAGACAACTGCTGGGGGAATCTTTCTAAGACATAAATCAGGTTATATCACTTTCCTGCCTCAAACCCTTCCATGGTGTCCATCACTGATGGCAGAGGTTACTAACTTAAATGTCTACAGAATCCGAGATGGTAAGAAATGAATGAGCCATGTGGCAGACAATAGCAGTGCTGAGGGCAGTGGGAACTGGGGACCACAAGCTTCATGGAAAGGATATGCTGTCACTGCTCTGGAGCTCCTGGCTGGAGCACGCAGGAAACAGACCAGTGTGGCCAGATGACCTGATTTCTGAAGACAGGTTGGAATCCAGAAATTAAAGAACAGAACAATTTGGGCCAAATAGACAAGACATGTAGGTGGAACTTGGCCACCAGTGTGTCACCACTGGCCACCAGGGAAAAAGTCCACAGGCACTGGAACCTGGAACTCTTCCTGGTCTGGTCTGGGGCTCCTTCCCCAAACCCCACCAGTTTCTACTCCTTTTAGTCCTATCTCTTCCAGTCACTCAGCAAACCAGGCGTTTGGTAGAGAGCACAGGCTCCATGGCCAGTCACCTGGCTCAAATCCTGACTGTCATTTAGTGATGATGTCCTTGGGCAGGTCACTCCACTTCTCTAAGTTCAGCTTCTAATAATACCTTATTTCACTGACTACAGTTGTATTTTTTCCCCTGCCTTTTGTATTTCCCAAACTGGGATGCACCCTATAGTGGATTACATTTCAGTTTTGTGGCTCATAGAGATATTTTCAGTAGCACATGGACAGGCTGCAGAGCCAGCCATTCACCTCTCCTGGTTCTTGTGAGGTTCACACCAGATCACACTTGAGCTGAGCACCATTTTCTGTGCATGGTAAGTAAGGCCTTTGCTTTCTGCACTAGAATTGCTTCCGTCCTTGTCTAGCTCCCTCACTAAACAGAAGGAAATTTATTACCACTCACCTCTGAATCAGTTAAGGAAAGAAGAATGGGTGATGTGAAGAGGACTTGGTGAGTGCAGACCAAATGAACGCAAAAGTAATACAAGGACGTACAGTTTTATCTGCAAACGCATGCTGCCTAGGAACTACCTACATGCCAGCGAATCAAAACATTCGAGACTTACCAGTATCTCATGAAGTAGCTGGAATGTATTCTTTAACTCATGGGGTGGAGCTGTTTCTAGTTGGTTCTGAAATATTTTTTAAAAGCACAAAGATTCCAGTAAGTCTTCAGTGAAAAGCAGGTCCGAGTGGCAATCAACAGTGCTGGGACTCCAGCCTAAGTTCTACCATCACCTGGCTGACCTTGGGCAGGTCATTCCCTTCTCTGGGTCTCAGTTCCCCAAATGCTAAGTCCGGGGACGGAAACAACACCACGACCCTCCCTGCTATAACCCTCCATGATGTTTCACTATGAAATTAGGAAGGGGAGAGGGAAAGCAGCGGAAAGGAAGGGAGAGAGTTTTAGTCACTAAACAGGCCTCAATTTGTACTTATATTTCATTTATACTTATTCTGTTTTGTTGACTATTCTCGAATAGCTGTGAGAATGCTAATTAGAGTGTTCTGAGATCAACATGCTGTGAGTGAAATATAAGAAAAGTTCAGCTAAGGAAGTAGAAAAATCTGCTAAGACACACTAAACAAATGAAGCAGGGTTGAGAAAACTCACACCCCTGTGCCTTGTAATAACCTCACACATGATATGCAGTGGGAAGGGACGCGCCACGACACCAGGGCACGGGCAAGGTGCCAGGTCTGGTGCCGAGTTCTTCATGTGTCACGCCTCCCCGAGTCTGCACAATCTGTGAGGGCCGCTCAAACTTCCGCCTGTGTTCCAGAAGAGGAAACTGCCCTTGGTTATATAACTAGTAAACAGTAAAGAGAGGTCTCCATCAACCCTGGTATGGCAGACCTGTACAGAAAAGGCTGAGGGCAAAACATACTTTAATTAGAGCTTGGAGACATGACCCATTGATGACAGCTACTTGTTAACAGTACCTGTATCACTGTTAAAAATCCTGGGGCAGGCAAGCTGTGGGACAAACTAAAATATCTCTTGTAATTTCACACAAAGAGGACTGGAAAGACGTATAACCGATGTGACAATACTGGCCCGTGGGGTAGGGTGGAGAGGAGACACGGCTGGCTGGTGATGGTCGAAATGGACTTTGCACATTTTTTCACAAAGAGAATGAAGTCATGTATTCTCCATGTAATTAAAATTTAAAGATAAAAGTGAATAAAAATGGTATCATAGGCTTAAAGGTTTTTCTAATAATCCCTAGCAAGGCAGTAGTTAAGAGCACAGCCCTGGAGCCATACTGCTGATATTCAAACTCCCACTCTGCCACTTACTAGTTGTGTGACTCTGGTGTCTTCAGTACCTTCAATACCAGTATCTGTACCTCACAGGACTTATGTACTAGAGAATTCAGTGAGTTAAATATGAAATATGCTTGGAACTGAGCTTGGCATCCAGAAAGTGCAACATACGTAATTACTACACACTGATCAGAGCTTCATAATGAACTATATATATTACTACTTCAGAAGGTGAGAAAAATCAATCTACTTTTGATTTTTTAGATGTGGCCTGGGGAAATAACCTGAAACTTTAAAACCATTTTATATAATAATGGTCATCACAGCATTATCACTAACTATAAAGTATTATTCTTAATAGTTAAAAATTGCACCCAATGCAAATATGCCTCACTGGGAAGGGAATGGCTGAGTAAACTGTGATACATGAGAGATATGTGAAATACACTCAGGTAGCTTTTAATGATATGGAAAGTACTTATAATGTCAATTGAAAAAAGAGGGCACAAAAATCATACAGACAATAAAATCCCAATTGTGTTAAAATATATGCATAGAAAATAAAAAAGGAAACATGAGAGAATATTCATGGTGATCATCATAAATGGTGAGATTTTGAATTCTTTTTTATTCTTCATTTAAAAAATGAGCCTATACTATTTTTATGATTAGTAAAACAATTAGAGTTATTAAAAGAAGTAAAGTGCCTGGGAGCCAAAGCAATGCTTTCCTAGGTCTCAACCGAAGGCTCGCAGGCTGCCATAGGTGTTTACGAGGTCCTACCTTAATGAAATGCAGCATGGTGAAGGAGAAATGCTCGTTACAGAAACAGCAGTACACCACCATCTCGATGAGCGCCAGCAGTGAGCCCGTCAGCTCTCGCAGAGCAAACATTACCTAGTGAGGGCAGAAGAGGAGTGTTTCTTTTTTCACAGTTCACTGTTAAAATGCTGTTTCTGACTTTCACTGAAATCTGCTCAGATTAAGTACCATCAACACTGCCTCAAAATAGTTTGAGTCTGTCTGAGAGTTAACACAATTTGTGCAAATGTGTACCTTTTTCTCACTTTTATCAGATTTTAAAGGGGATCCCCCTCATTAAAATAACCACTGATAGGTTCAAAAAATATATGACGTTAAGCTTAAAAAAAAAAGAGAGAGATAGCACAGCACTGTTGATGTAAATAAAAACCAGTATGATTATGTTCACCGAGTCACAGATATAAAAATCAAGTTACAGAACAAAGATTGGAAGATTACATTCTTAAGGTGAAGTAGCTCTGGGTAGAAGGGAGAGGGACCTCAACAGGAGGTTGTGAAGAGCTCACTTCTATACCCCTGAGGTTGAAAAACCCGTATGCTTCAGAGCTGTAGTATTTCAGGACCAAGGACACACACAAGATTGGGAATAAACCCTCTGATAATAAATGGAGTGACTGTGACTCGGCCAGGGGTGGTGGTGGTGTGTGTGTGTGCCATATATACCTCCTCCTGGGACCTGGAGGCCCAGTTCTTAGTTGCAGGGAGGACTAATTATATTCTTTTCAGCTGCCTATTTATTTTTGACATACATACAGGAAGTAAAATTAATTTGAAATACTGCTTCTTAACTATACACCCCTTTAAGAGAGTAACATACAAAATGCAATAACAAAAGGCATTTTTTCCCTCAAAAAGAAGAAAACAAATAAAAGGAAAATGGCTTTAGTAGAACAAGGACATACCTCTAACAGGTAAGGTTTCCCTTCAGACAAGAACAACAGGGCTTCGACTTCCTCGTGGAGGGGCAGCAGGGGGCTCGAGGGGGCAATGCTAATAGGCGGCCGTTGTTTAAATACACCCGGAGCTTTAGGAAATCAAAGGAAAAAGCCACCTCCTGTTACCACGTGAAACCGACGTTTACAAGGTAAGGCGATTGCCTCAAGATTCACACACCCAACTGCTGAACATGTACAGCCATCTCTCAGTCATGAGACTTGAGAAAAGGCTTCCTCTCTCTTTCAATGTATGCCCTGGACTAACTGCTAAGTCCCTAGACTCCCAGTGATTCACAGTCAAGATAATCCTTTCAAAGAAGTTTAAAATGAGAAAAAAAAAAGGCCCAACGTGCCTCTGAAGAGATGGAGGACAAGGCACTCCTGCTGCTTAAACAAAACTGCCAATGCTGAGCAGAATCTCTCATATGGAAGGGGTCACCCTACATGCTAGAAAAGCTAGGACTCTCACTCTCAGTTTTCTTCCACAGGCCCGTCTGAACTCACAAAGGAGGTAGTTTCATCTTTTAGACTGGTGAATCAGGATTTAGGAAGCACAGTCTAGCTCGTGACTATACGAGAGCTCCCCAACATCGCCTCAGAGAGCCAACAGTGTCTCCAGCTCAGAGGGATGCACTGTGATTTTTAATCTAGTTTCCTGGTCAGATGACGTGAAAACCCTGCCATAGGCTCTGGGGTCAGAGGCTTGTGTTCCACACTGGCTGCTATGCCTCTGACCAGCTGTGAGATGTGGGAGTCACTCTCGCTCTCCCCATCTCAGCTCCCGCACACTCAGAAGGGGAACCAACCTCACAGGTTTGCTGACGGGATTCAACACAACAAACTGAGAGCCCCAGGAGAGGCACAGCACACGGGAACACTGAGTGCTTTACAGCAGCTTTACTGTATACTATCGTTGTTATTGCTGTTGGTGCTGTCACGAGAAGGCCTGACAACAGTATAGAAATGCAGCCTTTAATCCCAGCGTGTTTTGAAATGCTTCCATATCCCACCCCAAATAAATAAAGACTTTCTATTGTGACATACTAGTAAAAATAAGGTGAAGCTTAACATGAATTGAAACAAAAAATTTAAAGCATCCCTCTAATATCAAAT
This sequence comes from Oryx dammah, assembly GCF_014754425.2. Lineage (NCBI taxonomy): Eukaryota > Metazoa > Chordata > Mammalia > Artiodactyla > Bovidae > Oryx > Oryx dammah. The sequence goes on along the minus strand of NW_024070212.1, from coordinate 89,186,766 downwards.
AGCCAAATGAGAAGCCACTAACATACATTTAATTGCCAACATTATTATTGTCTATGTGTTACTGACAAATCCACCATCTCTCCATTTCCTTGACATATTAAAGACAGGCTTTAAAGCTTACCAACATTCCTCTGGGAAGAGACATCTGAATGCAGGACGAGCAATGCCACTGTATTGTGGAGGTTCCCAAATTCTCGTGCTTGTGCAGAACTCCACCGACGTATCTGTTGTCAGAGAAAATAAAGTGGGTGTTAGTGCTCTGGTGAGAAACAAGTGACAAGGAAGGAAAAGTGTGTGGGTTCATGATATTCTGAGCCACATTCTTTCCCAATGTTTGACAGTACGAGATCAAAGTGCAAAAAACTCACAGGTTTTAAGCCAGCTTGCTGCTAAGTCACTTCAGTCGTGTCCAACTCTGTGTGACCACATAGACAGCAGTCCACCAGGCTCCTCCGGCTTAACACAGATATATACAAATTTCTATTCTAAAACAAATACTATCATGCAATCCTGTTTAGGCACTGAGCTCTCACCACGTGCTAGGTAATTTTCCTGCACCCAGTACAGTGGGGAAAGCCCGTGAGGCTGGAGGTCTGCAGGCCTGGCCCCCTCTGCCACTCACCGATCTGTGCAGATGTGGGTGAGTTCTCTGCCTGACTTCCTTGTATCAGGACAGGGACAACCTACCCGCTACCTGTTCTGCACCCACCTCATGGTTGGGAGGACCAAATGAAACATTAAAGGAGAGAATGTTTTTAAACTTATGTGTTCCATAAATGTAAAACAATATTAATCATACAATATAACATCATTAATTAAACTGAATATTATTTAAATTACAATGAATTTAAAATAATCATCAGTGTCAAATGGAGCCCCTGATAAGGCAAAGGTTGAAGTAAAAAACTGAAACTCAACATAATATCAGCACACAGAGCAAGTTACTGTCAGTGCATGCATTTATTTAGGCCGCACTGTGTGGCACGCAGGATCTTAGTTCCCTAACAAGGGATTGAACTTGTACCCCCTCCAGTGGAAGTGTGGAGTCTTAGCCACTGAACCACCAGGGAAGTCCCGTTTTCAACATTAAGGAGTCAGAGTGGCTAGGTGGTATGAGAGGAAGCTAAGAGGAGGCCTAAATGACAAGTCTGTCTCCCTTAATAAAAAAAGGAAAGCTTTCCTAGGCAGTGAATCACATATAGTGGAAACTAGAGGTTAAGTCCTGCGATCCTGAACAAGTTACAATTTCTCTCAGCTGTAATTCTTGCCCAAGAAGGGGGATGAAACTACCTGTTTTACTGAACTGTGAACTTCAGAGGTAGGGCATGAAAAGTAACCAGTTGTGTCTGGTACACAATAACTGCTCTATACATAGTATTTATCATTGCAGCATGTTGACATTTTGTGTACTTTAAGTCTATCAAACAGAAGAAATATAATGATTGGAAAAAACACACCAACATAGGAACTTCAAACAGGAGAGTCATTTGAGGATATATTTGACTCTACTATTCCAAAACCATTTCCCTTTCATTTTCTGAAAATGAGTATTACATCTGCAGCAATGCTGCTCAGCACTTAATGGTTCAGCTTCACATGTGAATAATGGCCTGTGACAGCATCCCACGTAAGCACCTCCACCGGGACCAAGCCTTGCTCACAGTCCCAGAGAGCGAGTGGAGGAGGACCCGTGTCACTCTTTCTGAAGGTTTTCGAATCCCCCAGGCAGAACCCATCTTTCCTCCTAGGACACTTGGCACTTCACATTTTGACTGATGTCTGAGTTAGTCATTCCAACTGGTTATGGCATTTAAAATAAATTCTATGAGGAGGCTGTAAAAATAACTGAACTCCAAAGAATTTTAAAAGCTATACAGCATTTGTTGTACCTGGACTCTGATGAAACTTACAAAGAGAGACACTGTGGCTCTGGCCAAAACCGTAGCCAGGTCACTGGGCTGCATGAAACAAAAGCAGGCAGTACCTGGGAGCTCTGCCGGCTGGCCCCGAGGAGGAAGCTGATCATGTGTCGCAGGGCAGAATGCTTCAGAAGGAGATCCCCGGCCTTAATCCCTTGCTGTCATAAGAGAGAGAGAATGACAAATGATGTTCTTACCCAGATAGAAAGCTACTCCAAAAATACAGCCAAGAGAGAAGCTTTACGTAGTAAGTGTTTAAATGCCATAATTTACATATAGAAAGCACTTGTTGAAAACCTAACAGCCCTCTGGGGCTGCACAACGGCCCCTCATTTCAATGCACTCTTGCTCCAACAAGGAGAAATCATCGCCACCTACCTATGCTGGGATTCCTACAAGTAATATAACACACAATTGAAGATTTTTAAAAAGGAACACTTGTAAAATTATATCATATAGGTCCTATGTTGATCAATATAAATGTTTTACATATATAAAATTCCTTTAGACTATAAATCCCTAGTGGAAAAAAAAAATCATTTACCTTTTGCACAAAAGTGTTGAACAGGAAAAAGTACTGAGCACAGTTTTTACAATTTTCGGGGACATCTTTATCCAACAGGGCAAGTAGTACCTCCAGTAACTGATGAAGGCTCTTTAACTGGTTAGAGGAAAGATGAAATTACATAAAGAAAAAGAATGTAAGATGGCCATCTGTAATAGGATTAACCTGAAATAAACCACCATAAGAACAAAAGGAAAAGTCTGATTGATACAATCGAGTCTCAGATTCAGATGGATTTATGCTTTGGAGAGCAGAAACAGAATTATCAATTTGATCTTCAGGGAAGACTGATAGAACTGTAGAAATAATGAAAGAAAAGCCTAGTTTTGTTTCCTCGCCTTCAGACTCAAGGGCATGGTTCCACTGTCTAATGGTCACATTTTCTAAAAAGCCCAGTTCTTTCTGTCTTTTAAAAAAAAGGCAGGGGTTTTCGAGGAAACACTTCTGAATCCCTCCCTCCACTTTGCTACTTCTTCACATAATCACAGATGCAAAGAATAAAAAACACAGACACAGGCATAGAGGCTAGGAACCAAGCCAATGGAGCAAATGGAGAGCAACAGCCTGACGGAATGACAACGGTAATATCAACTCAACTGTGAACTTACTTGAAAGCCCGCTGACGCCTCATGGAAAGCTTTGAAAAACATTTTATTTGTTTAGAAACCATCTTGGTTATCACATTGCTTCTTCTTTCCCTCCCACCCCAACTGTTTCTGGACAAGTCCCTGGAAATCCATGTGTGACCTGAGAATTGAGACCAGGCTTACTGCTCTTGTCAGCTCCCTTCCTCTGGAGAAGGTTCTCATAGACTTCTGAAATATTCCCATCCATCCTGTTACACTCATTATAAATACAGTAAAATCTACCATGTATGTGGCATTCCATTTCAAAGTGCTTTCCAATATAAAGTGGGTGGCAAGAGGCACCATTTCCATTAAGGGGGAAAATAGACATAACAACAGCTAAGTATCAAGTGGAATTTACTGAGGCAAATGGTTTACGTCTCCACCACTCCCTTCACTTTCCTCCCCCTGCAGTCCTGCTTTTAGAGGCTGGTGGGGTGACGTGCTATGGCCTGACCTCATCTGTAGGTAGACGGCATTGATTCTGCCTTTGTCCTTTGTCTGGGTTGGTACATGGGAGGAAGCAGGAAAGGGAGAACATTCTTACGTTAACTGTCTCAGAACTTCCACAGGGTACTTCAGAGCAACGGTATCTAAGCTGTCCTAGGCAGCCCCCAAGGACCTATTTTTTAATATTCTGCAACCAAGTAAGGTTTTGTGAAGAATACTTCTGCTGTTTAAGCTGACTGAAAGCCACTGCCTTAGAGTAAACCTCCCTCCCCTTTCTTAGGACTCTTGGAACTGAGACGGACAGTGTTCTTCTAGGTCCTTCCTGAAGAGTATATATTTGGCCTCCTTCTCCATCCTGGACTGAAACTTGTCTGCAAATGGAGCGCCCTGGCTCAGCAATGTTGAAGGAACTAAGTGCCTGGGTGCCATGCACTGGGACTGTATCAACAGCCTCCTGCAAAGACTTGCTCAGGGTTGAACAGTAAAGCCAACAGCTGAATTTGAAGCAGCAATTCCTAGAATTTACATTTAGCTCACTGAGACACTGCCTCCAGCCAACGGTTATAAGGAGCCAATTCATTCTGAATACAACATTTTTCAAAGTTTTCCATGTAGTGTCAGCTGTTTGAAACAGCAAACTTGGGAAGTTACTGCTGTATTTGCTAGGACTCAACAGATTGAATAATCAGACTCATGTCATTTATGTTCCTAAGACTTAAAATTTGGGGGAAACTGAGAATGGTAATAAATACCATGTTGTTTGAGCATATGTGGAATTGTGAATTAGAAGAGAATATGTTACAGAAAACAGGGTTAGGAAGAGGAAGAAATTCAGAGTAACAGGAACAAGAATTAGGAATAACAGAGATCAAAGAAGGAGCTAGTGTGTGGCCAGTGCCCCTGGATGGACGGCACTGCCTGGTCCGTTGCCAAATGAAGGTTCAGATCATGAATGTAGCTTCTGAGGAGAGACAAAGCCGGGGTGCTCAAAATGACTGCTGGTCTAGACTACAGACTCTAGACTCAGGCTGGTCTTTATGCAGAGAGATTGAACACAAACTCCTGAGAGAAGAGTTCCAGACAGAAAGCCCTGATGCAGATCAAAGCAGATCTGAATTCTGAGCCTACCCTGATGTCTGGGATCTGAGGAAGAGAGGACAGAATGCCTTCCAGCCTGGCACTGATTAGGACGTCAGTTCATGGAACATGCATTTTTATGTAAGTTACCAGACTCTAATCCTAGGCTTTTTTTCTTATTATGAGCAATTTAAAACATTTGGTAAAAACAGAATGTGTAAACAGTATTTAGAAAATGAGACTGACCTTATCCTGATAAAACAAGGCACTGTCTAGGGTTTTCTCCAGGATTGTGGCCACAGCAACGCGTACTTCTCTCACATTGCACTCCAACAAGAAAATCCTAACACAAAGGGAAAGAGGTGTAAAAAAGCAAAATAGATTTCTATAACCCAACCTTCCCGAAACGGGTCCCACCTACTATCCAAGGAAAAAATTACTCCAAAATGTCAGTTCAAGTCTCCTGAGAGTGTTGGCACACACAGGCCCTCATGAGAGAGGAAGAAGATGAAAGAGGAAAAATGAGACCTTTGAACTCGGAAGTTACATTTTTTCCTGTTTCTTCCTTTCTTCCCCTAAGATGAGTATCTGTATAAATGTAAATTTGGACTTCAAGAGCTATAAAGGCAAAGAACCTAAGGTTTTATAAATTCCATTTACTCAGGAGTAATTTTCCCTGGCACCCCTTCAATTTCTCAGTATAGGATACTAGTTAAGAGTTCTCAGTCAACACAGTACCTCCTAAACCCTCTTTTGACCTACAATGCCATCTGATTTTACTTCCCTTTCCCTTCCTCTCCCAACTCTGACTTATTAGTGGTCCTCCTGGAAGCACGTGAGGCTGAAAATGTCCTGCTCCCTTCCTTTCTTCTCCTATGATGATGACAATGAGAGCAGTTAAGGTTTACCAGGCATGTCCATTATATTTGGTGCGTCCAGTGTTACACTCAGACACCACACTGTCCACTGGAAAGGCGTGACCTAACCCAACCCTTTGCACAGCGAGGTGGTAGATGCAGCGGCCTCAGGTGTGGTGGGGGCGGCGGGGCGGGGTGGCGGGGGGCACCATCAGTATCCCTGTGGCTGGGTAAGAGTGGTAACTACCTGCCTTAGAGCAACCAGGTAATTGCAAGCATTCCCACGTGCAGGGAGCCTTTCTCTGCTTCATACACGCACTCTGACATGACAACCCTTATTATAATCAGCACAGTGAAAACTTAACTGTTTCTAATATTTCTTAACAGAAAATTCTCACTGCTTCATGAGCAAGATTTAAATACAACATAATTTTGATGACCCAAGTCAAAATTGTCCAGACGAGACATTCTTTCAGGTCATAGCAGTGAAAGCTGCCCACGTCTGTCTTGAGGGCAGGATGAGCTGACAGCCCTGCCCTCCCCTTCTCCCCATAGGAAGATGAGAGAGGAGCTTTCCAAGGCTGCTTCACTTCTGCTCATTCCAGGTAACTGTTAATGCTAATAAGCATTAGCTACCTAATGTGAACCCAACACAAAAGGCTGTTCAACATCCACTAAGGCTCTTCTCCTAGAGTTAGGAAAGCTAGGAGAGTTTAAAAGATCACTTCTGTAATATTTGGCTCTAGGGGTCTGATTAGGTTCAGGCACAATTCTTTTGGGAAGAACAGTTTTGGGGGTGCTCCACATTACCTATCACAGACATTAGGAAGCACTGTGAGGATGCAAAGAAACCCAGAATATGGGCAGCTCTATAGGTCCAATGGCCTGTCTCACCTCAAATACATGGCATGATGGAAAAGGTGGTGGGGATACGGAACAATTACAGATTAAAAGACCAGGAAGACACATAGACACCAAATACAACATGTGAAGCTCATCTGGACCCCAATTTGTACAAATTCAATGGTAAAATGACACTTTGAGGCCTCTGGGGAAATCTGAACAGGACTGCATACAGGATGGTGTGACATGAAGGCATCATCAGTTTGCTTGGAGTGATGATGGAGGAATTATCAGTTTTGCTTGGAGTGATGATGGTAAAGTGTTTACTTTTTTTTTTTTTTAACCTTAACCTGTTAGACATACATGCTGAAAAATTTAGAATGAAATAATGATGTCTGAAGGTTACTTTAAAATACCTCAGCGAATGAAGGTATGAGAGTGTGTAGAATTGGAGTAAGTAAACATGACTGGCCAAATGCTGACAACCTGAGCTGGGGATGGGTACAGGCTGTCTACTTTGCTGTATGTTTAAAAATTTCCACAGGAAAAAAATTTTTAAAAAGATGTAAAGTACCCTTCAGGTTAGTAATTTTTTAGATCAATTTAAAAGTAGTATTTGCTTCTAGTTTGATTTTTTACAGTTATAATTACAATTAAAAATTTCCCCTGAAGAGGACTACATGGAGGGGCTGATCTGAGACAACAGCCTCTTCAAGTTTACGAAGATATTAATATAGTGCCTACTTATTCTTTTAGTTGTAACACTGACAACTTAAGTTGTATTAAAAGTGCTAAAGAAATTAGTATTTAGAGAAAAGTGAAAGTGAAGTGAAAGTATTAGTTGCCCAGTTGTGACCAACTCTGTGTGACCCCATGGACTGTAGCCCTCCAGGCTCCTCTGTCCATGGGATTCTCCAGGCAAGAATACTGGAGTAGGTAGCTATTCCTTCTCCAGGGAATCTTCCCGACCCGGGGATCAAACCTGGGTCTCTATGTTGCAGGCAGATTTTTTTTGTTTTTTTACCGTCTGAACCACCAGGGAAACCCAATTAGAGAAAAAAGAGAATAGAAAATATTAATTCTTCAAATAATGAAATCAGAGCAATTGATAATGATGAGTAATTGGGCTTTATAAAGAAAGGGACAAAATACAATAAACTCTGTCAGAAAAACTTTAGATTAGGTAGTTTACTAAGATTCTTTTTACCATGTAGGAATTCTAAGAAACCAAATCACACTATCAAAGGAAGTTACTGAGTTTTTCTGGAGATATTGAAGAGCAAGCCTGCTTGAACATAAAAGGGAATCAAATAAATATTTTGCCATATTCCTTTCATATGGATGGGTCTATGATGTTCTATTGCTTAACACAATACTCAAGAGTCCCGATGGGAGGATATTTTGGAACTGAGTTGGAAAAATGGGTGAAAGATTATCTTTAAAGTAAATTCTAAAAGGACAGGCAAGAATACTTGAAAGACACATTGATTTATTCTTTCTTTACGAACTGTATGCATGTATGTACGCACAAATACTGAGCACTTAAGTCTGCCAGGCTCTATGTGTACAGTAGGGAATCAAACACAGATAGCTTCTGCTCGTCAAGAAGCTGACGTCTAGTAGAGGGGACAGGCAAGACAAAAGAATAGGGCAGACCTACTTTAAACTGGGTGGTCAGGAGTGAACACCCTCTTTGCCATCTGATGGATGTGAAGGTGTCTGCTATGCAGAGATGAGGGGAAACTGTTCTAAGTAGAGGGAATAACAGGCAAAAAGGTCTTTATGCAGAACAAAGAGCTTAGTGTGTTCAAGTAATCAACAAGCGCTGAATGCTAAGATAGGAGGAAAGTGAAACACACAGGCAAAGCCCATATTCAAGCAAGGGAGGCCTTTTGTGCTCTATTATGGTAAAGATTTCGGTTTTATTATGAGCAATGAGAATCCACTGAAGAAATCTTAGGTAGAGAAGTAACATGATCTACCTTGTTTTAAAAGGAACGCTTTTGTTGTGGTATGAGGTACACTGGACTAGGGGGAGGTAGAGATAACTGAGCCAATAAATGAATGTTAGAAGCTCAGACCTAGACATGAAGGGGAAATGGGATCAAGAGTTTCTAGAGCTTAACTTGCCACTGGATGACGAACTCCCTGTGAGAAAGGAGTGGCATTTCTGAATTCCCTGTGGTCTGCTTTAAGTTGAGAGGTATGAGAGTGTATTTGTATGCTGACAGCAGTGACCTGGCAGAAAACTCTGGAAGATAAAGATGCTGGAATGATAAAGAACCAACTTCCTTGAGAAGCCTTGCTCACGTAGAGAGATTCATTTTGAGAGGAGAGAGGACACTTCTTCCATCCTATCAGGAGGAAAGGAGAAGACGGGAAGAGACTGGTTGGTGTGTAACTTGTGACGGGCGATGGTGGGCGCCGCTGCTCATCTGCTGGACTTGTGCCTGAGTGAAACCTGAGGTAAGGCCACTGGCTAGGGTGGTGAGCCAGGACAGCTGTGGCAGAGGGAGGAAGAGGTCCCTGGGGATAAAGGAGCCTGGACACTGAGAAATCAAGGTGCTCGCTGCAATCCCCATAGGAATGTTGAACTCTCTGAGGATAAGAGAATGAGAGGGAGCAAGGTATAAACATTCACAGTGATTGGACCATCTTGAAAAACAAAATTACGTTTTAACTATAGATACACAAGTAAATATACTATCACAGGTAACATACATCAAAAGATTTTTGAAAAAGAGTATTTTAGCCAGAATCCAAACATATCAGCAATACTGTGGTATTACTGTGCCATAACCCAGGACTGCTGATCTTTATCTGACACCAGACTGTGGGTCCCTGAGGGGAGAGACTTGTATTTGAGAATCCCGAGTGACAGCAGGGGGTTCAAGACATGCTTGCCTCTGAGCAACTGGCTATCTGCTTAAAATTGATTCCAACCAGAAAACTAATTTCAAGTTGAAAAACAAAGCGTTACAAGAAACTTCAGCTTTAAATCACTGGAAGAGAAACAAATTTCTTTTAACTAAAAGATACTGACACTTACTTTATCAATTCTCGTCCTTCAGAACTAATAAAGTATTCAACTAGCCATTGACAAGCATCAAAACTTTTTGAAAGTAGTGCTTCAATAGTGGCAATCCATTCTTCAGTGTCGACCCTTTAAAAAAGCAAAGACAGTGATGTTAGATAGCCTGGCAAATAAATTCATGGAGTGTCTTTCACTTAAAAAATTTTTTTAAATTTTTCTTGGGAGTAGGGTGGAGGATAAGTATGTATCCAACGACTGCTGGACTAATACAGATAGTTCAATCCCCATGTCTGGATATAACTTTCCCCAGGTTCTAAAGATAAACAGCATCTAAACCTTATACCACAGTTATTTCTTTTTCTATTTTTTCCATCTTTCCTCCTGGATTAGAAATTCCTTAAAAATAGGAACTCATGTCTTCAGCATCAGAATGTATTAGTAATTGCCTTCAAATATTTAAAAGAATGTTTTGAATTTTTGAGTGTCTGAATTTATAAATTCAACTTTTGTTTAATTAATGCCTTTTGCAGAACAGACTGTGAAAACATAACATTTCTTACCTGAGTTTTTTCTTTGTTCGTAGGTAAGTTTGAAAAAGGAATTGAATGGCAAGCTGTAAGCTAACCTTTGCCATGCAAGGATAGTATGGATGCTTTAATTTAGTCTGTGAGAGAGGGAGGAAAAAAAGAGATTTTTTTTTCACAGTTTTATAGATTACTATGCATTGTTACAAACTGAGTAAAAAGATATATAACAATAATAATATATATAATAAAGTTAAATACTAGTAAGAAAAATAAAGCCAGTTTGTTATAGAAAATGTTCCAGTTAAATTTTAAAAAGATTAAGAAAGATATCATCTGCATTTCTTACATGAAGCCTTCTCAAAATAGAGCCTTTAGACCACAAGATGTTAAGTAATCTACTAACAGACTAAGGAAGTCTTCCCCTTATTGGCAAACTGTGATCATGGTACTCACGGCCACGAAGCACTTGGAGACTAGTCACGTCTGACTACAAATTACGATAATCAGTCTCCTCACAGCACAATATCCATTTACATCACTTATGGCTATTAAATTCTTTACAATATATAATAAAAGCACTTAAAAAAGCCAATAAGTGGAAAGCCGCACTCATTCACAATCTGCACTGTACATTCTGAATACTGCCTGTATTTGAATATCACTCAGTAACTGACACATTTGTGAGAATTTTTTTTGGCATATAATCTAAATGCTAACATGTAAGAATAAGGATAAGTCACTGAATGCTTTGAGTGAGTGAAAGTCGCTCAGTCGTGTCCAACCCTGCAACCTCCATGGACTGTCCATGGACTGCTCCAGGCCAGAATACTGGAGTGGGTAGCCATTCCCTTCTCCAGGGGATCTTCCCAACCCAGTAATCGAACCCAGGTTCCTGCATTGAAGGCGGATTCTTTACCAGCTGAGCCATAAGGGAAGCCCACTGACTGCACTAATGGAAAGATTTTTAACTATGATCCTTTCTAACGTCTCTAGTAAAACTCCAACTAGTACTTACGGCATTCAATGATGCTAAAGACAAAACAAAACTGAAATAATCACTACTGTACACATCTCTATTCTTCATAAACTTGAGGTTTTCATCTCTCACCATCTACAAAAGAAAAGTGTTAATTAGTTTTAAGAAACAGGGTAAAATTATTCAATATGTAGAAGATATTCTAGTGATAAGTTAGGGTAAAGCAGGTTCATAAAATACTTTTCTCAAGCTTTGAAATTTTTAAAAAGGAGAGAGGAAAAACTTTCAAAGATAAAGAGTTGTTAAAAGGTGAATTATTATTCACTAAATGACCCAATTCTTCTGGGAAATTCAGGAAAACCACCATGTGAAGGACTAATGAATTCTAATCTGTTACTCTGAGTGGAAAGGGACAATTAGAGTTTTTCCAAATACAACCAATTCCATGCTCTCCATGTATCAGATGGCTTAATTTGCCGCCTTCTTTTTTTTTTTTAACCAAAGACTTCATATTTCTCTTAAATTTTTGATTCTGGCTATTTAGCTCTTGATTACTTAGTGTATAAAGTCTAGACAGGGTAATGGGACAGTCTGAATTTAAATCCTGGCTCTGTGACGCTGGCAGCATAATCTCTCCCTTCTGAGCTTTTTCCCCTTTTCATCCGAAAAATGGGAATTAAACCTGCTACTCCACAAGAGTGTTTTAAGAATCAGGGATTTAAGCATGTAGCACAGGGCAGGTATTCAATAACTGATGATCAGCACTGTTATTATCAGTTCTACCCAAAGGTTATGAACCTTCTTTTTCTTTCCAGATTTTATAAGTTAATTTCAGCTATGAGTTTCTGCACTGCCCACTCCCTCCCCCTTGCTTACAGGGGGCACCCACAGGCACACAGCAGGCCGGTGACGGTGCTCGTCAACCCTGAGTCTATAGCCACTTCTGGGACAAGGTGGGTCAGAGGACATTGTGCTAGGCTGTCGCTGAGTCAGACGTTCTGGACATAACTATGTCCACAAGAAGGCTGGCAACAGTCTGGACCTATGAGATAAGAGTCTGACATTTATCTGGGTTTTCTCCCTTAGAACTTTTTATACAGTTCTTACCTGGTATATTCGAACAGGCATTTTCTCCACAAATAGTCCTTTCTTCTCACCTTTTTTCACCAGCTTGGTTAGAATAGACAGTCGGTCATTGTTAGGCCTATGGGGCCGAGGAGACGACTGAGGTGAAATCTCTGGTGAAGATGGTGCTGACCTAAGAGACATAAATAAAGTATTAGATTTAAAGATAAACTGTACAGTTTCCCGATCCAATGTATTAAAATGCAAATTCATAGAAAATAGGACTTAAAAAAAAAAAACTTTTCAGACAGTGCTGGCATAGTACTAGGATCTGGACATAAAGTGCACTCAATAAATGAGATTTTTAAAAATCTCAATTCTAAAATGAAATAATTTCTCTCCATGTTTCTAAATACAAAGAGCTTCTTGCCAAGGAGGTAACCACCAAGGTTACTTCCCAACTTGCCAAGGTAGCAGTGAGAAGAAAGACAGGGGGTACAGGGATTTTTACTTACTTACTTTTTTGAATTTCTCTTTAGTTTAGCTAATTACCTTTAAATACCAAAGAGCATGCTCTAAAGATCACAATATCACCTACTGAAATCACACAGCAAACTACACAGAGGAGCAACTCACAGAGAGAGGTCCTCGGCTTCCTGCCGTACAACGCTGACTCGACTTTTCTTTGGTAACACCGGGGAGTTCTGATCAGACACCCTCTGGTAAAAGAGCATGTATGCGTTCCAGTATCTTCGGCGTACATCAGTGTAGGGGTTCGCTTCATAATGAGACAACAGGAAGAACTCTTTGTAAATAAAAAATTTTCTCTTGACAATTTAAAACAACAAAAATCCAGCCCAAGTAAGTACTTAAAAATTTGTTAAATGCAAAGTGTAAGTAAAGTGCGTGTCTTTTTAGAGTGAGACTTAAAATCACTCAGACGGTGCTCCAGAGGGGCAGGGAGTAAGGGAGCTATATGGAAAAGGAGTGAGGGAAAGAAGGTAAACTTTCCCAGGCAAGCTGAAATTCAATCAAAGGGCAAGTCACATTTGCAAGTGAATTCTGTGGCACAGGTTGGGGCTATAATTGGCCTCCCTTAACCATTTCTGCACAAGACAGCCAAGTCCACCTGAATTTTGGCAAAGACACTACATTCAGCCACTAAAGGTTGCTACCTTTAGATATATGACTACCATGGTCTGGTGTCCAGATCTAACACTGTGGATCTCCCACAGGGGGACAAGTTTAAATGCCCCTAGACTATTTTGAAGTCAGGTATAAAAAATGCCAAGGTTTTTTCAAATAGTAAATTCTGATGGGATTCTGTCAAGTACTTTTGTGTTTTTTCTTCTGGGGGTGGGGGCTGTGGAAAGATTTGTTTGCCACACTAACAAATACAGCTTTAAAAACACAGGTGCTAGAAATATCTTCTCTATTAATCATATACCTCTACGTAAGTGAAAAGGAAATTTGAACATTTTAGTGGACAACTACTTCTTCTGAAACTATTTTTAAGGCTGAAATTCTTTCAAGTTCTTCTTTAATATTCATTTCTCACACTTAACTTACTCCTTAGCCTAGGAATGTTGTAAAGAATCAAAAAACTTAAAACAAATTTTGTAAGCAGCTTGAACCTTCTCACTCTGGCTATCAATGACTTTGTGGATCTATATGGCTAGAGCAGCTGTAAGTAAAAAAAAAACAAACCAAAAACTGGTTCTATTTTTATATAAAAAATACTGCTTTCAATGTGACAGAAAAGTACATATTAAAAAATAAAACCAATGGAAAATATACATTTGTAAAAACTTACTTTGATCATAAACTTTTGGTCTATATTCTCCTCCAAAGCATTCATACTCCAGGGTCTCATCATTAAGGTCAAATTCTTCTATAACTGTGTCATTAAATTTATACCACTTTCCTTTTCCACATCCCCTAGAGTGCAGATTTGATAAAACAAACATGAGGTTAAAAAGTCAAACTTCCATCCCCAGCATTCATCTCTATGTACTGTCTATAAATACAGAAGGTAATTACCATTTGAAAACACCTAAGACAAACAGCAAAAGTTACTTCAGTTTTTTAAACAACTTTTCAGAATAAAGGGATAAAACAGTTGCAACAAGTTTTAAAAATCCAATATGGGAAATAAGATCAAAGAGCAATGTAAAAGCTTCTGCTCTACATAAGGGTGAGTGTGAATAACAGTAGGGCAGAGGGAGCAGAAGACATACAGGAGGGCAAGGGTGAAGGAGGGACACAGGAGGAAGAGAGTGCACAGAAGGGGAGGGGAGCAGGGGAGGGGAGCAGGGGAGGGGCACAGGAGGGCGGGGGAGCAGAGAAGAGGAAAAGCAGGGCAGGAGGAGAGCCTGCTGGAGGGGTGGAGTGGCGTGAGAACCGCTTACCGCCTATCCTTGATGAAGGAGTAGTAGTGGCCCGCATGCGCCTGCCCACTATGTACAATGACACCGACAAGTTCATAGTTTTCTGTGAGGGCAACTTTTTTCCGTGGAGATCCTCCACCTCCTTGATCTGTACTTCGCCCGTTTTCACCAACTTCGGAAGACGAATCTTGGCGAGCCATTCCTGAAACTGTGTAAGGCTCCATGTTTAGCATCCAGGGAAACTATTTAAAAGCAAAATCAGCACATTAATGATGGTTAGCAGCATACAGGGCCACACCCACTGAATTCTGTACAGTTTTCCTAATTTAAGCAAGGAATACTCTCCAACTCAAGCACACCATCTCAGAATGGCTCACAGGTCTGGGAAAGTATAAGTAGTCTCCTGTCTGAGCATTAAGGAGAGGCTTGCTCTTCTGTCACTAGGATGCCTTTCAGATATGAAGGTTATTGTCCAGAATCTGCCTGTGCCACTAGCAGCAGCAGCTTAAGACATGGGCTGTGTTCTTCTCAGAATGCTAAGTTTTCACATTTTAAATGAAATTTGAAAATACAGAGAAGGAAACAATAAAGAGAGTGCAGTAATAATGGCTATTAAAAAAACTAGGAAAACAAGTTACCCTTATCTGTTCATCGTATTTAATGGAGCGTCCACTCTCCCAGTCAAATCCAAATCTCATCAGGTGAATGACCAAGACACTAGGTAACGATTTAATACAGGTCCTTTTCACTGTTGTTCTCTAAAGAGAAGCAAAACCCAATTATTTCCATGGAGATGATAAAACATCAAAGTAATTAATACAGAGGTCACAGATTTGTATAGGGCTTTCCCATACGTGTGAACACAAGTCATGACACAATGTAATGGAAGTAACAACAGGAGGTTAAAACTGATCTTACATAAAACATAAAACATGAATAACAAACCTATTTTTTTAAAAGGGCAAATGTAATACCTTTTCTTTACACTTTTCACAGTAATATGCATTACTTCCCTCGAGAACTTCTCCTCTAACAAACTGGTCCAAAGAAATTTCCAAACTCTGACAGGAAGTAACTCCTAGATTGAGAGCCATGAAAGCTTCTTCACGCTCGTATCTTGAATAGCAAACAACAGAAAAACCACGATCAACAACGGAATGAAAAAATCTTGAAATTACCACAATAATTGAGACTAAACCTAGAACTACATTCATAATTAGTGTAATTAACACATACCTTCCCTCATCCTTCTAAAAGTAAACTACCAAATAAAAACGCCAAATTTTGACCACTTAGAACTGCTTACAATTAAGAATTTCAACAAAGAAACTTTAGAAATGAAACCAAAGAAATTTAATTCAAAAAACATATATAGATCTATTAGGAGATATATCTGCAAGCCTCTCAAGGAATAAAAAAGCTACACCATATTAGAAGAATCATTCAGAAAGGATGATGGTTATTTTTTTGATGTCAGTGTTATTTTCACTAACCTGTGAGGACAGTCTTTACAGATTTTCTGATCAGAATAGATGCCCTGAAAAGTATTCTTAAAGATTTGGTCTCTCCCCATTTTCTGTTGAAATAACAGAGTTAAAATTTCAGTTGACACCTTTAGAACTTTCAGGTTGTTTATACAGAATTTTATTTAGACCTGAGCTAAAGTACAGATTTTAATTTACCCAACAAAATAAAATTAGTCGGCTGGAAACTAATGAAAGAATTACAACCCGTAGACCCACTGTCAGAGGAACGGAAACAATCAGAAAAGGAAGAGCAGAGCCATCGGCCACACTGATGACAAGGACGGCACTCTCCAGGAGCACCTGAGTCCTTCTCCCCTTGCCACAGTTGCCAAGCTGGTAGTGACTCTCCATGATTTCTTCTTTTTTCTTGTGGATAGAATGCTACAAATTTATAACTTATTTTATTTTGGGCCCCCGGCAGTAGAAGCAGAGTCCTAACCACTGGATCACCAGAGAAATCCCTGTACATTATCTTTTTTTTAAAGAAACAGGTAACTTGTGCCTTCTGATGAGAGGACAGGTAATGCTGGCAGTGACGGGAGGCTGTGTCTTAGAAGGCGACACCACTTAGGAAGCTTGTGACAGGTTTTACTGGGTAGAGGTAGGAAGCTCTGGGTCATGTAACGACAAACGACTTCTGAATCTCGTTCTTTCATCCCTTGACAAAGCAAGACAGCTCTGTGAGGAGCCATGGGTTCACTGCTGACAGCTGCACTGCTCTGAGGCAAGGTTATGTCAATACAGACACATAGTGCACAGCTACAAATAGTTATTACTATGGGATATAGGTTAAGAATTATGTACAAGTGTCAGATGAATTAAGAAAATAAATCTATAATCTATAGGGTTCTGTATATTTTGATATTCAAACCCAGATGAAATGAATTACAGTTGTGGTGTTAAAGATAATCACTTTCTGATTTGTAATCCCAAATTCTAAAGCACTGTTCTCATGCTAGACTTTGAGAGAATGAGAGGGAAAAATGCAAGTTTTTTCTACCTTGAGATACTCATCCATCTGATCAATGAGACTGGTGAAGAATTCATACGCATCCTGCTGTTCTCTCACATAAAGTTCTTTGTTCCACATCTTGAAAATCTATGTAACAAGAATTAAATACATTGTTGAAGGAAAAATAGCAATTTCTGAAGATGGTAGAAAATGAATGCGAGAGTCTTTAAATGCTTCTAAAAATCAAGTTCGCTATTAGGATATAAAAGTTTTTACTGATGTGAGATTAGCTTGCATTCAGCCATCTATGTTTTTCCTCAGTCTCTTTATAATAATAAGTGTATGAAACCATATAGGGTGAGATTTAAGGTCAAGGAACAGACAGTTTCTCTCCTAGAAACTATCCAAGCTATGGGGGAAATATAAGGCAAACCATAATATAGCAATGCTTTAAAAGAATATTCTTTATTTAGAGGTACTAGTGAAACTGGCATATGTGCAGAGGAATAATTTGAACAAATATTTCAAACAGATAAGTAAGAATAGGGGAAATAGCCCAAACAATTAAGACTAGCAAATCTCTAGAAATTATATAAATGACTATTCTCAACATTCTAATCACTTGAAGAAGAATGGTAAAGATATTTCTTTTATAGGTTCTTGGCAATGGCATTAGTCTAGAGTTAATAAACCAGAGACAGTTATCACTAGAGAAAGAATGTAGCCACATTCCAAATAGCTAACATCTTTCAATCTAAAGAGTTATGGGTGAAATACCTTCCAAAAGTTCTCAGGTACATAGTACTGTAGTTTGCTTTCCATCAAATGCCCAAAGAGAGACTGTACTTGGTAGAATACACTATCATCTGGATTATCCGTGTCATCATCCACTGAAAGTAACGACTGAAAAGAAATTAAATGTATTAACTTAGAAATGTTCAACCACTTTCAGAAAACCTTGATTTCTATGCTCCAAGTACCCACACTGTTCTTTCAGAATGACATGTGTGTTTAGCTGTGGCTACAACTCTGTGTATGTTTAGCTTCAACACTTCTAGCTAGTATAATAATGAATAAATCACCTCTGAGCTTCTGTTCAGTTATAAAAAACTGAAACCAATAATACCAACATCTTTACAAGAAATAAGTATGACATAATGACACAGAATATTCTCAAAACTATTTACTGCTATATCATAACCTACTAGTAGATTATTACAAAGTGCAAATGATAGAGTCTAAATATTTCTAAAACAGAAGAAACATTAATAGCTTTATGGGATAGAATTTGAGAATAATTTTAGGAGTTAAAAAATCACATTAGGTCAAATTCATCTGTCAAACAGGCAGTATGAGACCTTAGCAGATTTATAAATGTTTACGACTATGAACAACATCATCTATACAGACTTCAGAAGTTACTACAGAGTCTCTAATTAGATCTAGTTTTAGTAAACCCCAAAATGCAATATATGAATATGGAACAGTTTTCAGGTATACATTTACGAAACTAAACAGAAAAGAGGAAGGCAATCACCTCTGGGAGACCAGGTTGCATATATAGCTGCTGGAAGACTGCATTCATGTAACACGTAGCACCACCATTCCTCAGCCCCACAAACCCTGAGCTGGACCTGCTATCCACAGGGGGAAGGTACTAGGAAAGAAAGGAGTAGAAACCGTAGAGACAGAGTTAGTATCTTGGCCACTAGCAGACTTCCTCACAGCTATGTCAGATATCCCAGAGGAAAAGAGAAAACCTTGCAAACGTATCCATCCGGTGTGTCAACGAGCTATGGTAGCAAACCCATGTCCACAAGGCATCTCAACAGATGCAATGCAATTCTAAAGCGACTATCTCAGTGTTTCCATTTAGTTCCTAAAATACCTCCCATATATGAAGCATGTATTTACATACTCACTATGTAGTCATGCATTTAGTCACTTCATTATCATCCAACAAATACTTCTTTAGAGTACCCTGAAGCCAGGGATATGAGAGAGCAGAAATATATTTGTTCTTTGATCTCAAGGAGCTTACATTATATAGTAGGGTAGACATTAATTAAAAATATTGATAGATACATATCTTTAAACTGAGGTAGTACTTTGAAAAGTAGGAAGGGTTCTGTGAAGCATTTACTAGGAAGAATCCTAACATGTCTGGATGGTCAAGGAAGGCTCATACTCCTTCTCTTACTTTCTGAGAAGGTAACATTCTTCTACTGAATTTCCTCTAACAAGCATGCAATTAAAAAAATATGTAAATACTGTAGCGTTTTACTTGAGGATGTTTTGTAATAATGCAGATTCTAGTACAGTGTTTTTCTAGGTAGAAATAATTTAGAAAAGGCATCCTGAATAAAGTTCAACATGGCACTTCTCCAAGTGAAAAAGGAAACTGTAGTGACACACTCTGAAACGTGATTACAGTAGAATTTGGTGCAAATGCTAGGACCAGAACCATACTGTATCTGCATATATCAAGTACCTGCATCCATGTAATAACTAACAAAGTGACAAGACCCTGGAGGTCTTCTGGACTGAAAGGAATTGCCAAATATCATATACTTTTCATTAACATTCAACATATACTTAGAGCAAGGTGATTTTTATGATCTAATTAACACTGTGATTTATTTGTAGTCCAAAGCACAGATTAAAAAAAAAGTTGCAAAACAAGAAAAAACTGGTTGATAACAGTGCTAAAAGTGTATTTATATGACAAATATTTTCTTGATTATGCTGATATAATCCCTGGCTTACTAAGATTGTCATTTCAATCTGATTATTAAATGCATGTAAAACTTAAAGCATAGCATAAAGTAAGCATTATAAACTAAATAGTTCATACCAAAACAGCTCCCAGTTTACGCACACATTTCACTTTGCGAGTACTATTTCCTCTGTTTAGAACACCTGTTCTCACTTCTCTCCCTGCCTGCTTCACAGTGCTCAGCTCAGGCATCCAAAGGGGTGAGGCTGCCTCTGCATGTTCGTGGACGGTGCTTTAAGTGTCCTCCTGCTCTTGGTCTGGTGCTCCAGGGCATCTTTCTGCAGCTTGTTTCCCTCTTGTAGATGTTAACATGGCTTCTCCTGTCTGAAATGACTTTCCCACCTTGCCTCAATTGGCTCACTACTGTGAAGGGCTCTATTTTAAATGCTATAATTTCTTTTTTTTACTTTTTTATTTTTTATTTTTTTTAATTAATTAATTTTTTATTTTACTTTACAATTAAATGCTATAATTTCTAAGAAGTGTTCTGAAATACCCACCATCTGGTGTCAAAGCGCCTCTGTTAGCAGAGCATTCAGGATATATCTCTATCTAAGGGCTGGAATCATATCTTCATTTTTGAGCTCCAGAAGCCTATAGCACCTCAATGCATGGTGAACTCAATAAATCTTAGTTGAATTTAAGTGAACACAGACTAGATTGTGCCAGAGCCAGTGTTTGTTTGAGTTTGTAGCCCTAGTGCCTGTCACTGTACCAAGCATAGTTTCTCAAAAAATAGGTTGAAATGCTAGTTTATACTGTGAATAATTATCACTTGACTTAAAAATGTCAAAAGTCAAATGTCAAAAAGTCCCTTTTTTTGGGACTTCCCTTGTAGCCCAGCAGTGAAGCATCTGCCTGCCAAAGCAGAGGACATGGGTTTGATCCCTGGTCTGGGGAAGATTCCACAAGACTAGCGGCAACTGGGCCCGTGAGCCACAACTACTGCTCTAGAAAAGTCAGTGCTCTAGAGCCTGTGAGCTGCAACTACTGAGCCCATGCTCCACAACTACTAAAGCCCACGTGCCTACAGCCCATGCTCCATAGCAAGAGAAGTCACTGCAATGAAAAGTCTGTGCTCCGCAGCTAGAGCAGCCCCAACTTGGCCGCAACTAGAGAAAGCCTTTGTGTAGCAACGAAGACCCAGAGCAGCCAAAAATAAGTAAGTAAATAAAAAATAAAAATTAAAAAGTCTTTTTGTTTAATTAAAAGGGTACCATTTAGTAATGTATTAGGATAATACACTATAGATTATAGCTAATTTGAGTATGTGAACATGATAAGCAAAGGAATAACACTGACTTTGTGACTAGGATAATGCAAATATAGTTTTAAAATACTATGTTTAACCAAGAGCTCATTCTAAAAAAAATTAAGTGCATCAAGGTCTAGAAAACTTACATCAAACTCCTTGGTAAGAGCAGGATCAGGTTGATGATGCATAGAAAGTAGTTCTTTTGTAATAATTTGAAGATTTGAAGGTGAGCTATCAGCCAGCATGACAAGGACTTCGTAGGCTGCCAATCGGCTATTCACTGTACTACACCTGAAAACAAAAGACACAAATGAATTTCAACAGTGAATAGCTTACTTAAGTCGCTCATTAAATTAAACCAACATTTGAAATGAAAATATAAGAGGTGCAATCTCTAAAACAGGGTTAAGTCAGAACCCAGGAATCTAGTGGGAGGTGATCAGGTAACAAAGGAAGAGACCATGAACAGAGGAAGGATGATTATGACTTAGAGCTAAATATCTTCTTGGCCTGATGATAAAGTAGCAAATCTTTCCATTATGACTCCAGGATACTCTTATCTAAGGGATGGATTAGCAAGAATATAGAGTCTGAAAACTTTACCAAAAAATAACATGGAAACAACTATCTTTCAATCAAAATAAGTAGGAAGAAAAGTTTTTGTAGATATTACCCTGAAATTCAGATATCTACATGGCAGAAAGCTATACAAATCAGAACATATGCCCATAAACATCAAGGATACTAGTCAACTTTCTATTTTGCTGAAAATGTGGAGACAGAAACAGCTTGCCAAGTCAGTGTGTTTATAAAGTGACAATGAAAGATAACTTGCAAGCATTCTGCAGGAAACCAAAGGCTTCTTTACTACTCCCCTTTAGCAGAAATCATTTGGGGGATGGACAGTAATTTTTCACTGTCACCTAAGTCAACCTTGCATTTCTTAGGAGGTCGCAGGTTAGGAAGGATACACAGAAAAGAGGACATCCAACCTCTGAGAGAAACAATTATGGAATGGAGTGTAGGAGATGTGTTCAAGAGGGGCCTGAGGGGCATGGAGATCAGAACTGCATCAGGCACCGAGGATACAGGCCATGGACCTGGCACTATCCTCTGCTTTTAACTGCATTTCTGGGTTGCAAAGGACAGGTAAAGAATGAACAGAAGGTACCATTATAGAAATCTATATATACATTAAGAAGTTCTTTTGTTGGTGTGATGCAAGAATAGTATTACTTGTGAAGAGAGTTTCTGTGTATTTTATATCTCTTGCTGGCTTTAGAAATTTAGGTGGGAAAAGGCTGTGAGTCACTGTGATAAATGAATGCCATTCAGTACACCAGGGAGCGATGAAACAGTGTTTCCTTTTCTATTCAAGGTACTGTATGTGATTTAAAATCAACTCCTTGTTGATGGATATATTACTTTTATAATAATAAATACAAATGGAAGGATTCATGAAAAAAACATTTCAGTGAAAACTGATGAAGATTTGTTTTCTCTGTTCACTGAAAACTGAGGTAATCATGTGTTTCCACTGCTTTAACAAAAGACTTGCAGACTTAGCACCAAACCTTCCAGAACAAGACTAGGGCAGGGGTAAGGACTGGGGTCACAGTGTGAAGGGCACCCCGAGAGTTTTAATGAAGATTACCCAAAACAGATTTTGCTAACAAGGAATTTCTAGATAGAGAAATATCTATATATGATAAGACACCTCTTAGGATTTCATAAAATATTGCTTATTATGCCTTGCCCATTTCAATAATTACTGAAATTGTATGGGAATTTTTTTCACTGGTTAAATACCAAATCCTCAGTTTCTTCAGGATTACCTCAATTAACTCAGGTTTTCATGAGAAAAGAACAAAGTAAGTTAGGTTGAGAGCAAATAAGATGGCAGCTTGTAGCTGCGTCTTCCTCTCTCCAAGAGCACAGAGAGCACCCATGCAGGGTCAACACTGTGAAAGGATCTTCCAAATTTCTACCCATAAAAACTGATACAAAATTGGATTTTAAAATTACCACTGTAGTAAACCACTATCAGTTTTAATGATCAGGACACAGTCAATACTCAGCAAATTGCAGGGTTCATGCACTAAAGCACCAACACTTTTCTCCTCATGGAATCCCTCAAGACTCAGAGCCTAATTTACTCTGGAAGCAATTCTTAAAACCTCAGTTCCTCTCGGAATTTGTTACTGATCAAGTTAACATTCTTACTCTTCCATCCTGATGATAGTATCAATTCTAGCATACTTGCTCAGCAATACTATGTGCCAGTAGGCTTTATCCTAAGCCCCCTTACATGCATTTCTTTACACAGAGGGTAATATCTTACAAGCTACACACACTCACAAGATGGAAGACAGACTCCAAGTTAAGAAAATCTTTTTGGACTAAAGTTTCGAATTAGAATTTTTACCAAAACTGAACACAACGTGCATTTTCCATACTTTGGATGAAAGTCCTGTTGACTGATGGCGGCACTGCCAGCTGGAGAATGACTATTTAAAATAATTCTAGAAGCTCGGAAAAGGAAGTCATCTAACAATGGTTTAATGAGTGATGAACCTGGAATAGAGCATAATATTCATGTTGAGGATGAACACACATTTAATTCAAAGATCCTGTCTTGCACTTTCATATCAGAGCAGCAAAGGCTCCTGCGGCCACCCAGTGGCAGGACACTCACTCTACTTGATGCTTATTTTTTGAGCACTTACAGTACCTGGCAAAGCTCTGTGGGGCAGCAGGGTGGGGATGGGTGGGAAGTGAGGGAACAGGATACAAAGATAGACAAGTGCAGGTACCTTCCTTTAAGAGCTGATAATACAGTGAAAGGAGTTACACTTTCACTTAAGGAACAGAAACGCCAAGAACACAAGGCATCTAGTTTGGGTGAATAATGTTCTTTACTCTGGGCATAGGGGGAGTCCACATAAAAGGGCTGAAAACTTTAAAAATCTTCAGGTAAAAATGACGTGCCCAATCTCACCCTGGTTTAGGATCACTCTTTTCTATGTATCCCCAGTAGCCAAGAAAATTTTTATAGAACTTAGTTTGTGTGATAGAAGTGATAATCAACATTTTGATTTGTATTCTGAATATACTTTATAATACTGAATATGCTTTTACAAATTATATATGTATCCCACCACCCAGGGGGTGGTGGTTGGGGCCTGGCTCTCCAGACAAGAATAATCTGTGAAAGACGTAGACACAATGGACTATATTTTATAAAGTATGTAACTGTAAAAAAAAGAAAAATCCATGATTTATTAGTTTTTTGTTACGTGATCCAACTATTTTGAACACTACAAAATTCTCTATATGGTTTAATGACACAGATAAAATACACCTTATATTGGTTAGCCACTAAAATTCCGGACAATCTCCTATTGTCTGAAGGGTCGGTTCTCTATGGAACACTTAGCACCTGTCTTATGTTCCCAATTTCACACAACACTATGCCAATACCTGAGCACTGAGGTACTCTGTCACATGATAAGATGAAGTAGTAATTACCAAGCATTTCCTTTTCTGCCCCACAGAGTGAAAGAAGGGTCTTGATGAGCCGTAAGTGTCCTGCCAATAAGATGTTGTCTGCTTCACTGGTCTCACATTCAGCTGTGCGATTGGGTTCAAAGTTATCTAGCCAGGTAATCTCATCTTCAAGCATGGTAGCTGGGCTGATTCTTAACTGCTCCATTTCTGAAGCTAAGATAGAAAAACAAGACAAAACAAAAAACACCCCATTTTTGAAGAAAGAAGAATTTCTTTTCATAGAGTCAAAATCCTGAATTAAAATAATCAAGCAGAGACAAGTCTAAATCTTCCACCTCACAGATTAAAGAAATCGTCACTGATGAACAGCAACTGCCCAGGGGACTATGAAGGCTCACACATGTCTGTTCCTTCCCTGCCTCCTCCTCTCAGTCACAGATCAAATGGCCCTGAGTGCATCCTCTGTGGGTCACGGTGCTCATGCTGGGGATACAAGCTGAAGGGGACAATCCTTGTTCTGAAGAAGCTCCTGTTTGGTGGGTGTGAGCAGATGTCCCAGGCAAGGAATCCTTCCAGAGCAGGAAGTGCTCAGTCAAGGGATGAGAGGAAAGCCAGTGGTCTCGGAGTGTTACCTACGCCTAGGGAATGGTGAGCTCTACGGAGGAGAGGTCCACAGCAGGCGGCAGGATCCAGGCTTCCAGACAATGAGCCAGCCTTGAGAGAACTACTCCGCTCTTTTGAATTTTGTATTTTGTTTTCCCCTCCAAACAAGGATGGAAAATAAAATTCCATAGTGGAAGCTGGGACTAGCAGGGAGAGCAGGAGTGATCAAACTCTCTTGCCAGTGCACTGGGGCCACAGGCACGCAGGGCCCCGTGGGGTGAGATGGAAAGACACTTCAGGGAATACTCTGTCCTGGTTTCCTCATTCACAATTGGGGCTAGCGCCTACACTGCAGGGTGCTGTGCGTAAAGGGCCTAGGATACGCACTGGCATACAGACAATACTCCAGAAACGGCAAAGACTGCTCATTTCAAAACATATTTCCACTCTGCTCTCGGTATCAATGAAGGGATCTTGGATCCCTTACTCGATGGCTCAATGGCACAGAAAAGGCCTCCACTAATAACCTGTTCATGCATTCTGAGGATGTTCGTGTCCAGTCAATTCATGAGTCCAGTTCTCAAGCAGCAAAACAGAATACCCTCTGTAAGCCCAAGCCACAAAGCAAACCTTTTCGGGCTGCTGCCTAATTCCACACTGGAAGCTTGGTTGAAATATGCAGGGCCAGGCTATACGGACATGTAGTCCGTTCACTTCTCTAGACAGTATAGGTCTTATTCCTGAATTAAGACACAGACGGCATCATCTCAGGTTCCAACAAAACCAACGTCACCACAGTGCGCAGAGTACTCTGTCCTCAGCCTCTGAGGGGCACTCACGAAACCCAGGATGGTGTCTGCTTTAGAGATGCTGCTGAGGTTTCCTAGTCACTCTCCCTTTATGTGTCCGTTATCTGAAGACCTTTGTGTTAAGTTTCTTTTAGGTTCTTGTTTCTTTTGAGAAACCATTCTGTTTCTTCCTCTAGGGTATTGAGAACAACTGAAGAAATGTGATTCCCCTTTTACCTTTGTCCTCCAGGAACCTCACAACCTAATTCTGCATATACACAAGGTATTTTTTAACCTCCTGGGCTTGACATTCTTTTCCAATCAATGCTTTTGTTGATCCTGAATTTCATTTTATTTATCTTTATTTATTATAAATCTTCCCTATAAGCTTTGTGTAAAGGGTAGGAAATAAAATTAACAAACTCTTGATTGGAACAACTAAAATTCAGAGCATTCCAAAATGTATTTGCATTACGTAAGAGTAAGTACAGATGATTAAAATCTAAACACTCTAACAACAGTGTTTCTAACAATGATATTGCAAGTCACCTAACACTAAACAATTACTTGACTTTCATCACTCACTTCTATTACTATCAACATATCACAACAGAGCTTCCTTCTTTCCTTCAAAGCTTCCAAATTGTCAAAATTGACTGCAATGGAGAGAAAGACTCTTCCTAACAATTCTGTATCAGTGTGATTAAAATATGAGCCTTTGACAATTTTTAATATCAACAAATCTCAATAAGTTAATGGTTGGACATTATAGAGAAGAGCTAACTGGTACACGGGGTTACATACTATTGTAAAATATTTTCAAGAGAATAAAATTCAACTTCAAACAATAATCACAAAGTTGTTTATATCTCAGATATATTAAGTCAGATTTAGAAATGTCTGTTTGGCTTTCTTTTCTAGTTCTTCTCAACCCCTTCCCTGACATAAATCAGTTAGACATCTACTTACTTGTCAGATCATCTAATAATTGGCACCTCAGATCAAAATACTCCATGCACTGGGATAACAGTCTAAAAAATAGATAGATTTGAATTATTAAAAAGAGGCTGATTTGAAAATAAAAAAATTACTTGTAAGAATAAGTTAATGAAACAGATGAATAAGATAATTTTCCTAAGCATAAAATAACTACATTAATTCAACTTAAGTATTTCAGCAAGACACACACTAGTGACTTTACTTAAGCAGATATAATACAGGAATAATAGTGTAAAGAGAAGAAACTTACTAAATCTATCACATTTTGTAATGATGCACACACTGCCTGCACATGTAATCTGCTGGTTACACTCACTGTTCAAATATTAACTGACACACACTAGCACCTACTACATGCTTGGAGCTGTTTGGGGACCAATGAACAAGAAACAGTGGAGACAGACAGCAGATGAAAAATACATACACATGTCAACTGGTGGTAAGAGCTGAGAGGCAAAATGCAGTGGACGAAAGAAGAGAGAGTGAGCTAAGAGGCAAAACTCAGTGGATCAAAGAAGACAGAGAAAGGTAAGTCCTTTTTTCTAAGATGATCAATCGAGCTTTTTTTGGGCAGTTACAGTAATGAAGAGCACAGGTTTACACTTTAAAGTAAGGTGGGCCTTACTTTTAATCCTGGCTCCACTTATGGCTCAGACAGTAAAGAATCTGCCAGCAGTGAGAGAGACCTGGATTTGATCCCCTGGGTTGGGAAGATACCCTGGAGAAGGGATTAACTACCAACTCCAGTATTCTTGACTGGAGAATTCCATGGACAGAGGAGTCTGGTGGGCTACAGTCCATAGGGTTGCTGAATGACTAACACCTTCATTTTCCACTACTTAATAGTTGGGTGTCCAGGGATGATGTATTTCAGTTTTCTTAGTTTCCTGATTTCTAAATGCTTACCAGAGTATTAGAAATAGACGTGTACACATATATACAAACAGAAAGGGCTCAAGAATGTACTAATGATGACACTGCAAATGAACCAAGAATCAGGATTATTAACAAAGTGAGGATAATAACACTGCCAAACTCATTTGGCTACTGTGAAGATTAAATGATAAATATATGCAAAGAATTTAGCATACTGTGAGGCACATAATCACCCCATTACTGCCATTAACATCATTACTATACTTTATACTTAAGCACAACAGCTTATTACTTGGAAATGGCTTACACATTTCAACTACAGATTCATTGAGCTTACTAGTTAAGAAAAGGGTCATCTGATTTTAGAAAACTTTTAACTAGGAAAAACTGGAATACTAAAGTAAAAAATGTACAAGCACACACAAAAAAGAAGTTTCTAGAACTTTTAATCCACGTCTTTGTCAGGGAAAAATCATTCTCTGAAATTTGGCTTTATACTATTAAGAAGAATTACTTTTCATTACAGCGACTGAACTGAACTGAACCAGAAATAATACAACTAATATCTAATTTAGGTTAAATGGGGTCAGCTGTAACATAACTCTAAATTTTAGTTAACTTTCTAACTTTAAAGTCACTCAAAATTATCTTGTCTCAGCAACTGAAATCTTAATTTCTTCCTTATTTATAAATTTATAAAGTTAAAATAGGTTAAATGCTTCAAAACAATATTTGAGACTTGGATATGTGGGCCAGGAATCTCCACATATGAGAGATTATAAGAGATTATAAGATTGTACTATGAGCAACTGTATACCAACAAACTGGATAACCTAGATGAATGGAAAATCCTTAGAAGCATAACACACTTCAGAAGACTGAATGAGGCAGAAACAGTGATTGTACACTATCACTAACAAGAACACTGAATCAATCAAAAACCTATCAACAAAGAAAATTCTTGGACCAAACAGCTGCACTGGTAAATTCCATCCGACATTTAAAGAAGAATCAACACCAACCCTTCTCAAACTTTTCCCAAAAAATTGAAGAGGAAGGAACACTTCCTAGTAAATCTAATTTGGCAGCAACATTTAAAGAATTAAACACCGTGAACAACTGAGACTAATATCTGGAATGCAAGGATGGTTCAAGATACAAAAACCTATAAATGAATATCCTACATTAACAGAATGAAGGGGAAAAAACCCCACATGATTACCTCGATTAACACAAAAAAAATGACAAAATTTAATGCCACTTCATGCTACAATCATTAGACAAAGAAGGAGCATAAGAATGAGAGAAAATATATGCAATTCAGGTATGCAATAAGGGATTAATATTCAGAATACATAAAGAACAACCAAAAATGGAAAACCTAACTTAAAAATAAGAGAAGACTTGAACAGACATTTCTCCAAAGAAGATATACAAATGGCCAATAAGCACGTGATGAGATACACAAAATCACTGATCACTAGGGACATGCAAATGAAAAACCCAAGCCGCCACTTCACACTCAGGGTGGTTATTATCAAAAGCAAACAGCAAACAAGTGTCGGCAAGAGTGTGGAGAATTTGGACTCTTATACATGGCTGGTGGAGAGGAAAATGGTGCAGCTACTGTGGAAACGATGTGGTGGCCCCTCAAAAACATCGCACCAGGACAATTACAGGAGTCGGCAATTCTACTGCTGGGCATATACACGCAAGAACCAAGAGCAGGACTCAAAGTGGTATCCAGAGATTCATGGTTGATAGCAGCAATAATTATACTAGCTAAAAGATGAAACCAAAGTCTACCTATGGGTGAACAACTCCAGAAAGAATGAAGGGATGGAGCCAAAGCAAAAACAGCACCGAGCTGTGGATGTGACTGGTGTTAGAAGCAAGGTCCGATGCTGTAAAGAGCAATATTGCATAGGAGCCTGGAATGTCAGGTCCGTGAATCAAGGCAAATTGGAAGTGGTGAAACAGGAGATGGCAAGAGTGAACGTCGACATTCTAGGAATCAATGAACTAAAATGGACTGGAATGGGTGACTTTAACTCAGATGACCATTATATCTATTACTGTGGGCAGGAATCCCTTAGAAGAAATGGAGTAGCCATCATAGTCAACAAAAAGTCTGAAATGCAGTACT
Organism: Oryx dammah; assembly: GCF_014754425.2. Classification (NCBI taxonomy): domain Eukaryota; kingdom Metazoa; phylum Chordata; class Mammalia; order Artiodactyla; family Bovidae; genus Oryx; species Oryx dammah. The sequence goes on along the minus strand of NW_024070212.1, from coordinate 89,157,012 downwards.
TGGATGCAATCTCAAAAGCAACAGAATGATCTGTTTGTTTCCAAGGCAAACCATTCAATATCATGGTAATCCAAATCCATGCCCCAACCAGTAACGCTGAAGAAGCTGAAGCTGAACGGTTCTATGAAGACCTACCGGACCTTCTGAGAGTCATATCCCAGGCAGGTTGTAAGAGGTCTAGGCGTCCCCAAGGAGAAAGGGGTCTGGAATGCTCAAGGAGGAAGAAAGGACAAACTTTTCTTTCCCCCTCTACATTCCTTAGGATTATATAATTGCACTCATCTCACATGCTAGTAAAGTAATGCTCAAAATTCTGCAAGCCAGGCTTCAGCAATACGTGAACCATGAACTCCCTGATATTCAAGCTGGTTTTAGAAAAGGCAGAGGAACCAGAGATCAAATTGCCAACATCCGCTGGATCATGGAAAAAGCAAGAGAGTTCCAGAAACACATCTATTTCTGCTTTATTGACTATGCCAAAGCCTTTGACTGTGTGGATCACAATAAACTGTGGAAAATTCTGAAAGAGATGGGGAGTACCAGACCACCTGACCTGCCTCTTGAGAAATCTGTATGCAGGTCAGGAAGCAACAGTTAGAACTGGACATGGAACAACAGACTGGTTCCAAATAGGAAAAGGAGTACGTCAAGGCTGTATATTGTCACCCTGCTTATTTAACTTATATGCAGAGTACATCATGAGAAAAGCTGGACTGGAAGAAACACAAGCTGGAATCAAGATTGCCGGGAGAAATATCAATAACCTCAGATATGCAGATGACACCACCCTTATAGCGGAAAGTGAAGAGGAGCTAAAAAGCCTCTTGATGAAAGTGAAAGAGAGCGAACAAGTTGGCTTAAAGCTCAACATTCAGAAAACGAAGATCATGGCATCTGGTCCCATCACTTCATGGGAAATAGATGGAGAAACAGTGGAAACAGTGTCAGGCTTTATTTTCTTGGGCTCCAAAATCACTGCAGATGGTGACTGCAGCCATGAAATTAAAAGACGCTTACTCCTTGGAAGAAAAGTTATGACCAACCTAGACAGCATATTCAAAAGCAGAGACATTACTTTCCCGACTAAGGTCCGTCTAGTCAAGGCTATGGTTTTTCCTGTGGTCATGTATGGATGTGAGAGTTGGACTGTGAAGAAGGCTGAGCGCCGAAGAATTGATACTTTTGAACTGTGGTGTTGGAGAAGACTCTTGAGAGTCCCTTGGACTGCAAGGAGATCCAACCAATCCATTCTGAAGGGGATCAACCCTGGGATTTCTTTGGAAGGAATGATGCTGAAGCTGAAACTCCAGTACTTTGGCCACCTCATGCGAAGAGTTGACTCATTGGAAAAGACTCTGATGCTGGGGGGGATTGGGGGCAGGAGGAGAAAGGGATGACCATGGATGAGATGGCTGGATGGCATCATGGACTCGATGGACATGAGTCTGAGCAAACTCCTCAGAGATGGTGATGAACAGGGAGGCCTGGCGGGCTGCGATTCATGGGGTCGCAAAGAGTTGGACAGGACTGAGCGACTGAACTGAACTGAACTGAATGTATCCTGCTTGAGGACAGTCTCTGGATTAAACCTTCTGGCTAACCCTATTATCTTAAGATGTAAATTATGGGAGTAGGTCTGGTGAGGTCTTCACAACCTCCAGACATTCTTTTGATTCATTGGAGAGTATATAACTCCACTGCTAACACTAGCGAGGGGGTACTCTTTCTGCCCCCTTCTGATGCCTCTGTCAGAAGCTTTCTCTATCTCCCTTATACTTTAATAAAACTTTATTACACAGAAGCTCTGAGTGATCAAGCCTCATCTCTGGCCCTGAATTGAATTCTTCTCCTCCGGAGGCCAAGAATCCCAGCGTCTTTTTGTGGTTCAGCAACAACCTTTCATCTTGAGGGCTTGTCCGGGATTCTTCAGGACAAGGTAAGGATGCTTGGAGCTCTAGTTCTTTGTTCTCCTAGTGAACACATTTTCTGCTGTACTTTACTAACCCTACGGTGTGCTTGCGTGAATGAAATAAACGCCCTGCGTGAAGCAAGTGAGGAGCCCAGCTCTGCGGTTCCGTGGTGACGTCATATAGCTTATGCTAGAAATCTGTCGGGGGTTTATACCAACCTGCCAATGCCAAGAGGCACCCAATGTCTGCTTTGGGGACTGACCAGAAATGGGCAAAGCATGTGGACTGAACTCTCCTTTCTCGGTTAAACTTTTCGGTCTCTTTGACCATTTCATAACTCCTTGGAAATTAGAAAAGTGAAACAAAGTGAAGTCGCTCAGTTGTGTCCGACTCTTTGTGACCCCATGGACTGTAGCCTACCAGGCTCCTCCATCCATGGGAGTTTCCAGCCAGGAGTACTGGAGTGGATTGCCATTTCCTTCTCTAGGGGATCTTCCCAACCCGGGGATAGAACCCAGGTCTCCCACATTGCAGGCGGATTTTTTAACCAACTGAGCCACAAGGGAAGCCCAGAAGGGAAATGAGAGGCATGAACCTAATCTGTCGGATCATAGACTTTCAAGGGACTTGTGATCTATGCTGTTACTGTGTACTATAACTTGGGTCCCAAATTTGGATTGGTAGTCAGGAAGCGCCTAGCCTCGCTAGGAACTGAAAGTTTGGAAGTTAGATGGAGTTTTAGCTACAAGAGCATCTCTGAGGTTAAAGGTTACTCAGATTGGAACTATAATGGGTTTTTTTCCTTTGGTAATGCTGGCTCTTTAGTGGACCAGAAGAGCCTCTTATACTGGTGTGGAGACGCTTGGAAGGAACATCTGTTTTATGTTTGTATCAGCCTTATTGTAGTCAGGAATATACTCAGGGTTGTGCACAGGCACTCAGGTGATGAGAATGTTTCCCCCAGCAGTCTCAGCCTGGGAGGCACTCCAGAGGGTTACTCTGATTGCACCCCGGGTGGCATCAGAGGCAAGCAAGGCTTTAATGGTGAGGAGCTGGACGTCAGTCAGGGATGCCATCAGGTCTACCCCTGACGCAGGCCCACCCTGTCTTGGTGGTAGAACTGGGAGGGACGAGTACGTCGCCTGCGTCAGTAAGGGACAGACTAAGTCTGACCAGGAAAGAAAAGCTTTGGTGCAAAGTCTGTCTACATCCCCATCTGGAGCAGGGAGGGACGCCTCTGGTAGAAAAAGCGCTGGTCACCTTTTTTCTCTCTTACAGATGGGAGCTAACAATTCTAGCTGTACTCCTTTGAACTGTATCCTGAAAAACTGGGATAGATTTGATCCCCAGGGCTTAAAGAAGACACACCTGGTCTTCCTATGTGATACTGCATGGCCACGGTACCCACTGGAGGACAGTAAACGGTGGCCGGTTGGAGGCTCTCTTAAGTATAATACTGTTTTACAGTTATACTGGTTCTGTAGAAAACAAGGGAAATGGGTAGAAATAGCATATGTGCTGCCCTTTTTTTCTCTGAAAAATATGCCAGACTTATGTCCTCAGGGTATAGATTTGGGTGTGACTCCGTCAGCTCCCTCCTGTCCTCCTACCGAGATAGAGGACAGGAGGCAAAGAGATAGAGAAAAGCAGATTTCTCCAATCTATCCCTGGGATCATATGTGCAGAGCAGCCAGAGAGACTGAGGAACAGCCACACAGGCTGCTGCCTCTTCATGAAGCACCCACCAGGAGAAATAATCAGTCTATGAGAGTTAATAAGCTTTTTTCTTATCAAGAAATACAAAGAATCAAGGAGACTCTTGGAGACTATTTAGAGGACCCCAAAAAATATATTAGAGCTTTTAAAGGTGTTACTCTGCTTTATGACCTTACTTGGAAGGATGTGATGTAGATCTTGGGACAAACGCTGACTCCCGACTCAAAGACTCAAGTTTGAGGAAAAGCGGTTACTTATGGAGATGAATGGCTTGGTAATGAATCAGTAGGGAAGACGGAAGATGAGATAACTGCCCTGCCCACTGGGAATCAGGTGGTCCCAACTACAGAACCAGAATGGGACTACAACACAGTAAAGGAAGATGGCATCAGAGTCATTTTGTCAGATGTATTCTTGAAGGACTCAGGCAGTCACGTGCTAAGCCTTTAAACTATGGCAAATTGGCAAACATGAACACGAGGAGAAGGAAGCTTCTGGTATATTCCTAGATAGACTGAGAGAAGCCCTTTGCAGATTCACTGAGATTGATCCTGAAAGTGAAGAGGGAAAAGTGATCCTAAAGGATAGATTTCTCACTCAGTCAGCTCCAGATATCCACTGTAAGCTATTAAAATGGGAGTATGGACCAAAAAGTTGGCTTAAAGCTCAATACTCAGAAAACGAAGATCATGGCATCTGGTCCCATCACTTCATGGGAAATAGATGGGGAAACAGTAGAAACAGTGTCAGACTTTATTTTTGGGGGCTCCAAAATCACTGCAGATGGTAACTGCAGCCATGAAATTAAAAGACGCTTGTTCCTTGGAAGGAAAGTTATGACCAACCTAGATAACATATTAAAAAACAGAGATATTACTTTGCCAACAAAGGTTGGCCTAGTCAAGGCTATGGTTTTTCCAGTGATCATGTATGGATGTGAGAGTTGGACTGTGAAGAAAGCTGAGCGCTGAAGAATGGATGCTTTTGAACTGTGGTGTTGGAGAACTCTTGAGAGTCCCTTGGACTGCAAGGAGATCCAAGCAGTCCATCCTAAAGGAGACCAGTCCTGGGAGTTCATTGGAAGGACTGATGCTGAGGCTGAAACTCCAATACTTTGGCCACTTCATGTGAAGAGTTGACTCACTGGAAAAGACCCTGATGCTGGGAGGGATTGCGGGCAGGAGGAGAAGGGGACAACAGAGGATGAGATGGCTGGACGGCATCACCGACTCAATGCACATGGATTTGGGTGGACTCTGGGAGTTGGTGATGAACAGGGAGGCCTGGCGTGCTGCGATTCATAGGGTTGCAAAGAGTTGGACATGACTGAGTGACTGAACTGATGGACCAAATCAGTCTTTAGATAATCTGTTACAACTGGCTCAGATAGTCTATTATGGTAGGGAATATGAGGAAAAGAAAAAAAGGCAGAAAAAGACAATGGAACAGGCGGAAGCCCTTGCAATGGCTATGAGAACCATTCTTAAACAGCCTGAGAAAAATTCTCAGATGGACCCAGGCGAAAAGGGATGGGTTTGCTATTACTGTGGAAAGGAGGGGCACCTCAAGCGGAACTGCCCTCAGGTATCTAAGCCACCCCCAGTTCCCTGTCCGGTCTGCAAAGGACCACACTGGAAGAGAGACTGCCGCCAGAGGCATAGGTTTCAGGGGTCGGACTCTCAAGACAAACAGGACTGAAAGTGCCCAGGGGTCCCCACACAAGCTCCCGTCCTAAATACACCTGAGGAACCCTGGGTATTAGTAACTGTGGGGGGCCAATCCGTCAATTTCCTTTTAGATACTGGGGCAACTTACTCCGTGCTTACTGAAGCCCCTGGCCCACTTTCTTCCCTGTCAGCTTCCGTAATGTGACTGTCTGGATGAGCCAAAACGTATTACTTCAGTGTTTCTGTAAGTTGTCACTGGGATTCTGTGCTATTTTCACACAAGTTTCTGATTGTGTCAGAGTCTCCCTCACCCCTTTTGGGGAGGGATATACTGAGCAAGACCCATGCCTCTGTTTTCATGAATATGGAGCCCTCCATTTCTCTCCCTTTAATTGAACAAAAGGTAAACCCTAGAGTATGGGCTGACGGAAAATCTGTGGGTTGAGCACAAAATGCTATTCCTATAGTTGTCAAGCTCAAAGACCCACACTTATTTCCACATAAGAAGCAGTAGCCACTGAAACCGGAGGTTAAGGAAGGGTTAAAACCCATCATCGAAAATTTAAAAGGAGCAGGGACTATTAATTCCCTGTAACAGTCCTTGCAACACTCCTATTTTGGGTATAAAGAAATCAAATGGTAAATGGAGACTAATTCAAGATTTACGAATAATAAATGAGGCTGGAGTTCCTTTACACCCAGTGTTGCCTAATCCTTATACACTATTGTCTGAATTGCTGAATGAGCCAAATATTTCTCAGGAATTGATTTAAAAGATGCCTTCTACCCCACTCCAGTACTCTTGCCTGGAGAATCCCATGGAGGGAGGAGCCTGGTAGGCTACAGTCCATGGGGTCGAAAAGAGTCGGACCGGCTGAGCGACTTCACTTTCACTTTCGGCGGAGGAAAGTCAATTTCTCTTTGCCTTTGAGGACCCTATGCAGCCAGCTTCTCAGTTAACCTGGACAGTTTTGCCCCAGGGATTTCGTGACAGTCCTCACTTATTTGGACAAAGTTTGTCATGGGATCTACAAAACTTTAATAGCTCCGAAGCAGTGGTGTTACAATATGTAGATGATATTTTGCTCTGTGCTGAGACAGAGAAGGCTTGTTCATGAGCCTCAGAAGACTTCTTAAACTTTCTGGCAGGCTGCGGTTACAAGGCATCAAGAGAAAAGGCTCAGCTTTGTCAACAATCTGTTAGATATCTGGGCCTAATCATATCAGAAGGGACTAGGGCCGTAGGCCCTGAGAAAATTAAACCTATACTAAATCATCCCCTACTTATGACAACTGAGAGGATTTGGGGGAATCACAGACTACTGTCGAATTTTGATTCTGGGTTATGGGGAACTTGCCCGGCCTTTATATAAATTTATAGCTAAAACTCAGCAGGCCCAAACTGACAAACTGGTTTGGTCTCCAGATACTCAAAAGGCTTTTAAGGTTCTTCAGACTGCTCTCCTGCAAGCTCCCGCTCTGAGCTTGCCCACAGGGTCAGAATTTAATTTTTTTGTTATTGAAAGAAAAGGTATGGGCTTGGGAGTTTTGACACAACCCCGAGGGCCTCACCAGCAACCTATTGCTTATCTAAGCAGAGAATTAGATGTAACTTCATGTGGGTGGCCCCACTGCCTAAGAGTAATTGGGGCAGCGGCTTTATTAGCACCTGAAGCTTTAAAAATAATTAATGGACGAAACCTTACTGTACTGACTTCTCATGATGTGAGTGGAATCTTAAATTCTAAGGTTAATATTTGGATGACAGACAGTAGGCTTCTTAAATATCAGTCACTGTTGTTAGAAGGACCAGTAGCTAAGCTTAAAGTCTGTGGAAATTTAAATCCTGCCACTTTCCTTCCTGAGAAGGAAAATAAAACACCTGATCACAATTGTTCTGAATTCCTAACTTTAAACTATGCAGCTCGGGAAGAACTAATGGATACCCCATTAGACAATCCTGACACGGAAATATTTACAGATGGCAGTTCTTTTGTTTGGGATGGAAAGCGCAAAGTAGGTTACGCCGTGGTGACTGCTGAACAGGTTTTAGAAGCAAAATCTCTTCCCCAGGGAACCAGTGCTCAATTAGCGGAGCTTGTGGCTCTGACCTGAGCTCTAGAGTTAAGCAAAGGGCAGAAGATAAACATCTACACTGATTCTAAGTATGCTTATTTGACTTTACATGCTCATGCTGCAATATGGAAAGAAAGACAGTTTAAAACAGCAACAGGAGAACCTATTAAACATTTCAGAAAGATCAGATCGAGAGACTTTTAACTGCTATATATTGTCCTAAAGAAGTAGTCGTTATGCATTGCAAAGGACACAACAGAGATGGGAGTAAAGTAGCTAAAGGTAATCAGCTGGTTGACTGTCAAGCCAGAAAAGCGGCACTTTACGAAACCCCTTCACAGACGCCTTTGATCTATACTGAGGAAGAATCAGAAAGATATGAGAAAAGAGGAGCAAAGATTACTGATAAAGGGTGGTTACAGTCAGAAGATGGACGATTACTAATTCCTGAAAATGCTCAATGGAAAATTGTTAAGGGTTTATAGCAGAGTTTTCATTTGGGTGCAGAGAGTACTTACCAGATGGCTTCTCATTTGTTTGAAGGTAAAAATGTAATAAAAGCTTTAAAGATTATCAAAAGGTGTGAGGTTTGTCAGAAAAATAACCCAAAGACTGAAAAGCTTGCAAAATCTGGATTGTAACGAAGTGGAAAGTATCCTGGAGAGGACTGGGAAATTGATTTTACTCATATGCCAAAAGTTAATGGGTACTCTTGCTTACAAGTTTGGGTGGATGCTTTTACTGGATGGATTGAGGCTTTTCCCTGTCACAGTGAACAGGCTAAGGAGATTATAAAGATTTTAATCCATGAAATTATCCCCAGGTTTGGGCTACCACAGAGCCTTCAGAGTGACAATGACTCCGCTTTTAAAGCTGCTGTAACTCAGGGGGTGTCTAAAGCTCTAGGAATAGAATATCACTTAGACTGCTCCTGGAGACCCCAATCCTCAGCAAAGGCTGAAAAAGCTAATGACATTATCAAAAGACATCTGCGCAAATTAACTCAAGAGACGCAGGACAATCGGATTAAAGTCCTACCCATAGCTTTAATGAGGGCTCAAACTGCCCCCCAAAAGGAGGGACTGTCCCCCTTTGAATGTATTTATGGAAGGCCTTTCTTATGCACAGACATTGTTATAGACCCTGAAGCCTTGGAATTACTCTCAGCTTTTCAACAGGCATTAACAGAACTCTGGGAGACGACCCCTGACCCAGCCTCTGAGTCAAGCAAGCCTCTATTTGAGCCAGGAACCAAGGTCCTCATAAAAACATTGGGATCTGGGGGCCAATCCCTCGAGCCCCTCTGGGAAGGCCCTTACCAAGTTATTCGTTCTTCTCCCACAGCTGTCAAAGTGCCAGGAACTGATCTGTGGGTACATCACACTTGAGTTAAGAGGTGGTACCCTGACCAGAACTAAGTGACTTCATTTTATGTCTTTACTTTCTATGCTCTGACTTTGTACTTTTCAGATGGGCCTGATAATCTATGTGAGCCTACTTATGCTGACTCCAAAAGTCCTGAGTGTGCCGTTTGATCCTCAAGACAATGCCTTCCTGTCCTGGGCTCACTCCTATGCTGAATTCCACAGTCTAACTGCTGGGTCTGTGGAGCACTCCCCTCTTCATCAGTGGAAGACTTCCTGTGGTGGACATCTCTTCAAAGAAAAGACTTTCTCCAAGTCTGCAAATACCTTCAACAACAACCACATGTGATGCCTCTTCTTAAACTGATAACATCTAACAATCCTAAGATGGACGGATGTAACTATGGATATAATATGACTTTTAATTTTAACTTGCTTTGATGACTATTTTGGCTTGCATCTGGAACTGTGTGAGTGGATTTGTTTCTAATCGCACGAAGGCTTTTAAGTTACAAATGGTTGTCCAAGCTCCTACGAGTACCACAGCCTCCTCCAACTATTACTTGGGGCCCCTGGATCAGAGACTCTCAATACGAGGGTTAGGAGAATATGTTGCCTCAAAAATTTAGCAACCATGCTCCTAAACATCAGGAAGTGGTTATGGAATGAAAATGATGTCCCTTTCCCTTGGCAACATAATTCTCCTAAAAGAAAAGGGGGGGAATCAAAGAGTCATTTCCTAGGCATTTCTTTATCTTTCTTGATAAGAAGACTAAGGGTCCCCAGGAGAGAGAGGTCTGGACTTCTCAAGGAGGAAGAAAGGACAATTTTTTTTTTCCTCTACATTCCTTAGGATTATATAACAATAATGTATCCTGCTTGAAGACAGTCTCTGGATTAAACCTTCTGGCTAATCCTGTTATCTTAAGATGTAAATTATGGGAGTAGGTCTGGTGAGGTCTTTACAACATCCAGACATTCTTTTGATTCATTGGAGAGTATATAACTCCACTGCTAACACTAGCGAGGGGGTACTCTTTCTGCCCCCTTCTGATGCCTCTGTCAGAAGCTTTCTCTATCTCCCTTATACTTTAATAAAACTTTATTACACAAATGCTCTGAGCGATCAAGCCTCGTCTCTGGCCCCGGATTGAATTCTTCTCCTTCAGAGGCCAAGAATCCCAGCGTCTTTTCGTGGTTCAGCAACAACCTTTCACTTGTAGAACTAACACCCAAAAAATATGTTCCTTTCATTATAGGGGACTGGAATGCAAAAGTAGGAAGTCAAGAAACACCTGGAGTAACATGCCAATTTGGCCTTGGAGTACGGAATGAAACAGGGCAAAGGCTAATAGAGTTTTGCCAAGAGAACGCACTGGTCATAGCAAACACCCTCTTCCAACAACACAAGAGAAGACTCTACACATGGACATCACCAGATGGCCAACAATGAAATCAGATTGATTATATTCTTTGCAGCCAAAGATGGAGAAGCTCTAAATTGTTAGCAAAAACAAGACAGGAGCTGACTGTGTCTCAAATCATGAACTCCTTACTGCCAAGTTCAAACTAAAATTGAAGAAAGTAGGGAAAACCACTAGACCATTCAGGTAGGAACTAAATCAAATCCCTTATGATTATACAGTGGAAGTGAGAAATAGATTTAAGGGACTAGATCTGATAGAGTGCCTGATGAACTATGGACGGAAGTTCATGACATTGTACAGGAGACAGGGATCAAGACCATCCCCAAGAAAAAGAAATGCAAAAAAGCAAAATGGCTGTCTGGGGAGGCCTTACAAATAGCTGCGAAAAGAAGAGAAGCGAAAAGCAAAGGAGAAAAGGAATGATATACCCATTTGAATGCAGAGTTTCAAAAAATAGCAAGTAGCGTTAAGAAAGCCTTCCTCAGTGATCAGTGCAAAGAAATAGAGGAAAGCAGCAGAATGGGAAAGACTAGAGATCTCTTCAAGAAAATTAGAGATACCAAGGGAACATTTCATGCAAAGATGGGCTCAATAAAGGACAGAAATGGTATGGACCTTACAGAAGCAGAAGATATTAAGAAGAGGTGGCAAGAATACACAGAAGAACTGTACAAAAAAGATCGTCATGACCCAGATAATCACGATGGTGTGATCATTCACCTAGAGCCAGATATCCTGGAATGTGAAGTCAAGTGGGCTTTACAAAGCATCACTATGAACAAAGCTAGTGGAGGTGATGGAATTCCAATTGAGCTATTTCAAATTCTAAAATATGATGCTGTCAAAGTGCTGCACACAATATATCAGCAAATTTCGAAAACTCAGCAGTGGTCACAGGACCAGAAAAGGTCAGTTTTCATTCCAATCCCAAAGGAAGGCAATGCCAAAGAATGCTCAAACTACTGCACAATTGCACTCATCTCATGTGCTAGTAAAGTAATGCTCAAAATTCTCCAAGCCAGGCGTCAGCAATACATGAACCATGAACTTCCATATGTTCAAACCGGTTTTAGAAAAGGCAGAGGAACCAGAGATCAAATTGCCAACATCCACTGGATCATCGAAAAAGCAAGAGAGTTCCAGAAAAACATCTATTTCTGCTTTATTGACTATGCCAAAGCCTTTGACTGTGTGGATCACAATAAACTGTGGAAAATTCTTCAAGAGATGGGAATACCAGACCACTTGACCTGCCTCTTGAGAAAGTAGAAACAGTGGCTGACTTCACTTTTTTGGGCTACAAAATCAGTGCAGATGGTGACTGCAGCCATGAAATTAAAAGACGCTTACTCCTTGGAAGAGAAGTTAAGACCAACCTAGACAGCATATTAAAAAGCAGAGACATTACTTTGCCAACAAAGGTCCATCTAATCAAGGCTATGGTTTTTCCAGTAGTCATGTACGGATGTGAGAGTTGGACTATAAAGAAAGCTGAGCACCGAAGAATTGATGCTTCTGAACTGTGGTGTTGGAGAAGACTCTTGAGAATCCCCTGGACTGCAAGGAGACTGGGTGTTCACTGGAAGGACTGATGTTGAACCTGAAACTCCAATACTTTGGCCACCTGATGCAAAGAGCTGATTCATTTGAAAAGACCCAGATGCTGGGAAAGATTAAGGGCACGAGGAGAAGGGGATGACAGAGAATGAGATGGTTGGGTGGCATCACCGACTCAATGGACTTTAGTTTGGGTAAACTCTGGGAGTTGGTGATGGACAGGGAGGCCTGGCGTGCTGCAAATGATGGGGTCGCAAAAAGTCGGACACAACTGAGTGACTGAAATAAACTGAACTGATGGTGAATGGATAAAGAAAGTATGATATATACAAAAAGGAATTATCATTCAGTCTTAAATAGAAATGAAACCCTCACTCACACTATAACATGGATGAACCTTGAAAATGTTATGGTAATTGAAATAAGCTAGATAGAAAAGGACAAACATTGTACGGTTTCACTTTTAAGAGGTACCTAGAATAGTCAAATTTATAGAGAAAGAAAGTAAGTTGGTAGTTGCCGATGCCTGAAGGGAGGAGGGAAATGAATGAGGTATTATTGTTTAATGGGAGAAGATTTTCAGTTTGAGATGATGGAAAAATTCTGGAAACAGACAGTAGTGATGGTTACACAAAAATGTGTATGTACTTAATTTCACTAAGTTACACCCCTAAAACGGGTATAATTGTAAAGTTTATGATATGCATATTCTACCACAGTAAAAGAAAAAAAAATCTAGCAGAAAAAAAAATCATCTACAAGATTGTCTCTGAACTTTCTCATCATGTCCTTTGTCCATTTTTCTATTTAGCTGTTGGTCTTTTGTGGTTTATATCTCTTCATATGTATTATCAAAATTAGCTTGCTGTCTGTCACATATAAGTCTATATAGTTAGTCTAACTGACTTTTGACTCAGGTATATTTTTTTTTCATAGATATTTTTTGAAGTCAAATTTACCAGTCTTGCATTTAGTGATTTCTTACTGGGTACAGACTTGCAGTTTAGAATGCTAAAGAGCTTGGCTGCACAAGGTGAATACACTTAATGTTACTGCACTGTACAGTTAAAAATGGTTAAAATGTTAAATGTTATGTTATGGATCTTCTTGACCCAGGGATCAAACATGGGTCTCCCACACTGCAGGCAGGTTTTTCACTACCTGTGCCACCAGGGAAGCCCCTATGTATATTTTACTACACTTAAAAAAAAAGACCAAGTTTGGTATTCGGAGTTATTGTTGCTGTTTAGTCACTCAGTTGGGCCCGACTCTCTGCGGCCCTGGGGACTGCAACATGCCAGGCTTCCTTGTCCTTCACTATCTCCCAGGGTTTGCTCAAACTCATGTCCATTGAGCCTGTGATGCCGTCCAATCATCTCATCCTCTGTTGTCCCCTTCTCCTCCTGCCCTCAATCTTGCCCAGCATCAGCATCTTTTCCAATGAATAAGCTCTTCAGATCAGGTGGCCAAAGCATTGGAGTTTCAGCATCAGTCTTGCCAACGAATATTCAGGGTTGATTTCCTTTAGGATTGACTGGTTTGATCTCCTTGCTGTCCAAGGGACTCTCAAAAGTCTTCTCTTAACACCACAGTTCAAAAGCGTCAGTTCTTCAGTGCTCAGCTTTCTTTATAGTCCAACTCTCCATACATGAATACTGGAAAAATCATAGCTTTGACCAGATGGACTTTTGTTGGCAAAGTGATGTCTCTGCTTTTTAATACACTGTCTAGGTTTGTCATAGCTTTTCTTCCAAGGAGCAAGTGTATTTTAATTTCATGGCTGCAATCACCATCCACAGTGATTTTGGAGCCCCCAAATAAAGTCTGTCACTGTTTCCATTGTTTTCCCCATCTATTTGCCATGAAGCAATGGGACCAGATGCCATGATCTTAGTTTTTTGAATGCCGAGTTTTAAGCCAGCTTTTTCACTCTCCTCTTTCACCTTTATCAAGGGACTCTTTAGATACTCTGCTTTCTGCCATTAGGATGGTGTCACCTGCATATCCGAGGTTATGAATATTTCTCTTGGCAATCTTGATTCCAGCTTAAGCTTCACCCAGCCCAGCATTTCACATGTTGTACTCTGCCACTTCAGCATTCTTGCCTTGAGAACCCCATGAACAGTATGAAAAGGCAAAGAGATACAACACTGAAAGATGAACCCCCCAGGATGGTAGATATCCAATATGATACTGGAGAAGAATGGAGAAAGAGATCCAGAAGGAATGAAGAGGCTGAGCTGAAGTGGAAGTGATGCCCAATTGTGGATGCGTCTGGTGTATTTGGAGTAGCTCTAACATTTCTACCAAGGGCTCTAATTTATAAAGCATATACAAAGGAAAATATATACTGATTTCACCAATCTCTGTGGTGTCTTCTAAGCCCCAGAGCAAGGGCTTGCTGGTAAAGTTGAGCTCGAAATGCGGCTTAAACTTGAGGTCAATGTGGGATTTCTGACTTCCCAGCCTGAGCCTACACTGGGGCACCCTTGTAGGCAGGCTTGCCTCAGGAGGTAAGATGGGGCAGACAAAATGGTTTTACTCAAGTCTCTGAACCTAGACCACAAGCCTCCTTCCATGTCCAGGATGTATAAACCCAAGAAAAAGCTAGAAGGATACCCTAGTACCTCTAGACATGGAATTATAAAGTATGCTAAAAATGTGATGTACAGGTGTGAACTCTTTACACAGTGATCTGGCTCGAATAATGCAGTTTCTCAACCACCAGGTGAGTCTTCTTTTTGAGGTAGGTGGACCAGGTAGGGTGGAGGTAGAAGGTGGGGTGGTGGAGAGAAAGAAAGCCTGGTATTGTTTCTTCTAACTCTTTGGTCCTAAATGGGAGGAAAACCTGAAATGCCTTCTTTCAAGGTATACATGCTGGAAGAGAGAAGGAGAGATTCTGTCATCTCAGTCATACACTGTGGCCTGTAGGGGAGCAGTACACAAATCATTACTCCCTCTCTGTATGACGTGAACGTTTTCATCTTTATTACATACCTCTGATTGACTCCTCGCATGATACTGGTTGGGGACCAGAGAGGCAGCTGAGCAGTGAGAATCACACCCAGCAGAAACTGATTTGGCTTCTGCACATCTGGGTGGGCTGAAGTATCTGTCTGACTCAGAGTATACAGTTGATCGCAGGCAACACGGCGAATCTGAAATCACATTTTTAGTGGCCAAGGATGTACATCAACCAACACATAGACTGCTTAAAAAATGGTTTTCCTCCTAAGTCCATACTCTGAATGACGCTATAAGGGTGTGAGCATTTCAGTCAGTAAAGTTTACACTGAATAAACTAGGGCTAATTTAAATCAAGTGTGGTCTGGGTACTGATTTCCCAAATTATTCTAGTACTGTATTCTACTCAGATGGTAAAGAATCTGCCTACAATGCGGGAGACCTGGGTTTGATCCCTGGTTGGGAAGATCCCCTGGAGGAGGGCATGGCAACCCACTCCTGTATTCTTGCCTGGAAAATCCCCATGGACAGAGGAGCCTGGTAGGCTACAGCCCATGGAGCTGCCAAGAGTCAGACATGACTGAGTGTCTAAGCACAGCACATTCTACTCTAATCAGCAGGCTTATAATTTAATGCAAATGAAAATTAGAAAAAAAAAACCCCAAAAACCTCTTCTTCATGTGTCTCAGAGTTAATTTCCAAGGTCATGTATGAAAATGAGAATTCTAAGATCTAATGAAAGTTCATGGCTTGAAGTTGGTCTTTCTTGATTTGGGCCAACAAGTTAATGTTTAATGTTGGCTGACATGGCCAGCTATGGATGTTGAACACTGTAAGATTTTGTTTGTTATAAACAAACACAAGTTGATCACGTGTTGATCACTTTCACTTCCGGTGAAAACCAGACAAGGAAGGAAGGTGCGAGTCTAAGCGGTCACTGTCATAGTGGCCTGCAGCGCGCGGTACGACTCCCCAAGGGGCCTGGCACCACTCCATCTGCAGCCACCACACTGCCGCAGGCGTCCAGGAGACCAGGCAGAGTAAGGCCAACAGGGTTTTGTATAAAGTGATCCTTACCTCAGCACTTGGCGATCCAAGCAGAATATCGATGATAAAATCAGCAACACAGGGCAAGTTATAGAAAGAGGCTGATGGTAAGAATAAGGGGAATGGGGGCAGGGGAGGAAACTAAGTTAGGAAATACATTTTCAAAATTTCAGAAGTTTTGAATAATTTCTTACCCTTAACTATTGTAGACATCATCTCTTCTTCCACACAGAATCAAATTTAGCACCTCCATAACTGCCCCCGTGAGCATCTAAGGTGCTCGGGAGCAGGACTGTGTCCAAGAAATTGTACCCTCACTCTTCCCCACAATCTCCTGTGCTTACTGGTGACAGAACAAATATGTCTTGCTTTGATAAACTATCAATACCTCTGAACTATAAAATGTACTCTACAATAAACTTACAAATGATAAAAAAGCTTGAAGTTATAATTTTTCTCATCCTGATTTGAAAATATTTCTACAATCAAACAATTATAGGAAACTGAACTAAAAGTATGGCTTACGCTCAACAGTATTTCACAGTGACTTAGACTTCTCATATATAAGCCTTTAAAAGCAAATCTGACCAAAGTAAATCATTTTTGATACTGTAGTGTCAAATTTTTGATACTTTACTGTCCCACAAACATGTAACTTTTTCTATATGTTTATCTTAATATCGTATACGATGAATTTGGATCTTATACTGAATAACACATAATGATCACCAATTCTATGTAACAAGCAGTCTGAACCAGTAATAATAGTAATGAATTGGGCTCCACGTATTGGTACAATTTTTAGAAGTCAAGTTGTTAAGACCTCATCTCCAAATAAGTATTTATTGAGGGCCTACTACACACCACACAGTGTTTGGGTGTTAAGGATTCATTAGGAAACAAATGGGACAAAAGTCTCTGTTCTTATGGAGCTTACCATCTAGGTGGGGAAGGGATAATGACAATAAACATGATAAGCAGAGAAATTTTACTGTATGCTGTACAGTGATAAGTGATAGAGAAAAAAAAAACAACAAAGAGTTTATAGGTGAATGCTAGGAGAGGTGAGGACTGTGATTTCTCTAAAAAAAGGTGGAGGAAGTGGGAATAGCTAGTGCAAGGGCCCTGAGGCAGGCATGTGCCTGAGTGTCAGGGAACAGCTAGGAAGCCAGGGTGGCTGAAGCACGGTGGGTGAGGCAGGGAGTGCAGGCGGTGACGGCACACAGGCATCACGGGAGTGGATGGCATCAGGCCTGGAAGGCCGCAGGGAAGATCTGGCTTTCACTTAATGTGAACTGAGGCCACTGCAAGGCTGTAAATAGTGGAGTGATACGATCTGACTTACATTTCAGCAGGTCCACTCTGGTTACTCTGTGGAGAATAAACTGCAAGGGTAGAAGCAGGGAGATTAGTCAGAGCACTGCTGCTATAATCAAGGTAAGAGACGATGGAGGAGCAGAGGGTACTAACAGCAAAGGTGGTCTAAGGGGTGGAATCCAGGTAGAGTCTGAAGAAGGATGTGTGGGTAGATTAGAAGTAGGGTGTAAAGAGAGGAATGCTGGAGTAGGATGACTCCAAGAACAAAAACCACCATTAATTAAGATGGGCACTCTCTTGGGTGGTGTAGGCCAGACCAGTGTTCAGTTCTGGACATGTTAAGTTCAGGAAGTCTATTATATCTAAGTAGAGATGTCAGGGGAGGGGCCCAGGTCACAGAGCCAAATTTAGGTGTTACCGACACATAGGGAATTTAAGGCTGTGAACGTGGATGTGATTACACGAATGAGTGATTATGAGAGTAAGTGTAGGCAGAGGGAAAAAAGTGACCAGGGACTGAGCCCTGGGGAATCTAATGCTAAAAATATGTTTAGCAACAGCCCCAGTTTATCAAAACCAACAATAAAGATAAAAGAATAAATCTTAAGTTTCATAATTTTTAATACTGGAGTTGTTATCAGTTTAGGGATTGATACATAATTCTACTTTTATAGCTTATGATCTACAACCTTGGCTTGTTTTAATTCCTCCAACAGATGGTAAGCTCTCCTGGACAGTAGACATACTGCCTTTGTAACATCAACTGTGGAACCGTGTATACAGAGGTGCTCAATAAATACTTGTTCAGAATTTAAGTACTCTAGCACTATTCTTACCTATTCCACATGCCAACTTTCCCCTTTTCCATTTCTATTAATATGACCTTATCTATGAAGGGATATAAATAACTCCCAACAGAAACCTGGCTGTTTCCTAAAACACGAATGGCAAGCAGGCCTCCTGCATACCCAGCTGTTGGCTCCGAAGCTGCAGGCAGGTGACAAGAAGCGACAAAGCCTCTCCAGCAATCAGTGAGTCTTTGGTAGACACGGACTGCTGTCGTACACAGATGCCTGCGTGCAAGGCCACTGGGTCCCCTTCACTTCCAGAGCTGCAATTGCTTCCTGGAAACATACAAAAGGAAGGTTACTGAAGGGTTACTGTGGATCCCACAGGACCCTAGAGACTATAACCCTTTAATGTGTCCATAATCCTCAAGTGAAGGTAAAGAGTTCAAGAAGACACTTTGGTCTAAGAAACAAGAGAGAATTAATCATTTACTTTGACCTCCACTGCTTTCTTTGTACTTAAAACACATTTGGAAGCACTGAAAAATACATTTATGACGAAAAACTAGTTTCAGGTGCCAGAAGCAAAAACAGTGCAATTTTGGAGGCATGTGGGAGTCTTTCTGGGTTATTAGAAATACTCCTTATCTTGATCTAATGGGTTACACTTATGTAAAAACCCTAAAACTCCTGTACATTTAACATTTCTGCCCTTTACTGTGTGTATGTCAAACAGTTTAAAAGCTCTATTATTAGTGAGTTATATACAGAGCAGGGAAACCAAATGAAGCTGAGAAATAAAGCTATTTATAAAGACCTAACAGAAAATAACAAACCAAACCAAGAAAATGATTTTTCCAGGTAAATATTCTAAATGAATTTTTATTACAGCCATAATTATTGGCCTCATGACACTTTTATACTCAGCAAGCTAAAACTCTGCTTGGTTTCTCTATTTATTTTGCATTTATACACTTTTTTATATGACATATATAAATGATGTTTATACATACATGCATACTTGAATAGGCACAAATCTTGAGGGTTTATTTAGCTTGATGAATTTCTGTTCATGCTCAAAAGCAAGAGAAGAGGCTTTCTTCTTTCTGTGACCCTGAATAACCTATACAAAGATGATTCTTACAGCTACTTTCTGTTCAATATTCTAATTATTTTGTCCTTCTTAATCAGTACCTGAACTGCTGAGTCTGTTTCGAATTCCAGCAGGAAACAGAGAATTACTTTCTTTAATTGGTTGGCTACTCCCAACGAGGTCAAGCCGTCCTGCAGCTGCAGCCCATGACAGTCGCATGAAGCAAGCCACAGTAGATGTGAAGTCACTGACTGCCATCGTCTAAGGAAGCAAGAAAGAGCGCTGTGAGTACTTAAACACGTCCCACTGGCTTCAGTAACCTCCTCTTGGTCTCCACTTGCAGTCTCATTTCCCTCCAATATCATCTACAAGACAGACAGCCTTTTTCATGCTTCTGTACTGTTCAAAGACTTACAACTGCCTCTCTGCTACTCACAGCAGAGACCCTGCTCTCCAGGTTCTGGCTTCAAATCACCCATTCTGCTGTCACCATTTCCCCTCTTCACACACAGCATCTGGTCTATGTGAGCCACCATGTGACCTCCTACACAGGCTTCTTTTCTAATTGCTCCCACCTTCCCTTTTACCTGAACAACTTTCCTCTCTCTAAATGAATCCATGGATATGGGATCCCTACCTATTCTTAAAGGCTTAGCCCCTCCTACATGGAATCCTGTGACAGCCGCACGTGAAGATGACTATTCCATTCCTCTTAAGCCCTGTAGAATGTCTTGCTTTGGTAGTCTTCTTACAACAATTGATGTTTTCCAGCTGAATTACAGTGAACTCTACACTAGTTGATCTCTTTCTTACTTACTGTAAGCTCCTTGAGGATGATACTCACATCAATAATTTTTATATCTGCATAGGCCCTCCCCACCAGCGGTGCCTTCTGTAAAGGAGGCCCTTGGGACTTCTTGAACAAACACAAGTCACTTACTTGTATTGCGACTCGTGCAGCAGGAATGATCTCCTCAACTCTGATGGAAGATCGGTCAGACACTGACACCTGTCGGTAGGATGACTTCTCTGGGGTGCCACATAAGGACATTTGCCTGCTCGTCTGCCGGCTGACATTTCGGAATGGGCGAGAAGAAAGTGCTTCTATGCCGTCTTTGGTGAGGTCTTCATCCAATAAGGTTGGCAACGTTTGTCCCACAAGTAAAAATCTTAAAAGGAAATAAGCTAGGCTAAGCCAAGGTCATTTCATACTATGTTTAAAGGATGGGATCTGGAAGAAAGAGTCAAGAATAGCCATCTGAGAGTAATCAATAGATTTACGTACCTTGCCAGTTGTAGACAGATGGAATAAACGCCCTGCCTTGTTTCATAGTCTACTTCTGATGGGATGGAATCCCTCTGCATGACATTTACAACCAAACTTCAAAAGAAAGAAAAAAGAAAAGACAGGATATTTAAGACTTCTGTTTCTTCCATAGGCAATTTTCTATAAGTAGTTTGAAAGTGAAAGTGAAGTCGCTCAGTTGTGTCTGACTTTGCGACCCCATGGACTGTATCCTATCAGGCTCCTCTGTCCATGGGATTTTCCAGACAAGAGTGCTGGAGTGGATTGCCATTTCCTTCTCCAGGGGATCTTCCCGACCCAGGAATTGAACATGGGTCTCCCGCATTGCAGGCAGATGCTTTACGGTCTAAGCCACTAGGGAAGCTCTCCATATAAGTAGTTTAATGCTTATCAATTACTTAAAATTCTTACATGATCCTTACATATAAATGGATCACAACGGTTTCTTATGGTACCTATAACCTTCCTGGTTCAGAATTAAAATCAGACTCCTTTCTTAGCAAAAAAGATAACCAATACAGAGTGTTTAGATAGTTTTCCTTCTCACTAACTTCTATTGAGTTCCCCAATCAACTGCTATCTTGGTATTAGAAGAGCTATCACTTCAAAAGTATATCCAGAATTGGTGTATTCTACAAAGCTTGTTTTTCACATCTACTATCACCTACATTGCTGTAAAAGCTTCCCAACTCTTCTTGCTTATTCTCTTGAAGCTTCACCTCCAAAATCTATTCTCAAAAGATCAACCAGAATGATCCCTTAAAAATGGAGGTTACCATGGGATTCCTCTGGACAAAATCCTCCCATAGTTTCCTATTTCCTTCACAGTAGCCTGTAAAATCCTGCATACCCTGACCTCTGGGTATCTCTGTAGCCTCACACCCCCTACCCTTCTCCCCTCACTCAGCCCCAACCACACTAGCCCCCTGCTGGCTTTTACAGACACCAGGTCGACCCTCACAGGGGCTCGCGCTGGATGCTCCTCTGGACAGCTTTCTCCGGCATCTCCAGATCTTGCTCCCTCACCTCCTTTGGGTCTTTGTAAAATATCCCCCCATCAGTGAAGTGTTCTCTGATCACTCCACTGAACAAACCCTCCCCCTACCCAGCTGCCCTACCCACCCGCTCTTCTTTGTCTTATTTTGCTCTACAGCTTTTATCACCACCTGACATACACTTTTACTTCGTTACTGTCTTCCCTTCTAGACGACCATCTTCACAAGGACGTGGACTATTGTTTTACCGACGCACTGCTCTGTTTCTAGTACTCGGAACGATGCCTAGCATGTACACTGACACTCAGAAATAAGCCAGAATCAAAAGGCCTTTGTTGGCATAGCTCTGTAACTGGCTGAGTGATCTGAAATGAGTTTTCACCCTCTATTTCCACTTCTGTTTCTAGTCCCCTTGATCTCTGCAAGGTCTCACCCAAGCTCTCTTCCCTAAAGGCCTCCAACAGAATTCCTTCAATTACCCTCTGCTCACTCTTTTCTTTCCTGAAGGAGACGGCAGACCTACTTTCTTTATGGAACATATCTTCCAACTGCAGTGGAACTTAGCCCCATTGATTGATTGCCCCCCTTTATCTTTTTCTTTTCTTTTTCATTGGCCTTTAGTCAGCTCACAATGAGAACCAAGGCTCCTCCAAGTTAAAATCAAAACGGAAAGCAAACTTTCTCTTCAGTTATCCTATCCTTCAAACTTCGGTCACCTCCTTTTCTCTCACTCATATGGTAGAGATTTCCACTTACTGATTCTGCTTCCCAGCCTTTCACTTGCCAGGGTCTCAGGCTGCAAGGCTTTCTTTCCTTATACACGATGCCTCCTTGAACATCAGTGCCATTCTCCACTTCTCTCAAGGGCATCATGTCCAAACCATCCCCTTCATGTGACTCACAGAGATCTTTTGCACAATCAAACTCACTTCTCTTGACTTTCTCAGTTTCCTCCATCTTATCTTCATTCCCCATAAGGACTAAAGAGTTATCATTCACTCATTCTTCCAAGCTAGAAATCATAGGGCCATTTTAAAAATGTTTCCTCCTCTGTATCTGTGCTTCCCAGGTGGTTCAGTGGTAAAGAATCCACTTGCCAATGCAGAAGACACAGGTTTGATCCCTGCATTGGGAAGATCTCCTGGAGAAGGAAATGGCAACCCACTCCACTATATTATTGCCTGGGAAATCCTATGGCCAGAGGAGCCTGGTGAGCTACAGTCCAAGGAGTCACAAAAGCTGGACATGACTTAGAGACTAAACAGCAACGACAATCTTCCATCTAATCATAAAGACTTTTCTACTTCATCTTAAAAATGTCCCTCTACCACTGTCCCAAATTTAGAACCTGTCATCTCTTCTCTGGAGCACTGTAACAGTTCTTACAGTTCTCCCTGCCTCCAGTCTCTTCCACCTGCGTTCATCTTTTCTACTGCAGTCAGAGTAACTGTTCTAGCTAACTCCTGGCTTAGACACCTTCTGTTTTTACAAGGTAATGCTGAAATTCCTCAGTATGACCCCCTATTCACAATCTTTCTCCTTTGTCCTTTGCTCTAGTCTCACCAGGCAACTTTAGTTCCCAAGACAGTCCCGTGCTTCCATGCTTTCCCTCATCCCCACCTCTCCTCTGGCTGAGAATGTCCTTCCCCCCTTAATTACCTAGAGAATGGTGACTCATCTGTTTCCAGCTCACATGTCACTTTCTGGGAAAGTGAAAGTGAAAGTGAAGTCGCTCAGTCAAGTCCGACCCTTAGCGACCCCATGGACTGCAGCCCACCAGGCTCCTCCGTCCCTGGGATTCTCCAGGCAAGAACACTGGAGTGGGCTGCCATTTCCTTCTCCAATGCAGGAAAGTGAAAAGTGAAAGTGAAGTCGCTCAGTCGTGTCTGACCCTTAGCGACCTCATGGACTGCAGCCTACCAGGCACCTCCATCCATGGGATTTTCCAGGCAAGAGTACTGGAGTGGGGTATTACCCCAAGCAAATCTTACCATTTTAACCACTGCTTTCTTCCCCACTTCATCCCACAAAGCACCTTCTATAAGCCTCTGTTTCAATACCTGCAATAACCATTTGTTATTCTTTGTTAAACCCTGAGGCTCTCAAGGGCAGGGATAATATCTTCCCCCAGCGCTAATGCCTTGCACAACAAGATTACTAAGAATCAGATCCACCTTATCTCAAACTGATGTGGGAGTGACCAGAAACAGCACAGTCTCCTCTCCTCTTGAGAATTTCCCCCACCACTAAAGGGGAAAGACACATGCTTCTGTAAGTTTTCCAAATAATCAAAAGTCATTAAAACATTTAAAAATATTCTCATTCCTTCTTATTACAACTCCTATAATACTTCAAATCATGTCTTGTAGGCATAAATAAGGCCTGGCAGGAGAAATTAACTAAAATAACTCTATTCATTTTCTGTAATTCATATAATACAATATTGAAACTCTAACCTCAAACCTCCTGCTTTGAGGAAGTTCTCACAAAACGATTTTGCACAATTTCTTGCCATGTCATCATCAGCTGTTGGCATGAGTTTGGAGCTTAGAACCTTGGAAAAAAGAAAAAGCACAATTAATCATCCCAACATTTCCAGTAGAAATTATTCCTTTAACCAAGTAAAGCAATCAGACAACTTGAGTCAGAATCTCTTTAACTGCTCTTTCTACCTCCAGTAGTAGAAGGAGGCTGATGTTTCACAAATAGCTCCATTTACTTAGCATGAAAAATCTTTCTGTTTTTAGAGAGCTAGTATGCTCCTCTTTCATGAAACCAGCAAAAGTGAATGTCTCAGGCTCCAGACCTGCCTAAGAGCAGGTAACATTATGTGTTAAGCAGATATGTTCTAAAAAAAGTATATAAACTGAAATTTTATAACAGTCCATTTATTATAAATGCTGGATGAGTTTCCTGATAATGATTCTAACTCCTATTTACTCAGCAACTGTCTACAAGGTACTAGGCATAAGATGAAGTACTCACTTTGCTTTGTCTCTTAATCTCGCTCTGTAAGGCGCAGGTATTTTATTCTACAGGGAAAGACTGAGGCCTGTTATATGACCTCCCACCTGTGGTCACACAGTTAGAATCTGAGTCTAGATGGGTCTCACTCTAACATCCATGCCCTTTTTTACGGCACAGTAGTGTCCACCTAAAGGAAACTATTTTCACATAAACAATCATCCTATAGTATGAGACTACAAATTCAGCTCACATCCTAGTTTTACCACCGACTAGTCAAGAGATCTCGCATACGTAATTTTCCTTTTTGCCGCAGTTTTCTCATTGGGTAAATGAGGACAATAATTATCTCTCCCAGAGTATTGTTTGTAAGTAAGATAACACAAACTTAAGGTGCTTAGTATAAGCACTGGCACAAGACAAGTGCCCAGGAAACAACTGCTTATTTAGTTATGACTTAAATTTTTTAAAGCTCATAGCCTTAGTTTTCCCAAGGTTTTAATCTAGATGTAATTCAAGATCCTTTCTTTATTAAAAAAAAAAAATCTGCTTCTATGAACTTATTAGTAATTTTAGGAGCTTAGATTCTTAATGTGATATTTTTGTCTAAAGATGCTTTCTTCCTAAGTTGCCCTTTGGGAAACTGGTTTGCCAGCTTCAGATCACAAGCATCATTCAGGAGAATGGGAACCTTCTGCTATCCTAACCCTTTCTAAGTGTCGACAGCCATAGGCACACACTCCCCATGCTTAATGGACAGCAATTTAGTGAGGGTGAAAGGTTTTTCCAAAGGAATGGGTACTTGGAATATCCACTCTGAATTTCCCTAGAAGCCAAACATAAGTTAAAGATCGAAATGCAAGGACATTAACCTTTCAGGTAACAGTAAAAAGAAGTGCTTTGGGGGTGTTATGGTTTCTACATTTTTTATAGAGCAAAAGGCAACCTATCAGAGGCATTCCCAGTTAATCTGAAGTTCTAAAATAAGACTGGGGATGATTTATACAGTCCTTTGGCTCTAAGATAATGCAATCTAAGTAGCTGATGACAAACCAGACCCACTGCTGGGTCATTCTGATTTTCAGGGTGCTCTCAAATGTGGGTGTTAAGATTTATACCTTAACTTTCTGAGACAATCATTCAAAAGCAGATAACAAGTCTGGCAGCAATGCAAGATACAAATTTTATAAGACTGAATTAGCCAAAAATTTCTAGGTAATTTTCTGTTTTGGAATACTATATGTATTTTTAAATGTTCACAAGAAATGAGGTCATACTTTATTTTTAAAATACATGCTAAATATTTTTTCCTTTTGGACCCAACAAACATTTTCACAAGAACAATTATTTTAAGGCAACTATGAAACATTATCACAGCTCCACCATATAAACATATAAATAATGAGTTAAGCACAAAAATGAGCGAATATGACTTTATATTCCAAATTAGACTGTTAGATGAAATAAAACATTGAAAACATGCCTGAGTAGGTACCTTCTTGCCAATTATGACCTTTGTTGTGATTCAAAACCTACTGAAGATAAATGGTAATTTGATAATTAAGGGTGCTCAGGCACTGATCTGGATTCCTTAATAAACAACTAACTAAATAGAACAATTTAAGGTAAAACAAAATCATTCAGGGCTTTATATTCCCAAGAACTTTATGTGCCCTGAAGGTCTGGCCCATCACCTTCTAAGAGCAGGGCAGTTTCCACCTCCAGCAGTGCTTTGCTACGGTTCTGATTCCAGGACTCGGCCTATCCAGCCTCTCCTACCTCTTACTCATAAGAACCTGGAGCAATTATCACATCTTTTCAACTCTGTGGTAGTTAAAACTACCACAATGATTTGTAGACAGTAAATAATTAGTAAAGTTTACTGAACTGAATCTACTAAAGCTACTGTTAGGAAGGAGGGCAATAAAAATATTCTTTTGCTCTTTAATAAAATAGCTTTCTAAAAAAACCCTAAAATAATAATGTTAAATGTGTTTCCTGAGAAACTACTTATAAAGCTTCATTAATGGTGACAAATTGCAACAGCTTTTTTAAAAAGTTAGGATGCATTTAGTAACAAGGCTGAGGATTAATAACATGTTATAAACACTTGCAAAACTTCCAGAGGAAGTTAATTACACATTTTTATACATTAGGCTTCCTAATTATTTATTTACATGCTATTTTACAAGTATAACAATGTACACAGGTATAAGTTGGGGGAAAAAAAGAGCATTTTCAAAGTCCAAAACAATAAAACACTTCAATTTATAGTCTATTTACTTATTTCTGACATCTGAAAGCATGAATTTTCAGACCAAAATGAATCTGTTAAAATTAAATTTAAAAAAATGAGCTTTCTTACTTCTAAGTTATAGAGCACTCTGAAGGTGGACATTCCTGGAGCGAAAGATCGAAACAGACTTTCTAAAATTGAACTGGCGCTTGGCTGATGCTGCTGCTTAGAAGACAGGGATGGAGACTTTGAAGACTGAGAACTTGTTTCAGACAGCAATGTTTTCTAAGGTTAAAATAATGAAAAAGGACACAGATGAAGGAGAAACATTATCACTATATATTGTAATATTATTTTCCACTTTAATATACTCAAATCATCGACATTTTCTAAAAAATTAACCTGAAGGCCACACCACTCTTCAGTTACTAATGAAGCACTGAACTCCATCACACAGACCGTGAGTGGTCCACAGCATTCCATTCTACAGGAGCGCCTCTGGGATTGTATTCTAAGCAACACTAGCGAGGCCATCCTAATTTATTTCCAGGTTTTTAAAATCTGTACTACTGAACTCTGATAATTAAATTATAAGATTGCAGAGTAGTAGTTTTGAGAATTTGGGGGGGGTTAGTTCTAGTAATATAGTTTACAATTACATTAGTTCTCTTATCCCTCAAATTAATAAATAATGTATATGTGATAAGGTTCTGACCTGATCTAAATAATAATCACTGAAATACAAAATTCATAGCTTAGTTTTAACAACTTTGTTCTAAATGAATTTATTCTGAAAATACAATTAAACAATATTATAAATAAAACATTTTTAGTATAAACTCTTAAGGAACAAGATTCTAAAAATTAAACAAAAGGAACTTTAAATACCAACTGTGAAAAAATTAAGTGATAACTCATTTATGCCAGCAACTCAAACATATGCAACAGCCACATTCAGAGGGGCATCATGACAGAAGAAAAACATCACAGTTGAATGAGAATGAGAGTCTGACCCTAGATGAGACACTTCATTACTCTGGGTTTAGGTTTCCTCATATAAAACATGAAGGCGCAGAAGTAGATGACATTAAAGGTTCTTCCAGTTCTAAAGTTTGATGTTATTATTGGCTATAGATAATTTAAAAGTCATCATGAAGTTCAGATTTCCATTTAAAGCAGAAGTATTTTTCTAAAGAAAAAAATCTGTTATGGGAAAGATGGTATCATATGACCTTTATGTGATGCTATGCTGCATTTTTACTGAATCATGATATAAAATTTCCATGCCTGTTAAATAACTATCCAAGATACTCATACCTTTCTTCCTAAAGAATCAAGTTGATCAAGGGCTTCCTGAATGGCTGGATCAGTAGGTATCAAGAGCAGAAGCTTTCGTACTCGTAGAGTTATCCTGAAATTTTTCAAATGTGAAATTTTTTTTCTTAAGAGCCACAGTTTCAAATAAAAAACAGTCAAATGTAGCAGGGGATGTGAAGTGATATACATATTAAGAGAACATTTATTTGGTTCCCTAACTTTAATAGCTTGCTCTCTTGCAAGCTTCACAAACGTTTCTATTTACCTTGGCTCCTCCAGATTGGCCAGCTGGTAAAGCATGTCGAATACATTACACACAAGTGCCATCACCACACCAGGGAGGGATTTCTCCTGAGGGAAAAAGCAAAACAGAGATACAAACTCACAAAAGAATTTTCTCCTTTTCTAATCAAAGGTACAAACAATAAAATGCCTGGTTCTTAAAGACTGGCTACTGCAAAACTTGGGGCTTCCCTGGTGGCACAGTGGTAAAGAATCTGCCTGCAATGCAGGAGATGCAAATTCAACCCCTGGGTTGGAAGATCCTCCAAATTCAACCCCTGGGTTGGAGAAGGGAATGGCTAACCACTCCAGTATTCTTGCCTGGAGAATACCATGGACAGAGGAGCCTGGTGGCCTACAGTCCGTAAGGCTGCAAAGGACTGGACATGACTGAGTGACTTTCACTTTGACTACTCTGTCTTAATACTGCTGAGTAGGATTTCATTCTTAAATTCTTACTACATGAAGAATATGCCTGGAACGCAGGAGACTGTGGTTTAATTCCTGGGTCAGGAAGATCTGCTGGAGAAGGAATAGGCTACCCATTCCAGAATTCTCGGGCTTCCGTTGTGGCTCAGCTGGTAAAGAACCCGCCTGCAATGTGGGAGACCTGGGTTCGATCCCTGGGTTGGGGAGATCCCCTGGAGAAAGGAAAGGCTACCCACTCCAGTATTCTGGCCTAGAGAACTCCATGGACTGGGTAGTCCATGGGGTTGCCAAGAGTTGGACATGACTGAGTGACTCTCACTTTCACATCTAAGTATAGTTAGTTTTTAAGAAACATCACAATATTAACATTAGCCCTGCAGGTTTCAGTGGTATCGATAGCAATACTACGCTCTCTAAGTTTTAAAGAGACAGCCACACAAGGATCTTACATAAGTTATTAAATGAAAGAGCTGTATATAATAACCCTCTCCATTACTTAAATACTTTTACTTCACATGAGTTCTGGTTATTATCTTACTTTGTAGACTGTAAACATATAAAGAGCAGAATGTCTTTTGTCAGTTTTGTACCCCTGGTGCCGAGCTCAGTTCCTGGCACAGAGATGGTACAAAAAACCTTGAATGATTCATAAAATCATTCAACAAATACTGACTACCTATTATGTTTCACTATTGTTTTAGGTGCTGGAAATACAGTAGTGAGGAAAACATTCAGAGGTCTGCTCTCACAGAGCTTACATTTCACTGGGGAGAGAAACAGGGACATTAAACAAGATGAATATTTTATATAGTATGTTAGATGGAAATAGAGCAGGGAGGGGAAATGAGCCGTGCAGGAGTAGGAACAGGCTGAAAGTTTAGATGGGATCACCAAGAAGGCTCACCAAGAAGGCTACATTTGAGTGAGAGCAGGAGGAAGTGAGAAAGAACCTGGTGTCTCAGCAAAGAAAATGCCTGGGTATTGGGGAAGAACAAGTGCACAGGCCCTACTATGCTTGAGGACCGACATCGAGGCCACTGCAGCTGAACGGTGAGAGGGAGGGTGGGTCCTGGGGGAAGACCTCAGGGGAGAACACGAAGTGAGGTGGGAGGTGCTGAAGCCTCTGAACTGAGGAGTGGCATAATCTGACTGGTCTGTAAAAAGATCATGGGATGCTGGGTGCTATACACCGGAGAGACTGAACTGGAATAAGGGCAGAAGCCCTGGGACCAGATGCAGCACACTGTTACCCTCAGGTGGTGGGTGGGGCGTGACGGCTGCCTGGGTCTGTGTGGAAGCTGTGGAGGCAGAGGAGAGGAGCTGGCTTCTAGATGTAGAGGTATTTTAAAGGTAGAGTCAAGGATTTGGTGATGCATAGAGGTATGAGGGAAAGAAGGGACCTCAAGATTCAGGCATGAATCCCTAGAAGAATGAAATAGGCATTATCTGAAACAGGACAAGACTGTGGGATGAAGAGGTCTGGGGTAGGAGGAGGTGGTGGGAAAGCGGGCAGCAGCTCAGCTTCAAAAGTTAGAATGGAGTGTCATCACACATTTAGAGACGGTAAAGAATCCGCCTGCAGTGTAGGAGACTCGAGTTCGATCCCTGGGTTGGGAAGATCCCCTTGAGAAGGGAATGGTAACCCACTCCAGTATCCTTGCCTGAAAAATCCCATGGACAGAGGAGCCTGGTGGGCTACAGTCCATGGGGTCACAAAGAGTCGGACTAGACAGAGTGACCAACACAACAACCTACACTTCAAGCTAAAGATAAAAGTTGGGGTGTTATCAATGTATATATAATATATAGAATTCTGAAACTGGATGAGATTCCTAAGTAAGATTCCTAAATAAGTGTAGACAGAGGAGAGGTCAAAGGACTGAGCCAGGGAACTTCTCTGCATACAGATCAGGAAGATAAAGCAGCAGCAGCAGAGGAGCCCAAAGAGGAAGACCTAGAGAGGGATGGAGAGCCTGGTGGGTTCTGGGAGACAAGTGGAGAAAGTATTTCAAGGGTAAATGATCACAAGGAACAAGTCTGCTGAGATGTCAAGAAGATGAGGATTAAGAGGTGGACAAAACACGTGGAGTCTCTCTTCAAGAGGAGTCAAGAGAGGATGGTAAAGAGAGTTCAGACTCTTTCAGGAAGCTTTGCTGATTTGAAAAGGAGAGAACTGAGGGAAACTGAAGCTGAAGTTTGGGTGAAAAGACGGCAGAAATAACACAGCACATTTGACTGTTAATGGTAATGACCCAGTAGAGGACAATCAATGAAGAGAGATGTAACAGAGCAGCAGCAAGCAGGGGCCAGGCAGAATCACTCAGACTCACAAGAGTCTGGTTCAGAAGACTGATAAAGTACATAGTCTTCTCCCAACTAAATCCCGAAATTTCTGTGATACAGTTCCGAAGAGTCAGGACTTAGGAGGAAAGGACATAATCATCCAAACCTGTATGGGCTGAAGGCAAAACTTCATGATATTAAGTTCTTGTTTTACACTTGAAGATTATCACTGGATACCTGTTCCATGGCATATGATGAACTGAACACCCCGCTGCTGCTGCTGCTGGAGCTGGTTGAGGAATCTGCGGAGCTCCCAGATGGTGTTCCACTGCCAGAAGTCTTCACTGTGAGGATTTGTTCATCAGAGAAGCCCAGCTGGTGGAGTAGCTTTTGATCTTTATTCACTGTCAGCTGCAGAAAGTGGTTTCTTAATTATTACTGAGAAGGAAAAGAGAGGAGAATATTGACAACAGACTAAAGTGACACAAAATGTGTATTTACACCTACCAGACTGTCATTTGTAAATATCTGTATACTGTCCACTGGAGAGCACAACTGCTTGGCTATCTTCCACCGGACACTCCCTATAGTTTCATTACTGTGAGCCTGTAAAATGAAGTGAAATAATATTGTAATTCGCTCATCAATTAATTTAAACAGCTACTAGTGAGCACCTTATATGTACTGGGTACTGCTGCAGAAGCTAGGAACATAGCAGAGAACCCAAAGACAAGAACCCTTGCCCTCATGAGGCTTCCCCTCTGCAGTAATTAAACATTCTATTCCATACGTCACTCCCCATCATGCATGTAATCAAATTTCAAATCCTTCCACTGCAGAGCCTTCCATTCTTCCCCTTCTCACCGTGCTCTAGTCACACCAGCCACTTTCCTTGCCATTGAATAAACCAAACAGACTCCCACCTTAGGACCTTTGTACCTGCTGCTCCCTTGGTATGGAGAGCTCCTCCCCAGAGACAACTTGCTCTGTCAATTCATTCAAGTCTCCATTCAAATGTGACCACCTCAGAGACCTTCCCTGTCCATTCTAAACTATGTCATGTGGTATTCTTCTTATATCTTTATAACACTCATTATCATTTGATATCATGTACTTACTTATGTATCTGCTTATACCCTATCAACTTCCTTTCACTTCTGATCTTTATTCTAAATCTGTTTACTAAACAGCTTTTAAAATAGTCATTCTTGCTGCTATCTTAATCAATGATGTTCATACGAAAATAAAAAGACAATATGGCTTCAGAACTTAATGGAAACCTACCTCTACAGTGAAGGTATCTTTGGTAGACTCATAAGTAACGTTAAGAGTTAAAAGATGTCCATGGAATGAGGCACCATGAGGTAGAATAGTTCGGGGAACAGAGTAAAAATCCTTGAAAAAGACACAGCAAGTCAAACAAACAGGACAGTGCCACAGTTAAATGTCACAAAAAAACACTCTAACAGACTAATTATAGCATGATAAAGTTGTTTTACAAAGAAGAGAGGCTTACCTCTATAGTGATCACGTAACGCTCTGCCAGAAGCAGTAATCGTTCAATTATTACAAGTTTAGTGGATCTATGAATTAAAAAAACTTTTTTGAACATACTTGAATTGCTAACATGAGCTCAATTTCAGTCTCTTTAACCAAAACCACAATCACATTTAGCACTCACTTAAATCTGCAAACTAAACTTCCCTTTTACTCAAGGGGGAGATGGTTCAAGCGGGTCACAGCTGTCACACACAGATGGAATAACAGTGGAGAAGCTGGCCCTGCCCCACATTTCCTTTCCTGTCCTTTTTTTTTTTTTTTAAACAGTTGTCCCGCAAATAGAAGGCCTGCGCTTCTTCTGGGTCTGCAGACTTATTTATCAATTCACCAAGAATGAACAATCAGTGAGTTTGAATCTCATAATCTTACAACTAAAATATGTCATATAATTCTGTAAACACACAGAACTGACAAAGTTCTGAACTGCCTGAAATTTAGAAGACAAATGTAAACCATTTAGTTTGCCACAAATGAGAATTACTGTTTAATTAGCTCAAGAATGAGGCAGAAGAAAAAGGACCCCCCCCTCAAAAATGTTCATCTGGTTTATGTGACTATCCTGTATAGTTAAAACATATAACAGAATATGGTATCCCAAAGATTTTCAAAATAGTTAAGAAATCAACACACATCAAGAGATATAATCATGTTTAGAACAGAAAACACATAGCAAGGAAGTGTGGACCTCTCAGACTCTAAAAATGAGACCTGAGGTCTCTTTAGGTCAGACTTAAGGAATCTCACATATCATCTGAAATAAGAGGACGCCAATATTCAGCGGCTTATACAGTGACAGCTCCACACTTTATTAAACACGACATGTGTTAGCACTGACAGATGAAAATCCAAGTGCCCTCAAACACTTGATATTCCAGAAAGTCTAAATAGTTCATATAGGTCTATTTCTAAATCTCAGGCATGCTGATTAGCAGTACTGGAAATTTCACTTTAAAAAGAGTTGGTTAGCACAGGGAATTATACTCAATATCTTGTAATAAACTATAATGGAAAACAATACAGAAAAAAGTATATAAATATAACTGAATCACTTTGCTATAAAGTGCTTTAAAGGCTTTAAAAAGAAAAGGAACATCCCCAACTGTAAATAAAGAGAAAGAAATACACACATAAAGTGATTCCAGAAGTAGAGACTCTATCAGCACCAACCACTGGAGGGCAGCAGAAGGAGACACAGAGGGAGCTCTTTTGAGCACCTGAGCATCACTGATTTGGGGCTGCTCACCACTAATGAAAGACTTATTAAAATCCCACAGAAGTAGTTTAGCTGCTTCAATTTAATTTTGCAAATATCCATCTATTCTCCTTACTATACCAAAGAAGTACAGAAATGTTTAACTCAAATTTCACTGACAACATCTGAAAACAATACAGCAATGTGATTTAGAGATGTCAATTCAAACTTTTAACACAATTATTTGAAAAATAAGTTTAAGTACATACATTTTAACTATGATTATATCATAATGTACAATATTAATCATCATATGCCACTTCATTTTGCTTACACTGTTGGTGTCATGATTTGTCTATTCAGAAAGTTATGTCTAAATAAATATTTCAAATCTGAAAAAAATTATTCTTCATACAAAGAATATATCTTGGTTCAATCATAAAGAGTAGGCTACTCATATTACACAGAGCTAAAGTAAAATGAATCAAATGATAAAATATATGACAGGGAATACATAATTTTCAAGGATATGACTATTTGAAAAATACATGAACTAAAATGAGGAAATGAACAATTAACTGAGAGCTCTCCAAGGAGGAAAAAAAGATTCCGATCTTATTTTTCAGCTGACCTACCTGCGTGTGTTGGGTACTTGCTGTAACTTCTGTAAGCGCTTACCTGTAGGGAGACTGGACTGATGTGGCTACCGTCGGCATGGCAGTCGCTGTCAGCATTTTTGTTGCTCTAGTCACAGCGTGTGTCAGAGTGGGGCCACCAAGTGCTGAACTGGCTGCCTACGTAACAAGAAAGTATTCTACATCAGGGTTTCTCAGCATCAGCTCTGCTGACATTTTGGGCTGGAAGGTGTTTTGTCATGGAAGACAGTCTTGGACTTTGTAGGATGTTTAGTGGCATTGCTGACTTGTACTCACCACCCACTGGCCACCAGGTACCCGGCAGGACCCATCTAGTGACAATCAGAAAGTATCTAGACACTGCCAAATGTCCCCTGGGAGGTCAAATAATCTCCAATTGAGAACGACTGTTCAACATGTGCTATTTCTTACACAGTATCTTATCTAGGGTGCCTGAATACTTTAAGTGTTTCTATTATCATGTATTTGGATGAAAGTCACAACCTGGGAACTCCTGTACAGATTCATCGCCAGCACATATTCATTACTAGAAAATTTAACTTTTTACCATTGGAGGGTAGTAGCATTTTATGCTTTTGGAACACTCTTTATTAGGTATTAAACTTCAACAAGCACAAATTAAGAATGAAAAGATGAATGCTTAATACTCTAACCATTATGCTAGAAATAAGGCACTGGAAATAAACATGAGATAGTATTACGTCACAGGCTACTAATGGACAAAGACAACCAGTGCCACCTACTACTGAATGTGTTGCTGGGCTTTTAACAGCATTTATGATATAAATGAAATGACACATGAGGAATGATGGGAAAAGAAGCAAGTGTGTATATAAAACTTCTGGACCAAAAAAGGAGAAAAAGAATCTATTAAAATGTAGAATGTACATGGCATTAATATTGTACATTATGATATAATCATAGTTTAGATTTATGTACTTAAATTTATTTTTCAAACTGTGTTAAAAGTTTGAATTGACATCTCTAAATCACATTGCTGTATTGAGTGTTTTCAGATGTTGTCAGTGAAATTTGAGTTAAACATTTTCTGTACTTCTTTGGTATAGTAAGGAGAATAGATGGATATTTACAAAATTAAACTGAAGCAGCTAAACTACTAGAATACAGTTTTATACCCCAAAGGAGGTGGGGAGTGAGGTGCGTCATGGTAGGTGAAACAGGGAAGGGAGATGGTGGAGGGAGAAGGAATGATTTCCCATAAAGTTACATTTATTTCTATATTGTGGGCATCAAGGTAAATGCCTGTTCCCTATGCCAATACGATATTGCTGGCAAATTCTTCCAACGGGATCCAGCCAGAAATATTAGAACTATACATGATCTCAAAATACAAAATTATAAATGGAAGAAAACTCAAAGCATTTATTTCAAAAAAAGGTTAAATAAAATTTGCTACTCACTTCTAATCTTGTGTAGCAATCAGCAATGAATTTCTTATGTAATGATACAGAATCCTAAAAGTTAAGAGGTAAATGGAAATTAATGAGTCTACCATTTAGTTGTAATCATTATTAAGGATAAAATGTCAAAATAAAGAAGCTCAACTTTCAGGCACACCAACTTATCAATTAAACATACATTACTTTTTGTGTATGAGCACCTTTTCTCCTTACTTACCTTCTTTAACCTAGGATTTAGATTAATGTAACTGTAGTTTATAATTAACTGAATAGCCTCATTAGCAATTTCTTCATCAGGTGATTCCATGGCTATTTTCCAAATGAAATCCATTCCTATCAATTCCAGTTTTTCTACATACTGTTCAAAAGAAAAAAAATTATAGCACATCAAGGTCACAAAAATACAATTATTTTCTGCTACACTGTAACTCCATACCTCTTACAGTTCACTAAGAATTAAGGCTACAAAAACCAAGCTACACTCGAGAACATTAGTATATAAAATAACAGTTTTATATAATAATTTTTTAAAACAAAAAATAGCCAACAACAGAAACACTGGGCAACTTTCACGAAATTGGGACAGATAAAGAGATTTTTCTCCGGATGTTATCCTAAACTGAAGTCGCAGCTCTACCCAGATGGGGCACTGGTGCACACATGCAGGGGTAACATGGGCGGCCCCTGCAGGAGCTTTTCTTCAAAGGAAAGGGAGTCAAGCCACAGGTGGTTACTAATCCTCAGGGCATAGCTCAGTTACAAATGGCAAAATCGAGGGCTTACAAGATCTCGTAAAACTTCTAGGAAGTTAGGCAACGAATGAAACAGATCTGGAAAAAGAGTTATTTTTCGCCTTTTTAAAGCTACTCACGTAAATATAAATGTAAGCTGTATACATTCTCATTTTCCTGCTTTGTCTGTTCTTAAAAAATTTCCCCCAAATCCTTGCCGCTGAGACCCCAGAACTGAAGATTTTGGTACATTCTCAGGTACCTGTGAACTGTTGCATGGATCTGAGAGGTTAGAAGCTGGGCTAGAACTATCCCTACTCTGCGTTCACCCAGCCACAGGAGGCCACTGGCTCTCTCAGATCAGCAAAAAGCAAAGAGGAATCTGAGAAGTCACCTGAATGGGAAGGGGAATGCCCTCAGTCTGAGGAGCTCTCTGAATGATGCAGGAGACTGCAGTCAAAGGGGAGCCCATTCTTTTTAAAAAACCTCATGTCTTCTCTCAATTAGAATATTTTCTTTTTTTGTGTGCTGAATATCAAGTTTTACTAGATTATCCAAATTATCCAGATTTGAAAACAACGCTACTTACCAACTGAGCTCCTTGTCTTTTCAATCGATGATCACACAGATTCACATTTTCAAAAAAAGTCTTAAATAAGTTAAAACCTGAAATTATAGAATGTCAGATAAATTCATGTACTCTTGGTACCACAAATAATCAATGAAAAGATGAAGTATATCAAGAGCTAAAACGATAAAACTTTCAGAACAAAACAGGCACAAATCTTCAAGACAGTCAATTAGGCAACCCTTAAAACTCAAAACTAAAAGGGCAAATAACCTCATTTAAAGATGAGAAAGATTTTAACAGACATCTTTTCAAAGGGGATATGTAAGTGACCAAAGAGCCCATGAATATCCTTAGTCATCAGGGAAATGCATATTAAAAGCCATGAGATTCCATCCCAAAACCACTAGGATGGCTAAAATAAAAATGACAGTTTATAATTATTAGAGAAGATGTGGAGAAATCCAAACCTCCTATACTGCTGGTGGGATTATAACATGGTATAGCCACTTTGCAAAAAAGACTAGCAATTCCTCAAATGTTAATTATATCATATAGAAATTTCACTCCTAGGTAGATAAAAACTTGTACACGGACATTTACAGTAGCATTACTGACAATAACCAAAAGTGGTAACAACCCAGATGCCTATCCACTGATCAATGGATAAACACAATGTGTTATATCCATTCAATGAAGTGTTATCCAGTCATATGGAATGAAGTTTTGACGTGCAAAAACCTGGGTGAACCTTGACCACATTATGTCTCAGCGTGATCAAGAAGCCAAATACAACAGGTGACATACTGCAAGATTTTACTGATATAGAATGTCCAGATCAGAATAACTCACAAAGACAACAAGCAGATGCGCGACTGTGGAAAGGGGAGAACGGAGCATGACTACTACCTAGTTTCCTTCCGGGGTGATGAAAATATCCTGAGATGAAAAATGGTGAAGGCTGAACAACATTGTGAACATACAAAAAACACTTCGTGCACACTTTAAAAAAATGAATTTTATGGCATGCAAAATTCATATCAATAAGAAAAATTTCAATTAAAATAAACAACTGAAAAGAGGATTTTTATACTTGGACCAATTTTTACCTTAAATGAATCCTTTTTATACTAAGTAATTTCATGAAAACAGTTTGATAGTTATTAGGCTGTGTAATTTAAAAATACCATTCATGTAAAAAGAAATTCATTTGTTTATATAAACATGTTTATATAGATGTTTCTTTATGTGCATAAGGCCAAGTCCAGAAGCTTATACCAAACTGTGAAGCTGTTTCCCACAGTGGGCTGAAAAGAATGAAATTTAAAGAACTGAAAAAACAATTTTAATGTTTTTCCTTACCATTCATAGTGATTTCATATGACTCCAATTTAAGAATTTTCTCCTTGAAGAGTTGCTGCTGAACATCACTCTCAAGATCATGTTGCCCTTTTGTAAACCATTCAAAACACATCTGTGAATCAAGACAAATATCACCCTGTAACTAAAACCCACTTAAGGCAAATACATAATCCAAACGAGGAAAGCAAAGACAAATGATTTTTAATTCTTCAGAAATTTATAACGCCTTCAGTTCATTCAGTTCAGTTCAGCTGCT
Organism: Oryx dammah; assembly: GCF_014754425.2. NCBI lineage: Eukaryota > Metazoa > Chordata > Mammalia > Artiodactyla > Bovidae > Oryx > Oryx dammah. The sequence continues at coordinate 89,118,528 of NW_024070212.1, read as the reverse complement.
CAGTCGTGTCCGACTCTTTGCGACCCCATGAATCGCAGCACGCCAGGCCTCCCTGTCCATCACCATCTCCCAGAGTTCACTCAGACTCAAGTCCATCAAGTCAGTGATGCCATCCAGCCATCTCATCCTCTGTCGTCCCCTTCTCCTCTTGCCCCCAATCCCTCCCAGCGTCACAGTCTTTTCCAATGAGTCAACTCTATGCATGGGGTGGTCAAAGTACTGGAGTTTCAGCTTTGTTATCATTCCTTCCAAAGAAATCCCAGGGCTGATCTCCTTCAGAATGGACTGGTTGGATCTCCTTGCAGTCCAAGGGACTCTCAAGAGTCTTCTCCAACACCACAGTTCAAAAGCATCAATTCTTTGGCGCTCAGCTTTCTTCACAGTCCAACTCTCACATCCATACATGACCACAGGAAAAACCATAGCCTTTACTAGACGGACCTTTGTTGGCAAAGTAATATCTCTGCTTTTCAATATGCTATCTAGGTTGGTCATAACCTTTCTTCCAAGGAGTAAGTGTCTTTTAATTTCATGGCTGCGGTCACCATCTGCAGTGATTTTGGAGCCCCAAAAAATAAAGTCTGACACTGTTCCACTGTTTCCCCATCTATTTCCCATGAAGTGATGGGACCAGATGCCACGATCTTCGTTTTCTGAATATTGAGCTTTAAGCCAACTTTTTCACTCTCCACTTTCATCAAGAGGCTTTTTAGTTCCTCTTCACTTTTTGCCTTAAGGATGGTGTCATCTGCATATCTGAGGTGATTGATATTTCTTCTGGCAATCTTGATTCCAGCTTGTGCTTCTTCCAGGCCAGCGTTTCTCCTAATGTACTCTGCATATAAGTTAAATACGCAGGGTGATAATATACAGCCTTGACGTATTCCTTTTCCTATTTGGAACCAGTCTGTTGTTCCATGTCCAGTTCTAATTGTTGCTTCCTGACCTGCATATAGGTTTCTCAAGAGGCAGGTCAGGCGGTCTGGAATTCCCATCTCTTTCAGAATCTTTCACAGTTTATTGTGAAAGTCAAACGCTTTGGCATAGTGAATAAAGCAGAAATAGATGTTGTTCTGGAACTTTCTTGCTTTTTCGATGACCCAGTGGATGTTGGCAATCTGATCTCTGGTTCCTCTGCCTTTTCTAAAACCAGCTTGAACATCTGGAAGTTCACGGTTCACGTATTGCTGAAGTCTGGCTTGGAGAATTTTGAGCATTACTTTTCTAGCATGTGAGATGAGTGCAATTGTGTGGTAGTATGAGCATTCTTTGGCACTGCCTTTCTTTGGGATTGGAATGAAAACTGACCTTTTCCAGTCCTGTGGCCACTGCTGAGTTTTTCAACTTTGCTGGCATGTTGAGTGCAGCACTTTCACAGCATCATCTTTCAGCATTTGAAACAGCTCAACTGGAATTCCATCACCTCCACTAGCTTTGTTCGTCATGATGCTTTCTAAGGCCCACTTGACCTCACATTCCAGGATGTCTGGCTCTAGGTGAGTGATCACACCATCGTGATTATCTGGGTCGTGAAGATCTTTTTTGTACAGTTCTTCCGTGTATTCCTGCCACCTCTTAATATCTTCTGCTTCTGTTAGGTCCAGACCATTTCTGTCCTTTATTGAGCCCATCTTTGCATGACATGTTCCCTTGGTATCTCTAATTTTCTTGAAGAGATCTCTAGTCTTTCCCATTCTGTGGTTCTCCTCTATTTATTTGCATTGATTGCTGAGGAAGGCTTTCTTATCTCTTCTTCCTATTCTCTGGAACTCTGCATTCAGATGCTTATATCTTTCCTTTTCTCCTTTGCTTTTTGCTTCTCTTCTTTTCACAGCTATTTGTAAGGCCTCCCCAGACAGCCATTTTGCCTTTTTGCATTTCTTTTCCATGGCGATGGTCTTGATCCCTATCTCCTGTACAATGTCACAAAAACCTCATTCCATAGTTTATCAGGCACTCTATCTATCAGATCTAGGCCCTTAAATCTATTTCTCACTTCTACTGTATAATCATAAGGGATTTGATTTAGGTCATACCTGAATGGTCTAGTGGTTTTCCCTACTTTCTTCAATTTAAATCTGGATTTGGCAATAAGGAGTTCATGATCTGAGCCACAGTTGGCCCCTGGCCTTGTTTTTGTTGACTGTATAGAGCTTCTCCATCTTTGGCTGCAAAGAATATAATCGATCTGATTTTGGTGTTGACCATCTGGTGATGTCCATGTGTAGAGTCTTCTCTTGTGTTGTTGGAAGAGGGTGTTTGCTATGACCAGTGTGTTCTCTTTGCAAAACTCTATTAGCCTTTGCCCTGCTTCATTCCCTATTCCAAGGCCAAATTTGCCTGTAACCCCATATGTTTCTTGACTTCCTACTTTTGCATTCCAGTCCCCTATAATGAAAAGGACATCTTTTTGGGGTGTTAGTTCTAAAAGGTCTTGTAGGTCTTCATAAAACTTCAACTTCAGTTTCTTCAGTGTTACTGGTTGGGGCATAGGCTTGGATTACTGTGATACTGAATGGTTTGCCTTGGAAATGAACAGAAATCATTCTGTCGTTTTTGAGATTGCATCCAAGTACTGCATTTCAGACTCTTTTGTTGACCATGATGGCTACTCCATTTCTTCTGAGGGATTCCCGCCCACAGTAGTAGATATAATGGTCATCTGAGTTAAATTCACCCATTCCAGTCCATTTTAGTTCATTGATTCCTAGAATGTCGATGTTCACTCTTGCCATCTCTTGTTTGACCACTTCCAATTTGCCTTGATTCATGGACCTGACATTCCAGGTTCCTATGCAATATTGCTCTTTACAGCATCGGACCTTGCTTCTATCACCAGTCACATCCACAACTGGGTATTGTTTTTGCTTTGGCTCCATCCCTTCATTCTTTCTGGAGTTATTTCTCCACTGATCTCCAGTAGCATATTGGGTACCTACTGACCTGGGGAGTTCCTCTTTTAGTATCCTATCATTTTGCCTTTTCATACTGTATAATGCCTTAGTACCACTCAAAACTAAAATGATTGGAACTCTGGAACTAAATGAAGCAGTTAGTTACAGCAATCTTTCTTCTAGATAATGAAAATACATACTCATACTCTCCACTGAATCATTACATTTCAGTTTTTCCACGACATTTACTAATAAGCTTTATGCTGTGTTAGGCACTGTCACATACTCGATCCTTTCAATAACTCTATGATGTAGTTAACGTTATTCTGCAAAATGAGAGAAGGAAATAGCGATTCACTGTTAGGAAACACTGAAGCAAGGCAGTGCTCCTGGTTTAATCCACTTTCAGCTGTGCAACTGTAGCTCTAAAGATTTGTCTAGACAGCAATTCTTTCTTTAGGGTTTCTGGGATACAACATCATTACAGGAACTCAAAGTTTCTGCTGGTTAACTTAAAATTAGTTTCATGGGAGGGAAAAAAAAAAAAACTAAAGAATACACTAAGTTCGCTATACTCACTTAGCTGAATTTGGTTTTATGTAGAATGGTTATCAAAATTACCAAAGATCTCATATGCTTGTGTATATCACATATATATAAAATATCTTTTCAACACTCTCAGCTCCTAGCTTATTATAAATGTATGCTTAGTAAACTGAAAAGTGTTTAGAATTGAAGATATGCGACATGCACAAAAATGTGAGATACACACAATAAAGCAAAATACTATTTATTAAGTCACACTTTTGTCTCACTTCATCCATAATGCCGTCTTCTTACCTCTCTATCTAATTCACAAACATCCTGGCCAGTCACAAGACACTCCCAGATTTCCTTGGCACGATTCCAACCCAAATACAGAGTAGCTTCTTGCAAGAAAAATGCCAGGAATTTAAGATGGGCCTCTAAATACTGGAAAAAGAAATAATGTTAATTAGTCAACTCCAGGCATTCATACTTAAAAGCAAAAAAAAACCACAACAACTGAAATTAAAAAGTAGTTTTACCTTTAAGTAAAAAGTAGTTTACCTAATGCTTTCTCTTGTAATTTAGGGTAAAGTAAATGTGAGAAATCCGTTTATGAGGTGACAATACAATGTAGAAGAAACTACCTGTCTATTACAAACTCAGGTGACTTTAGATGCCAAGCAATCTCAGAGTAAAACACCAGAACACAACTGATGAGTGAAGATATTTTTCTATTTTTTGGAAAACAATATTACTGACAGCTTTGAGAAACAAAAAGCAATGAGCCACAAAACTGACAATTATATTTTTGATCAAAGACAAAAGATATTTATTTTTAATACCATATCATATGCAGTTATGTTAGGTGATTTACTGAAAGATATACCCACAAATATCAATTTTCTAACCTTTTACTTCCAGGTGGTTTTATTAAAGATTAAAAACTGTTCCATCATGACAAAGACACCTCATGCTTCCTCTTTAGAGTTCCTTCCAATAAATATTACTTTTATAGTTCAAACGCAAAAAGGTCAAATGGATGCTGTAAGTCATGAAACAACAGCACAATGCCAGGTACCTCCCGGTAGGTATATCGGCCATCCACTAGTGTTGAACCAGTTAAGCCTCCAGGTCCAGCTACGGCTGCTGCAAGCCGATGACAAGCTATCAAGCTTCCTGTTACCAGTTTTACGATTTCAAAATTTTTCTTCAAGTCTTGAATAATGCTCTTGGTGAAAACAAACAAAAAAAAGGTATGAGAATGTGCAGCTACTTTGTCAATTTAATACAAGCTTCTATATGAGCATATAGTTGAGGAACAGCAAACATAAAAATTTTTCACTCACATTTCCTACATAAAAGTAAATGAAAACAATCTGATATGTACATTTACTTGGGAATTACTACAGAATTAACAAACTTCCCTGGTAAATTTCTGGTTCTAAAGGAATTTTTTGTTTTATTATTTTTTTAAAAAAATAAGTCTTTCAAAAGCACTATCTCACTTCTTGAATACTTTTCCAGATCTTTCTTCCGAAGTCTCTTACATTGAGGAGCCTCTAGTTCCTTAATCGAACTGATGTTTTTTCACAATATAAAACAAGTCTCGCGAATCTTTTCAAATTCCTACAACACTATTCTAACTTTTAAAAATTGGCTTACTTCAGTAAATTAAAGAAATAAAAAATAAATGAGTTAGGGATATAGCAAAAGAAAAGCTTCACAGAAATGAAAGCAGAATGATGCTTAAATTCAAGATTATTAAATAATATAAATGAATTATATTAATAACCATAAAACTGTAAAACAGTCACTATAAAACTTAGCAGTCTTTTGATGTTTAGTCATTACAAAAGGTTATGCAAGTAACTGCATAATAATAAAATACAGCAATCCTCTTACCTTGTCTTGCTTCTGGTAGGTTTGTTTTATGAACGAGCGGGTGATTTCATGTAGCTGACGCAAAGCTGGTACCACCCATACAAACTGGGGATTGTTAATCTGAGACGACTAGAGTTAAAAAGAAGTTACATTAATTTAGAAATAAATGGCAGATTAAATTTATTAGCTATAAAAAAGTGCCAAGTCAATTAGGTTTTACTGTTATACATTCTATTATTTTTCTCTTCACATTGATCATTTATAGTTTATCTCCATGCACTCATAATTCAGTCTCCAACTTCTTATTCTGCATGCAATCCTAAAGCCAAGAACTGCAAACAGGAGTGGGTATGAAGTGACAGTAAATGTACAGGGGTACATCAGCAAAAAACAGACAACAAGGAATTAGCAACTTCAGAGGATAGATTCTAAGTAGCACAGGCTGCTAGGATATGTTGACATAATAAAATAAATCAATGGCACAAGCTTAACTTGGATAATACAGACGTGGCTGATAAGTAAAATGGTATAAAAATATGATTTTCTACAATGATATGATCAAGATACCAATGATATGATCAAGACACTAACAGTGGTCTAAGTATTAAAGAAAATATCCATGATCTGCTTGTATTTCCTAGTTAAAACAATTTTAGAAGAGAGAATTCTGGTTTTATTATTACAGCCACTTTATAGTTTATATTTTTCAAAACACTTTAAAATATGTTATTTCTGAAACTGGTGCATGACAATCCAGATCTTCACATACATATCTGAAAAGTCTGATGTTCATGCACTACTCTTTAAAAAAAGAACTGCTTTTTAATAAATGACATCTTTCAAACTATGAGATTTCATTATAAAATCTCTAAGAATGTCATATTAACTATTAATCAACTGATCAAGTAGCTCTCTGAAAACTGAATAATAGTTAGCATTTACTTTAAAAACTTTATTTTTTTAAAAAAGCCTTCTTGCTTCTTCAAGTCTTTCTATAAGATAAAGATGCCTATAGGACAGAAAAATACTTTTGATGTCATTTGCAAAAAACGGTTGTACTACTAAATACGTAAATGTGAGACAGCTATTGCCAAAATAATATTGGCTTTCCTAGAGATTAGCCAATCAATCAGCAAATACCGTATTTCCTGGATTCTAAGATAAAAATTTTATAAAATTTAACATTTCTGATAGTGATACTTCTTAACAATTATATAAAAGAAATTTTCTGGCCATTAGGCATAGGAGTAAATTTAGATACGGCTATCCTTATGTGGGATGTGCAAACCTGGCTGTTAAAAAGGTATCTGTTCATCTACCCATCATTTCTGTTCTTACATGGCATAGTTAGCACCGAACAAGGATGGGTTTTTAATTTAAATGTAGATCACTGATTTGTTTCTTGAATGCTATCAAAGGATTACACTATGATGTGGTACTGATTAGCCCATCATGTCTATCAATTCAATTAAAAGCAAAGAAAACTGCCAGTGGTCTTAAGACTAAAGCATTTTCCAAAGCCAGGAGAATTTGGTGTGACAGGCCCATACTCTGTGAAGGGTTACATCATTTGGCATTAAACGTCTCTCTGTCCCAAGTTACAGCTTAATTCAAGAGGAACTATTTAACTTGTCATATATACAACTTAATGAAGGAAAAAAGCAGCTTGAGTTTTACAAAAAAGACAAGGGCACAAAACTCCATATTTCTCAATGTGCCTCAAAATTCTATACTCTTAAAGATTTCAAAGAAGTCCAAAGCACTACACTGGATAATGGAAAGCAGCATGCTACAGTGAGGCTGTACACACTGGATTAACCCTGTGATGCGTGGTGCAATCACTGGCATCTTAGAATCAGAGAAATAAGGTATACATTAAAGGGAAACTACTTGCAAGACTAGCTAGGATATTTCTGCTAAGACACAGAAGTTGCAAAATGACAGAAACTAAAATTCTGAGGCTTAAGTCTAAACTGATATCTTCTGAAAGGATTATAAACATTGGGATATAAACCTTTTAGTAAATAATCAGGTATATTAGAAAGTATCATTATGAGTCAATTATGGTTAGATTATTTTTTTGACACTGAAAATTATCCTTGGGAATCTGAAAGGTATTTCTGACATAGCCTTTCTAGAGTTCAGCAAACAAGACAGATGTTATTTATTCCATCATATCTATGCTATGACATTACGCTGCTAAGCTTTAAGAAAATTTTTAAATTACTCTTTTCCATTTACAAAAGGGACATTTACAAAAGGAGAATATGGTGAACAATTAAAACAAAAATATTTGATAATGTCTGATAACGAAGCTGAGGTTTCATAAGTAGCAGTTAATGGTATATCCAAATTAAGACTGAATGTTAGCTGAAGCTGTAGAGGTCAACTAGTTTAGCCTGCAAACCTGTGCCTAAACTCTCCTTATTCATTTTTGTTAAAGAGTTGTCTTCTGGTGTTTCCAGTGATGAGGAACTCAGGAGACAGCGCATTCTGTGTCAGATTGTCTTCTTAGACAATTCAGTGATCTATGATACTGAAACATGCCTTTACCATAACTGCTTATGAGACATAAAAACTAACCTGAATCAAACGTCTCTAACAATCCTAAAAGTATCTAAAAGAAAGCTTTCATATTCTTTCTTGAGTTCTCACTTCTCAAAGCTGAATATCCCAATTCTTTATCTGCCTTGTTTTTCCAGACTTAGCCATTTATCTAGAACCAAAGTAAAAATTTTTACAAGGTGGACACTTTTTAAAAAGTATTTTCTCCTGTGCTAATCAATCACATCATTGTGAGACTGTACTGAGGACACCTTGCTATTTTTGCTTTCAGTTATGTATTTTGTCAAGTGGGGGTCATTCAGGTATGTGTAAATGATTTTAGTGTCTTCACAGGTGAAGCAGAGGAAGTAAGAGGAAGGGAACCAACATTTACTGAAAGGCTGGCTGGGCACTGTGCTAAGAGGACTTCATATAATGACTTAAGGATAGGCAAACACCACTGATCAAGTAAAAATGATTTTTTTTGTTGTTTAGTAATATTTTTTGGATGCGTACATTTAAACTTTTTAATTTTAAAGTAAAAAAGAATGAAATAAGAGGGAAAGGGTTGGGGGCAGACAGTGGAAGGTATAAAGGAAGCAAAGGAAAAGAGGACCAAGGAAGCCAAGGGTATCCTGGCAGAATCTACAGAAATAAAGTTAAGAAATAAAGGTCAGAATTTCTGAACACAACAATGGAACTTGGGAATTTTAAGAGTGTCAAAAGCAGAGGGAAAGGGAATCAGTTGGAGGAGTAGAGGTAGCTGGGGGTGGGAGGGGAGTAAGAGGTGGGTGATCTTGTCTTACCCTTTGCTTAGTTTCTGTGTAGCCTGGCAGGGAGACATAATTCCCAGTCAGCCCACCTTGCTGCCTGGCAGGAAAGGGCATAGCATAGAAAAACACCTTTAGTGGCAGTATATAACTCACCCCCCTGCCTGGAGTCATGTCGGGGGCTTTGATCTTCCCACTGCCCCCCTTCAGCCACGGGTACTTTAAGAAGTATTGCAAAAGCACTCAGTCAATGGAGAAGTGTTACGTAAATGCAAGTTTTTATTATTTGCAATGAAGGAATGGTACATCAGAATTTCCTTACTGGGAGCAGTGGGATATAAAAAATGAAGAATATTTCTTTCAAGACTAACAAAATGACTCCGAAATTCTCCCTGTTACTTTTTGAGTTCTGTTGTAAAACATCAGACATGAGTGAAGTGACTGCAAAGAGAAGCAATAAAGATGCAGCGATGCTACTGGCTAGAAAGGCTAAAGTAATGCTCAGCTGTAACAAGGAAGGAACAGGGGTCAGGAAGGATTTTCTGGTTTCACAAGTCATTTCCCTGGAGGGAAGAAAAAGTCCCTTCAGCTTTGACCTTCAGACCTATAAAGAAATCTATCTGTTACAGTGAAGAAAAGACCATTTTCTACAGATACCTTTTCTTTCTTACTATTAGTATCAAAAGATTTAAACTGCTTAAATGGCTCTAGATGAGTTTCAATCATAAAGACAGAGGGTGCTGAATTATCTGAATCGCTGAGCTGAGAAAACTGGAAAAATTTACATTGTATCTGAGTAGAAAGAGAGCAATGTTGAATTAAAGGAATAATTTAATCATAACCTGAGGTACCAGCTCCAGTTTATGAATAATTTTAATGTAGAAAATTCATGTGAGCAAATTACAATGTCAGAAATACAACCCACAAAGTTCTTAAATGCCCCCAACTAAACTTTATGACCAAGCATAATTCAGGAGAATAAAAGCCTATGAGTTACCAAGGGTGCTTAACATGAGTCTCTGAATTTACCAGTGTAAATTAGCAGTATTCAAGATCCTTTAAACAAATACTTATGGGGAAAATCAAGAAATACGCTTTACCAACAAAACTGTTAAGCGGTTAGCTATTTACTGAAGTCTTTTCTTAAGTCAACAGTGAAATGAAACCCCTCTTGCTGTGAGGTTTCATGTTTCATCTGAGCAACCTGAGGGCCTGCGTGGAGGAGGAAGACGTGCTCTAATCAGGGCTGCTGAAACCACGGAGGCCGGCTCCAGGGAGTGACCACTGAGGTCAGCCCTCTCCAAGGAGGGCCTTGATGTTTAAGGACTGCAGCGACAGGAGAGCTACAGCCATTGCTGCCCGTTCTGCAGCACCCCTTTACCCAGGAGAGACGTGAAGCCTCCAGCCACCTAGAGGTCAAAGCCCTGGAGGGGAGGGGCTCCCATGCACTCATCCCTACGCATCCCAGCAGCAGGTGCTCACGGAACAATCACTCTTCTGGGGAAGCACTTTAGGACCATGTCTGAACCAAGCATCCAAAAATGACTACATGCCAGCACTGAATGAGCCTCCTTCTCCCCTTCTTTCTCTCTTCTGACTCTTGGGAATTCCTCCATTTCTCTCTTACAGGAGAAAAATGGGCATGATATTTATTAAACTTGTGCATATTTTGGATTTAATTTTAAAAAGAAAAACTAAGTTGAAGGTCTTATAATCTTATGAAAATAATATAGTAAAACTACTCTTTGAATGGGACTCTGGGTTTTTTTCCCTTTGTGAGTCAATAATTCCCCAAGCTTTAAATAATAAAGCACAGGTCATAAGAAAATATTCAAACAGCAGTCTGTATCTGAATACTACTTGAAAAAACACGATAATAATTTACTATTATCTTAAAATTATAACTCAATTTATTAAATAGAATTATTAAATTAGTATACCTTTTACTTATACCTCATCTGCAAATTCTTACCTTGAATCCATCCTTCTTGTTTTTATCCAGACCTGACCATTCTCCAGGCTGAAAATTAATTTTAAGAGAAATGTAAGTGACTTGGTAAAAGCAGTACCTATAATTTCCCAATTTTGGACTCAGATTAAAGAGCTTCCATGCAGGACATTTAGCTTAATTTAAACAACAGGGGAGGAAAATTATTTGGTTCTAATTACTCAATACTACTACTCTGACAACAAAACTGGACCAAGAGTAAAACCAACCCTTTTAATATCTTCTATGCATTTAATTATGTAGCTCCTCTTGATTGCTTCTTTCACTGCGTACGCATCACTAAGGATTGTCAGATGCTCCTCCAGAGCTTGCTGAATAAGGCTACTGGGCAGCGTGGGGAGATGAGCCAGTTCCCAGAGCACATCCAACACCTACAGTAAACCACATGTGATGAGCCAGCCCATATGCAAATAAAGCTGTTTTAAGCGCTTAGAGCTAGAAAAATTTGATTCTCCTGCCTTTCCAGAAGTGGTCTCAAAGCGAGCTTCCCGGCCTATTCGTCCAATAAGGCTCAATAGCTTCTGTCTCACTCTATCGCTCTCAGTCTCCCAGCTCTGTAGAATGAAAAAGACAAGACATAAGAATTGCTCCCCAGTCCGTTTTGATCACACTGGCAAAATATGCAGAAACTTTAAACTTGGGCTAAAAAAGTTTAAGAAGAGTATGGTTAAATACTGCTAATCTAGAGGACGGAGACCTCATTTTAGAGAAATTCAAAAGCACATTTGAGCACATACCTTCTGAATAAGAACAAACAAATGATTAAGCTGATCTGAATTAAACTTGACAGCTGCTGCAGCAATAATAGTATGAATGTTCTCAATCACAGTAGATGATTGTCCCGACTAGAAAAGAAGACATTGGGGAAAAAGTTAAGTCTTGGAACCTGGAAAAACACAAGTCTTTCCCCAGAGATATACAGAAGCAAAAGTAAAACAGTAACAAAAATAAATTGATTCTAGACTATCAGCATACACTTGCATGATAAAACGTAAGACTACATGAAGCAACCATTATTAGTGGTTATCAGTTGGCCTTATTTTAATTTCCTGAAGCATTAAATCTCTAAAAAGAAAAAAAGTTGAGAATCAAGTTCTTAATCTGACATATTCATATTAAGAGGAGAACAAAATATTTTCAACTGGCTTAAAAACAATTTATACTGATTAAGTTTACAAGAAACACATACTAATCTTTCACATTTTATAAATGATCTTGAGGGCTTCAGTTGAGAGTATTATGTACCTCATTTTAAAATCTGTTCATAGATATTCTGAGTTCAATTAACACTTATTTATCCATGGACAGTAAGTCACCATCCTTCTCCCTCTCTGATGAAAAATGTCAGAAAAGGGCAAAAGCAATTCTGATCAACTTACCTGTATCTTCCAAATTTTAGTGAGCTCATCTAATGACAGTTTACTGCCCAAGAGTTCAATTATTCCCTTTATACGATCACAGTATTGTGCTTGGTCTATGTTGCCTAAGAGAAGAAACACCAGAGAGGCAGACAGATATAATGAACACCGACTTTCTAAACATGATTCTATTAATTCAAAGCAACAGGAACTTGCTATAAGATTATTTAAAGGCTAGTATAAAATAAAGATGACAATAGAAAAATAAATAAAGGCTAATATAGTCAAAGCAACAATTTCATACATTTTTAACACAAAAGTATATTATTTATGAGTTAGGTAATTTTTTAAAGCAAGTTAACTTACCTTCCAATGCGATTGACAGAACTGAGTTTTCAACTAGCCAATCTAACAATCTGTCTGTATCTATAGCATTCTTCACAGATTTGGATAAAGTGCTATCTTCTATGAGTTTGGTTACCTAAAAAGACAGGATTATTGTGATTTTTAATCTAATGCAAATATTCATAATCAAAATCTTCACATATATCCTGTGACTTTTACAGTATTACAATGTAGTCTGATAATTAGCCTAAATGTATCAAAGGCCAGTTATTAGAAGTTAATAGACTACCTATTTTTAATGTCTTTAAAAAGAACACAGAGCTCACATTCCCTGGGCCACTGCTGACTGGCTCAGGGAAGCACATCTGACCCAACCTTCAATCTGAGCATGTCTCCAAATTCTAGACTTGGGACCCGAGAGAAAGCATCAGTCCTTCCCTGGTCATGAGAACTATCCATGGCCATGTCTACCTTATGAAGACGCCACTCTGCATGGAGAGAGAGAACAAAGAAAAGCAGAGATAAGACCTGGACAGAGTCCTAGCAGTGGTTTGGTCTTGGATTCTAGTTGGTCCTGTTGCTCACACGTGTCTCTGACCTTACGAGGTTTGGCTATTTTTATGAGATAGCCCAGCCTTCTTTTATTAAATTCTTCTTTTAATTTAAAATAATTCAAGAATCACTCAAATGATCAAGTGATTCACTCAAGAATCAAGAGTTACTTGTAGCCAAGGATCCTAATTAGTACAAAACTGGAGGAAAATAATTGGAATTATGGCTGAACTCTATTGGCCCCACCTATCACTCACCAAAACCAACTATGCTCATGGAAAGTTTAGGAAGTTGCAAGATCTTATTTCCATCATTTTGCTTAGACCACTCCAGTTGTAAACAAAACAAAATTTTGCCTGAACCCCAGTTAAAAGATTTGGTTTAAGTAAGTGCATATCTGAAATATAATAAAAGTAATTGTACCCTTGGGGTAAAAAGTAAACCTTAAACTTCATATTCCTAGGAATTGTGTTCCAGAAAAATCTCACTAGAACACTGACTACTTCATAGGATGAATTCTGAACGTAATACATATGAAAGTATTACTTTATTAACAGACAATTGTAAACACAGACCATTTTATATATAATCACTGTTATCTCTTTTTGTGGGATTACAAGAAATTATTATTATTTATTTCCCAACATTTTTACATTAATAACAACTTTTGGAAGAACTTAAGAGTATCCATACTTTAAGTCTTCTAGAAACAAGTGCAAAACTTACTTCCTTGAGGGAATTCATTTTGGCACTGAAATGTGGTGATTTCAGCATGCGCAGCAGGATGTCTAGTCGAAGGTCGTCCACGACGGTCACCAGATCTGGTTGGAAGCGCATGCAGAGTAACTTGATGGCAGACAAGAGCTCAGGGATGCTAACCAATCTCTTTCATTTAAAAACAAAACACACACACATACACATACACAGAGAAAACAAAAAGGAACCAATAAAACATTTTGATACCAATTCTTCCACACATAGGAATAAAGGACATATTCAGTGACCATGATCTAGTGGTATCTCATACTTCACATGGTTGATGAACTACATTCTGCTTTTAACCAAAAATCAGTGCAGTGCATGACTGAGCAAAGAAAAGAGAAGGGGCCTGAGAGAAAGTCAAGGCAGACAAAATGAATCATGTTAGAACAACTCTAGATAGCTTTTAGTACCAAATTATTTTAAAGCGTCTTCAATGCTATACCAATTGTGCTACTATTAAAACCAGCATGTTAAATTCTTAATGGTGTCACTTACTGAGAATCCTCCATTCATTTTATTGACTGAAGTAACACCAACCAATCAGTACTTCAGAAAATAACATTTTTTTGGTCAGGAAATGTAAGGTTAATTTAATGTGAGCTGTATGTGACCGGAATCCAAAGAGCAATGACATGTGAACCTTGCCCCAAGTCCTGGTTCTGCTTCTGTGGACCAACATGCGCTGCAATCCCGAGACTGGGGATGTATTACCTTATCTTTGAGGTCCTTTTCCTCCACACTCCGCACATCCTGGATTGTATTAAGGATGACTGGGTCTAGCATGGGCTGTAAGAAAAAAGTGCTAAAGTCAGTAAGGACCCTTGAATCTGTCCTTAAACTAGAGAGGAGATCCTTCTTCATTCACATTTCACAAAGAAGAAGGTACAACGCAAAGATCTGAATCTAGTATCAGACTACCACTAACTAACTAACACCATCCCAAGTAAACCCTTTTAACTGATTCTGAGCCTCAGCTTCTTTACTATCATATGGGTGCAGTTCCTCTTTACTTTCTTATAAGGGTCCTTTGAAGAGCAGCCAAAGACAACCAAAGACACACAGACTGACTTAAAGTATTAAACATGAGTATGTATCATTTGGAATAAAGTATTTTGCATTTGATTTTAAAAGAATAAACAGAAGCACAAACCACAAAAATATGATGCTTTATGCACTTACTTTTGTTAGTTGATATGTAAATGAGGCCTACAGATAAGACTCATACAATATACTGTTTGTTCCTGAATGGCAGCATAGCCAGATAACTAAATCTAAGTAATATATGAGAACTAGTGAAAAATTAGCAAGGTCTAAATGATTACTTGTCTTTAAGTAAAATAAATTTTTTAAAAGTAAAATAAGTTTTAAACTTATCTGGTGACCAGGAAATATTTGGCTGTCAAACCAAGAACACATCAGCAATGAATTAAAATGCCATCATGCAATCATCCACATAGAATTCCCTTATTTACACTTATGCCAACTGTATAGTGAAAACTGAGGGCTGTCAGGTAAGAGGCAAGTCATATTGTTCTTGTCAAGCATGTGCCAGCCTTACTTAGCTTTTACCACAACTCTGTGGGACAGGTATGGGTACTACTACTACTTTACAGATAAATAGGGACGCCAAGTCCCAGGGTTCACTTTAGTCTTCTAAAGGAGCAAGTGTTAGAGACAGTATTAATGTACGTAACTACAGCATGAATTTATTGCTAAATGAATTTAAGGTTGGATGTGGTGTTGTTTCAGTTCCTACTGCAGGAAGTTAAACATACTTTGGTTGGAAATTCATAAACTTTTTTTTAGAAGAACACTGTCTTATATATAAAACCTGGAATTCTGAAGAACTTAGTATTAAGTAGCAGTTGGAATATTTGCACTAAATCTCTTTCCATGGAGCAATGCATGGATAAAGAATACACATTTAAAAATTCAATCCTGGCTTTGATTATTAAAAAGCCAATTATTAAATTGCTAATATAGATTATTAAATTATTAAGTCAAATCACTTTGCCTCTTTATGTTTCAGTGTTTCACTACAAAACAAATGATTATATTCATATGCTTATAAGTGAGAGAACACTAGATATCTCTAAAGACCTTAATATCAGAATGAAGAAATACTTAGTCACTCTGCTTCATTTAAATAATTTTGCAGAATTACTCTGAAATCTAAAGAAGGCACTTAAAGCTTAGAAATAACAGAAATTTCCAGAACCTACTAAAAAAAAAAAATCCCATCTCCCTTGTTAAAATGGCCTTATGTACCCTAGACATTAGAAATAAGGAACAGTGCATACCATTTGCTCCCAAAGGACACTAAGCTTTCAAAACTATTTACGGTGATTTTTAAAAAAATCTCTGTGACAGCTAAGGTTCACAGACATATTTTTATAAAGAAAATAATAAATGGAAGTATTTCAACATGACATTTTATTCAGTAAAATTTGTTAACTGAAATGGAAAGGCAACCCGAAAGTGCAATGGGCCCTAAGCATCAGAAAGCTCAACACTCACAGCTCTGACTATCCTATGACTTGGTGACGTGCAGACAAGATGTGCTGTCAAACTGTTACTCAGATTCTCAGTGACTTGGCTAGAGGGAGCCCAGCAGGCCACTCAACACTGTTTAACGTAATGCTGAATCCTTAAATAACCCTGTGAAGCGGGTAGGGATATATGCCACCTATTTTATAGTGAAGAAAGGGGGGGGGGGGCTATAATCTGTAATTATATTTGATAAAATGATAAATTGAAAAGATAAGTAACCTTAAATGTTTAGACGTTAACTATAACTTATTAATCATTTTTATTTATCTTCTGATAAAATTTTCACTACAAGGATAGCTAATAAAAAGCAGTTGTTCTGATTGGCACAATTCTGAACAACCTGATAAAAAGATAATTTTTACTGTTTGTATGCCTTAGATCACTTTTGAAATAAGTGTAAAATGGTTTACCTTACCTGTACCACTGAGGAATTGAGGTACTCTGCACATACCCCTAAGGGCTGCACTAGTGCTGAGACTGCCTGAAAAAAAGACAGCAAATGTGAGAAATAAATGTGAGCATGTTCTTTCCTCTCAACATTAAACAAATCCTTTTTTATATGTCAGAGAACATTTCATACTCTTGGGCAGGAAAAGCTGATATAAAGATGTCAATTCATTTAAATTATTATAGAAATTTAATGTAACTTAAATCATACTATGCCAATAAAACTTCTTTCAAGGCTTGGATGAGATGATTCTAAAGTTCACATTGTAGAGTAATACAAATTTTTATTTGAAAAATGAGAGAATAGTTGGGAAAGGAATGAAATGTGCCTTTAACAAAGAAAACATTTAAGGCTTTCATTAAGAAATCTATAAAACTTTACAGAAATACACAAATGGTCCAAATAAATGAGGAAAGATCATGTTCTTGAAGGGAAAGGACTAGTACTATAAACATGTCAATTCTCTACACCTACAAACAGAACACAATTCCACACATGATCTTGGTGGCACTTTCTGCAGGAGATCCTGACACGTTGCCTATATTTGGAAGAATAAAAACATGAGAATGATCAAGAAAATCTGATAAAAGGAAGATGCTAAGCAAAGTTGGCACTACCAAGAATGAAAATAGTGGAGAAACAGTATCAAAATGGCAGTGACTGAGTGAGTGAATGACAGAAGTCCAGGAACAATTCACGTATAACGTATACACTCACTCAGACACTTTATAAAGTCAACAAATCAAAATAGTGAAAAAGAAAACCTTGTGGGAAAAAAAAAGGAATGTTCTTCAGAAGATCTTAAAATAATTAGTTACCCTTTTGGAAGAAAATAAAACTAGATTTCTATCTTATGTGACATATATAAACCAATTCTAAATGAACTCGAGAACTAAGTTTAAAAAATGAAATTGTTTTGAGTATAAAATGAAATGAGTACTTTTATAAACTTTGAGATGGCAACGAGAACATCCCTCAAGCAAATTAGAAAAATTTTAAGCCATTAGGGAAAAACTGACACAAAAAGACACCATCAGCAGAAATGAAAAAAGAAGAGAAAAATCTTAGAGAAATCTTTAGCCTCAAGACATCCGATAACGAGGACAAGCCTAGATTTCTATATATCCGCCATTAGCCAATTTTCATCCAAGTAGTGGAGAAACTTCGAGCTTCTGTTTGTTTAAATACACTTTGCAGGAAATTAGTGAGTGTTTCATTTAACCTTTTAAAAAAATGAAGTCTATTTCTATTATTGCCCAGTGACCTACATAGCCAGTTCTTGAGAAATAAGCAAGCTGGATAAAACCTTCTGTCTGAATAGGTTTTGTTTTGTCTTGCTTTTCCAGTCACTACCTATTATCTTCTAGGTCAATAAAGTCCTCTCTAACACACTTGATCAGTTTAATGGGGATCATAATGTCAGCCTAACAACCTAGTCAAGGTTCAGGGAGGGAGAAGAGGCCTCTAACCAGTGTCACTAGAAGTATTCATGATCTGCTTGACCTCTGATCTTCAAGAGTAAGCAGCAGGCAGCAAGCAATAGTCTATTACCAAGCAGAGCGCCAGTCTCTCTCCTTGACTGTTGTTACTACTTTCATGCAAAGATGGACCATCGGGGTTAGCTGAACAGCCACGGTCCCACAGAAACAACGGGTATTACTCTAAGCACAATTTGTATCACTTAAGCACATTGTTTTACAACATCATTTTCTACTCTGGTCAATTTGCAGTAGCTGGCACAGTGTCTTCTATATGGCAAGTACATAATAAGTAGTTTCTAATTGAATGATTAGAGAACAGAATGAAGTGCTTTCAGTTACAAACAAGTAGTCTGTGAAAAATTGAAGATGAAGTTATTCCCCTTACCGTAAGGTTAAATTTTTTGAGAAAGTGAAGTTCACACGAAAACATACTGGTAACTGTACCTGAGTGGTGATTCTAAGCTCCAGTTACAGGCCTTTATCACCTACGAATCTCTGTAATACCAAAAAGCTGACTGAACAATCTTAATATATTTTATTTGCTTCTGGTACTATAAATAAATTGTGACTTAACTGAGGCAAAAGATTGCTATGTATACATATACTTGCCACACGCAGCAATTATCCCTAAACAGCAAGATAATTTCATATAACCACTACAAGTAAGGAGTTAAGAGAAAAACATCACAAAGAGAAATGAATGTGGTGGAAAAACAAAAACAAAAAAACACAACCAAACGCTCTACCCTAAAATTTGGTTATTACGATTAAGAAACAGTAAACATTTCTGTGCTTATCAGAACCATGGGAGCTACTCCCATAAAGATTAACTTGAGTTTTAACATTTAATTTAATGTGTCCAGACAATGTCCCGGGGGTTACACAGCAAGCTCAATGAAGTGAACTTCCACACTGTGTACATACAGCGGTTTAACTTACCCCAAGTTCTATATCTTCTGAATGGAGCTTGGCTTGGATTACCGCAAATCCACCTAATTCTCCAAACTGAGAAGAAAAAAGGTATACATTAATTTTAAAATACTATACTTTAATGATTTAGCAAGCAACTACAGCTCACATTCTAGTTTATCAATGTGCTTATAACCCTGGTCTTCAGAGTCACCACAAAGATGATTCTAATGCTCCTGTGATACGCTACAGGAGATGTACTAAGTCCTAAAGCTGATGTTTATCTGTTTAAACAGCACATATAAAAGAGGAAGAAATGATAAAACATATTTGATTATTCTCTGTAGCTGTCATCTACCTGAAACTCTAGGAAAGCTCATTAGAAAATGAAAAACATGCCCATATTAATAAAAGCTGTATACCTTATTTACCAAATCCACAAGCCATCCATGAGGCTCCTATGAGAAAAGAAAACAGAAACTGAAATGGCAATACAAAAACTTCCCTACTAACTCTTGTATTTCTTTTATCCTAAATCACAAAGTTGGAAAACAATTTAACATTATTTCAAAAGGTTTTCCCAAATGTTTCTTAATGTGAATCTTTGACATTACTGAAAACAATTTAGAAGTCAGTCTGTATGTTGATGGGATTGCTACAATACAAAGCATTTATGCATTTTGGGTAGGTGAGATCAGTTGTTTAAGCTTTCTGAGGTACAGGATAAATAATTATTAACTCAGAGTAGCAAATCAAGAGATTGAAGATTTAGTCCTAGCTGTACCATTAATTAGTGTCCTGGAGTAAGCACTTCTTTTCTCCTCCCTTTCTTCCTTTGTTTCCTCTCTCAGGCATTCACTGTTCTAGAAGCTGCATAATGTTCCAGTGGCTGGATACAGAACAGTGATGAAGAAGAGATGTGCTACGTGCTTTCATGGGATTCATATTCCAGCAGGGTTGATAAAGACAAGTAAACCAACACATAATTCATTCAGGTTGTGCATTTCCACAAAAGGCCCTCAAATGAGAAATAAGAGCCCAGTCTGTTCAGAGTAGTGGTCATAGAAAATCTCTTTGAAAAGGCGGTCTTTAATCTAGAACTTAAAGGATGAGACAGATTTAGCCATTCAAAGAACAGTCCAGGCAGAGAGGCTAAAATGGAAAAGGTCCTGTTTGGGGAAGGCAGAAAAGCCTACCTTCATTTGAAAAACGGAGGGGCAACTCTCCCAACTGGGAGGTGGTGAGCAGGGGAGAATGGCACAGATTAAACTGTAGAGAGAAGAAAAGCTGGAACATGCAGAAATTTGTAGACTGTGATTAGAAGGAAAGCAACAGAGGTGTTTAAAGCAAGAAAATGATACATTTTATGTTTTAAGGGGACTCTTGCAATTATGTGGAGAATGGAAAGGAAAGGATGAATGAAGAGTGAAGAGCAGAGATACCAGAGGGAAGACTAGTGTAGTAACTGGGCAGGACACGACGGTGTTTGAAGTGGGATGGTGGCAGAAGACACAGAGAGACGCCAACCGAAGATCTATGTGAGATCAAATCAAAGGGCCTGTTTATGCTTTGGATATGAATACGAATCATGGCTGATTCCTATGTTTTCAGCTTGGGTGTCTAGGTAGATGGTGATGCCATTTACTGAAAGGGTAGAGAATGAAGGCTGGGGAAAAATAATGAAGTTGTGCTTCAGGCACAGTCTGAGATGTCTCCGTGGTAACCAAGTGGAGACAGCTGGCTCTCCAAGTCTGCTGTGCTCAGGAAAGAGGTCTGGGCCACAGAGATATAAAGCAGAGGGCCATCAGCACAAAGATGACATTTAGATCTGTAAGAATGGAAGCTATTTCTTGCAGAGAGTATGGTGAACGAAGAGAAGGCGGCTCTGGATGAGTCAAGAAAGGAGAGGTAGCTGAGGGGGCATGCAGAAAGCAGGAGACTGTAGGAAGGAAGTTTCAAGGAAGAAGAAACTGTGAGCATGATGCTGACTGGGGCAAGAGATAGTTCCTCTGGATCCAGAAGCACAGTACCTTAATGACAGCAGTTTCAGTGAACTGGTGGCAAAAGGAGGAGGGATGGAATGCCTAGAAGATCTAATGGAGACTTCAGTCTAGCTGCCTCAAACATCTCTCCAACTGAAAACAACTAACATAAAACATTTAAGGGCTTCCCTGGTGGTCCAGTAGTTAAGACTCTTTCTTGCAATGCAAGGGACTCCGGTTCAATCCCTGGTCTAGGAAGATAGCACATGCTGCGGAGCAACTAAGCCCATGCACCACAGCTACTGAGCCCACGTGTGCAACTGCTGAAGCCTGCACGCCTAGAAGCTGTGCCCCACAAGAGAAGTCACCACACTGCACCTGGAGAGTAGTCCCCACTCACTGCAGCTAGAGAGAGCCTGTTCACAGCAACAAAGAGCTACCACAGCTTAAAAAAATCTTAAACAAATTAAAAAAAAATCTTTTAAAACATAGAACTGAGTCGGCAAAACATCAGAAGTGTAACCAAAAAAAAAAAAAAAAAAAGAGAGAGAGAGAGAAAGCAGAAATCCTGTGAAGTAAACAAATCATGAGGCCAGCTATCATGCTGCAGGCATCTATGGAACTGAGGGGATCTCTAGCTTCCATTTTCATAGCCTTACAGTGGCTCAGAAGCAGGACACAACACCAGTATGGGGCTCAGATACTAAGAAGAGGTTGTCACAGAAAGCAAGAACCCAAAGCGCTACAGCCTGAATGTAAGGTGAACTGAAATAAACTTACTGTGGAATGGAAACAACAAGCCTACCTTGACTCTGATACTGGATGGTGAGGAGAAAAAAATTCTCCAGGAATTTATAAACATCTAATTGTCCTCACATGGCTTTGCTGCTCTAATTCAAATTGACTTTATGGTCTGAAAAACCTTGAGTTGAATATTTATTCTAAAGTGGTCCCAAATCATAGTATTCCCAGGCACCCAGAAGAAGTAAATCCTTTTTGGAGGAAAGAACTTGCAACTCAGGCCTCAAAAAATGTTCCTAAATTCCAAGAAACATAAGTTCATAGAAAAATAAAGAAACAAGTATAAATATGTTTTTCTACACACATAAACAAACAAGTGAGTAAAAGTTGGCAGAATCAGACCAGCTCTTAGATATCAGACATAGCATATAAGTTAAGCATTAAACAAGGAGGAGATTGAAAATATGACTCAAGAATATGAGATAATTAGAAACAAGCAGAGTCGAACTGGACCACAGATCTGAAAAACGTCATCTCAAACAATGCACAGGAAAACAAACAGATAAAATATATGAAAGAGGTTAAGGGACATAAGGACAGAATGAGAAGGTTGAACATATAGCCATAGTTCTAGAAGAAGAGCCTACTGGGGAAAAGGCAGTATCTTAAAAGGTAATGGCTGAGAATTTTCCAGAATTGATACAAGATATACATGTTTAGTTTTGGAAATTCAATGCATCTGAGGCAAAATAAACAGAATATCTCAGTTAACTGCAGTGAGAGTCAAACTGCCAAATATCTAAGAGAAACAGGTCTCAAAAAATAGCCATGAAAAGAGACTTCTTAAAACCAAACAACAGTCAGACCATCAGCCAACTTTCAAAAGCAATACTCAAGGCCAGAAGACACTGAAATGATATCTGTGATATTCTGACACAAAACATATGTCAATCTAGAATTTAAAACCCAGAAAAAATGTTCTTCAAGTAACAGGAAATAAAATTAAGCTTCAGTTCAGTTCAGTCACTCAGTCGTGTCCAATTCTTTGCGACCCCATGAATCGCAGCACATCAGGCCTCCCTGTCCATCACCATCTCCCGGAGTTCACTCAGACTCATGTCCATCGAGTCAGTGATGCCATCCAGCCATCTCATCCTCTGTCGTCCCCTTCTCCTCCTGCCCCCAATCTCTCCCAGCATCAGTCTTTTCCAATGAGTCAACTCTTCGCATGAGGTGGCCAAAGTACTGGAGCTTCAGCTTTAGCATCATTCCTTCCAAAGAAATCCCAGGGTTGATCTCCTTCAGAATGGACTGGTTGGATCTCCTTGCAGTCCAAGGGACTCTCAAGAGTCTTCTCCAACACCACAGTTCAAAAGTATCAATTCTTTAGTGCTCAGCCTTCTTCACAGTCCAACTCTCACATCCATACATGACCACAGGAAAAACCGTAGCCTTGACTAGACGGACCTTAGTTGGCAAAGTAATGTCTCTGCTTTTGAATATACTATCTAGGTTGGTCATAACTTTTCTTCCAAGGAGTAAGCATCTTTTAATTTCATGGCTGCAGTCACCATCTGCAGTGATTTTGGAACCCCCAAAAATAAAGTCTGACACTGTCTCTACTGTTTCCCCATCTATTTCCCATGGTTAGGCCATCGAAAACAAAGACTCAGCCACCAATGGACCCCTTATGAGAGGACAATTTACAGAAGGCACTCCAGGAAGAAGGAAAATTATCCCAATGGAAGGCCTGAAATACAGACGGAATGGTACAGAGGTACATGCTGTAAACAGGGCTGAGTCAAAGCACTGCCTGAAATCAGGTGGATGGTGCCTATTTGAGGGGAATAAAATGAGACAGGAGAGGACCAAGACAATGCATAATAAAGACAAAAGGAGGAGGCAGGTGAGGAATGGCACACAGAACATACTAAGATTTTCATGTACTGCTCAGAGGACGGTAAGGATAGTGATGAAATGTATACTTTGTTTAGGCTATAAGTTAAAATGTCAGAGTAAGCACTGAAAGAATAACTGAGAGGGAAGGACATGGAAGCTTTCATCTGGTTGGTTGTGAAGAGGGACAGAGCACAATGCTGAAGCTAGAGGTGGATGCAGCGTCAAAGGCAGAAGTTTAAAGACAGGAAAACACTAGACCATGTGATACACAATGGGAGGAACTGATAAAGAGAGAAAAACTGAGCGTACCAAAGAAAGAACAGAAATGCTAAGGTGTAAAATGCTTGAGAAGGCAACTGGAGAGGAGAGGGTACACAGGGCCTTTGCACGAGAGAGAATTCCTTTCATGGTAATGAGAGGAAATTAGAGACTGAACGTTTCTGGGTGTCCGTTGCTGCATATATACACTGGGCAGGGGAGAGAAAGAACATTTGCTGAGTACTTACTAAAGTGACCCACTGTGTTCAGTGTTTTTGTATACATTTGTCATTTCATAGTCATGACAATATTGAAAATGAGATTTTAATATCTTGAGAGGCAAGGCTATATACAGAATTCAGACTACAGAGCTAACTCACATAGGTCCCTGATATAACTAGGCTTGTGAATTTGGACAAGTAGTTAACCTCTGTGTGCCTCAAATTTCTCATCTACAGAATGGGGGTAAAAATAATACCTAACTCACAGAGTTGCTGTGGAGGTTAAATTTCACAGGATATACTCACTGTCCTTTCCACTCAGCTCTCACCTCCTCCCTGGAGTACTGCCTGACCCTCCAAGGTGGCAACTCCTTTCCCTATATCCCATGAATAGCACATTATTATTACAATTGCACCTGTTGTTTGTTACACTGTGATTTTTTTAATTTCCTATTTCCTTCACTATGCTGTAAGTTAGAAACCATGTCTTATTACTCTATACTAAGGGCAAGAACTATCTATGCAAGAACTATTTATTTATATCTCCAAAATCTAGAATAATGCCAGACACACAGCAAATGTTCAATGAACAATCAATGAACTAAACCTCTGCTTCTACTAAAGCAATGGACAAGTTTCTTATCTACTCTGTTGACTTCTTTCAAATATTTCTCCAAAACCAAAACAGTGTTTGATCAACAAACTGTTTGAATTATGAGCTCTTTGTGGGTATGTTATTGGCACATTGTAGACTTTTAAATATAAAATGAAGATATTGGCCTGTGCTTGAAAAAAAAAAACAAAAGCTCTAAAGCTTGTGGAGTTTAGAAGAAAATTATACATGAGATTTAATTATTATTTTTTCTAGCAATAACTAGTCATTTCAAGTAATTTCAAATGCTCTAGCTTCTCAGATGTCTCTAAGAAACTGGGACACCCATTAAACAGGGGTTCTGGTAATTCAATAAATAGGGCACTTTTCATGTCATGCAGTTATTTCTTATTCATTAAACATTTCAAATCTATAAAGTTCCTCACGAAGTTAATTAACAGCTATGGAAAAATATGCAATAGCTGAAAAAACTGTTGAAATATTGAGCTATTTTAAGAGCTACATGGAGTATTTGCCATTTTTCATGGGCTATTTTAATCTTTCCATGTAAACTGTCATTTTTGTGGTAGACAAATCTTTTTCAATACATAAAACTATGAAAAAAAAACTATGTTTACCTTTTGGAAAGTAGATACAGGTGAAATAGCAAACATATTCCCCTCTCCAAATACTTCTGCCCAATTCCTTTGAGACACTTTCATTCTGTTTTTAAAATGGTATTCATTATCAGGATTGAAAGCCTAGATTCAAACAGAACAGAGAAACATTATTATTATCTATTTCTATAGCAACACATATTAGCATTAGAAAAGAAGATAAAAATATCACCTTGGACTTCCTCATTAATAGAATCTTTCAAGTATCTCAACAAAACATACTCCTTAGCAAGTGCTGAGGAGGAGCAAATGGCCAAAGTACTACTCTCCTGCTTCACTCAATGTTTGCTATGGGGAAAGAGAAGGAGGGCTTAGGACCAGAGGTCTGAGCCAAGGCGAGGTGAAGCCAATGCTGCAAATGTCCTAGGGCCACCACCAGTGGAGATGGGCAATAAGGCAGTGAAGACAGAAGTTAGGAGGCAGGGACTTCTGGCAGTCCAGTGGTTAAGACTCCACGCTCCCAGTCCAAGGGGCATGGGCTGTGTACCTGATTGGGGAACTAAGATCTTGGATGCTGCCTGAGACGGCCCCAGCAAAAAAAGTTAGGAGGGAATACACGAGCCCCGCTTCCTCTTGCAGCTACTGTTACTAATCAGAGGAAAGCCTGGAAACCAAACTACATCAGCACCCTATATGATAGTATTTGTGATGTGAATAATAAGGGAGAAAAAAGGGAAAGCTATTTAACCATTCTAATAATCATTAAGCAATTTAATCATTTTATTCATTCTATTTAATATATTTCTTTAAAACTGAAAGCATAGAATGGCTGCTCTACTTTAAAAATAAAATGGAAGAATGTCTTTAATGATAATATCATTATGACTCATTACTAATTACTAGTCAGAAGGTAGTAGGTATGTTAAACAAAACCAAAATGCAAAGTACTTCATTTTAGACATACTGTACCATTGTAAGCACAGCTAGCAGACCAGTGGGAATTGGATCTTGTTTTATTCTTTCTGCAACCAGTTCTATTAATAGCATCAACATGTTGTAGATCCCTTCATGAATTTCAGTACCCCACTTGTGAACAGCACTTGATGTCAGGAGCTATAAAAACAGAGAGGGCAGTTTAGAGTCTTATTTGGAAAGAAAGAAAGAAAGAAAGAAAGAAAGAAAAATGTCTGCAGTTATGAGTGCAATCTTTATAATAATCAAGTGATTATTATTAAAATACTTTTATGCAGATGACTTGCTTTAACAGACCCATAGCTGCAGTCCATTTACTCGTTCATTTACTTCAGTCAACACTTAGCTTTTTGAACTTTAATTCCCTTATATTAAAACAGTTTGTTAAAAGAGAATGTTTATTGTTTCTCTACCTTTCATTATTACCAGGGGAAGTGAAATGGTAAAGAGCAAAAAAGAACCTGAGCTCACTTCTGGTACTATTTCCTAGCTGTGTGGCCTTGGACAAATTTACCTGAGTTCTCAGAGACTCAGTTCTCCTGTCTCAAAACAGGCATAACTCCTACCCACTTAACAGAGATGTTACAAATATTAATATCAAAAGGTATAATGAATGTAAAAGTATTAGCAAGGTTTTATGGTGTGTTTTGTCACTATTAATCAACATTCCTGGAATCTAAGAAATGGATGCTGTATTTCATGATTTGAACATGCACATTCTCTTCATATTATTTATACCTCAGAAACAGAAATGGATCTTCCCACCCGTTGACCAGATGGCAGCAGGGCTCTGAGTGGGAAAAATTTTTTTAGGAATACCTTGCCAATTCATTTTGACTGTGTTTTCCTTTCTGGTGTGCAGAAAAGTTAATATTCAATTTTTTTTTAAGTTTAAGTAAATCAAAATAGCTCTAAGTGATAAGGCATTATAACACTGTTTACTTTGCAGTTATTTTTCTGAAATATAAAACACAGAGTATAACATAATGGTACATCTTATAATCAGTATCTTAGATTAAAAAAAAAAAAAGGAAGGAAGGAAAAGGCACATACGAATCTAAAATCTTCATCTTTGGAGTTTCCCAAATTTTGATCTAAGTACTTGGGGAAGTCTAACTCAGGAATAACCACCAGAACAGGGAATGAGAAATCAAAGGATTCCACTTAATAAAATACTAGCAAATGGGTACAGTGGTTTCATGTTTTTGTAAGATTTCCATTGAGAGGGAAAATATTGCGCTATAAAAATTTCACCTTGGCTACATCGAGAACTGCTTAACAAGAGGGCTAAGATCCTGAAATAATCCAAACTTCTTTAGCATCAAAGGAAAACCTCAGCTTCAGACTTTCTATATAGCAATTAACTGCACCACTTGCTCAAATGAACAATAACCGTAAGACTGATTTTATATAAGCCAATAAGTTAATCTTTATTGCCAGAATTCTTTTGCCTGCCTATCTATCCTTCCTGTCCTTAAAACATATATAATAAAGCAAAATAAAGCAGAGATTAAGATTTAAGAAGCTCCATGTAACAACAAAAATGCCCACAGACAGAGGAGCCTGGCAGGCTACAGTCCATGGGGTTGCAAAGCGTTGGACAGGACTGAACGACTAAGCACATGTAACAAAATAAAATTTATGTGAGCTAAGCACCACTCCCTCTGTTGCCATCTCATTTGTTCAGTTTTGCTACCTTCCAGAGAAAGGGGGGCAAGACAAGCAGCACCGAGTGGGGAAAAGGTATACAAGGTTTAAACATTACTATGCGCTATGACCAGATTTACATGCTTGTACCTGCCTGAATACACTAGAATCTAGGCTAGCCTGAAGGTGAAAGGTGAAGAAAGTAGAAATTACAGCAGAACTCCTTTTCTGCACCTGACTCACACAACTGCTTATTATTTATACTCTTAATTCTTTTTTTTTTTTTTTCCTGCTTTTAAAAAACAGGCAGCTTGTAAGAAAATCCCAGGGAAGAGGGCAGGGAGAGATTTATCATATCAGGAAGCACAAGTCTAAACAAACATGGAATTCTGTAGCACTTCTGGTGTAGAGAAATCTTTTTAATAGCTCTAAATTCTAAGAATCGAATGACAATGAACACAATGCAAGGTACTTTTGTGCTCAGAGTTTTATAGGAAACAACTCCCAACAACCACTTGACCATTTGGTACACTATTACAGTTTGCTGCTGTTGTTGCTGTTCACTCACTAAGTCATGTCCAACTCTTTGGGATTCCATGGACTCCACATGCAAGGCTTCCCTGTCCTTCACTGTCTCCCTGGATTTGTTCAAATTCAAGTCCATTGAGTTGGTGACACTATCTAACCATCTCATTCTCTGTCACCTCCTTCTCTTCCTGCCCTCAATCTTTTCTAGCATCAGGGTCTTTCCCAATGAGTCAGCTCCTTGCATCAGGTGGCCAAAGTATTGCAGCTTCAGCATCAGTGCTTCCAATGAATATTCGGGGTTGACTTCCTTTAGAACTGACTAGTTTGATCTCTGTGCTATCCAAGGGACTCTCAAGAGTCTTTTCCAGCACCACAATTTAAAAGCATTAATTCTTTGGTGTTCAGTTTTCTTTCTGGTCCAACTATGACGCCCATACATGACTACTGGAAAAACCACAGCTTTGACTATATGGACCTCTGTCAGCAAAGTAATGTCTCTGCTTTTTAATACACTGTCTAGGTTTGTCATAGCTTTTCTTCCAAGGAGCAAGTGTCTTTTAATTTTGTGGCTGCAGTAACCATCCACAGTGAATCTGGAGCCCAAGAAAATAAAATCTGCCACTGTTTTCATTTTTCCCCATCTATTTGCCATGAAGTGATGGGACTAGATGCCATGATCTTAGCTTTTTGAAACTTAGTTTTTGAGTTTTAAACCAGCTTTTTCACTTTTCTATCACCCTCATCAAGAAGCTCTTTAGTTCCCTTTCATTTTCTACCTTTAGAATGGTATCACCTGCATATCTGAGGTTGTTATTTCTCCCAGCAATCTGGACTCCAGCTTGTGATTCATTCAGCCCAGCATTTCACATGATGTACTCTGCATATAAATAAGTAGAGTGACAATATAAAGACTTGATGCACTCTTTTCCCCATTTTGAACCAGTCTGGTTCTAACTGTTGCTTCTTGACCTGCATAGAGGTTTCTCAGGAGTCAGGTAAGAGAGTCTGATATTTCCATCTCTTTTAAACAGTTTTCCATAGTTTGTTGTGATCCACACAGTCAAAGGCTTTAGCATAGTCAATGAAGCAGCAATGGATGTTTTTCTATAATTCCCTTGCTTTTTCTATGGTCCAGTGGATGTTGGCACTTTGATCTCTGGTTTCTCTGTCTTTTCTAAATCCAGTTTGTAAATCTGGAAGTACTCAGTTTACATACTGCTTAAGCCTAACTTGAGGGTTTTGAGCATTACCATTCTAGCATATGAAATGAGTGCAATTATATGGTAGTTGGAACATTCTTTGTCATTGTCTTTCTTTGGGAATGGAATGAAAACTGAACTTTTCCAGTTCTATAGCCACTGTTTTGAGCTTTGCAAATTTGCTGGCATATTGAGTGTAGCACTTTAACAGCATAATCTTTTAGGATCTGAAATAGCTCAACTAGACTTCCATCACCTCTGCTAGCTTTGTTTATTGTAAGGCTTCCTAATACCCATTTGACTTTGCATTCCAGGATGTCTTGGCTCTAGGTGAGTGATTGGGTAACAACATTGTGGTTATGAGTCATTAAGACTTTTTTATGTAGGTCTGTGTATTCTTGCCACCTCTTCTTAAGCTCTTCCGCTTCTGTCAGGTCCTTGCCATTTCTGTCCTTTATTGTGCACAGTTCAATTCAGTTGCTCAGTCGTGTCCGACTCTTTGTGACCCCATGAATCGCAGCATGCCAGGCCTCCTTGTCCATCACCAACAACCGGAGTTCACTCAGACTCACGTCCATCAAGTCAGTGATGCCATCCAGCCATCTCATCCTCGGTCGTCCCCTCCTCCTCCTGCCCCCAATCCCTTCCAGCATCAGGGTCCTTTCCAATGAGTCAACTCTTCGCATGAGGTGTCCAAAGAACTGGAATTTCAGCTTTAGCATCATTCCTTCCAAATAAATCCCAGGGCTGATCTCCTTCAGAATGGACTGGTTGGATCTCCTTGCAGTCCAAGGGACTCTCAGGAGTCTTCTCCAACATCACAGTTCAAAAGCATCAATTCTTCAGTGCTCAGCCTTCTTCACAGTCCAACTCTCACATCCATACATGACCACAGGAAAAACCATAGCATTGACTAGACGGACCTTTGTTGACAAAGTTATGTCTCTGCTTTTGAATATACTATCTAGGTTGGTCATAACTTTTCTTCCAAGGAGTAAGCATCTTTTAATTTCATGACTGCAGTCACCATCTGCAGTGATTTTGGAGCCCCCCAAAATAAAGTCTGACACTGTTTCCACTGTTTCCCCATCTATTTCCCATGAAGTGATGGGACCAGATGCCATGATCTTCATTTTCTGAATGTTGAGCTTTAAGCCAACTTGTTCACTCTCCACTTTCACTTTTATCAAGAGGCTTTTTAGTTCCTCTTCACTTTCTGCCATAAGGATGGTGTCATCTGCATATCTGAGATTACTGATATTTCTCTCGGCAATCTTGATTCCAGCTTGTGCTTCATCCAGCCCAGCGTTTCTCATGATGTACTCTGCATAGAAGTTAAATAAGCAGGGTGACAATATACAGCCTTGATGTACTCCTTTTCCTATTTGGAACCAGTCTGTTGTTCCATGTCCAGTTCTAACTGTTGCTTCCTGACCTGCATATAGGTTTCTAAAGAGGCAGGTCAGGTGCTCTGGTATCTTGGCATAAAATGTTCATTTGATATCTCCAATTTTCCTGACGAGATCTCTAGACTTTACCATTCTATTGTTTTCCTCTATTTCTTTGCATTGTTCATTTAAAAAGGCCTTCTTATCTCTCCTTGTTATTCTCTGGAATTCTGTTTTCATATGGGTATATCTTTCCCGTTCTCCTTTGCCTTTTGCTTCTCTTCTTTTCTTAGCTATTTGTAAGGCTGTCTCAGACAACCACTTTGCCTTCTTGCATTTCTTTTTCTTGGGGATCGTTTTGGTCACTGACTCCTGTACAATATTATAAACCTCCATTCAAAGTTCTTCAGGCACTCTTGTCTACCAGATCTAATTCCTTAAATCTATTTGTCACCTCTACTGTATAATTATAAGGAATTTGATTTAGGTCATACCTGAATGGTCTAGTGGTTTTCCCTACTGTCTTCAATTTATGCCCAAATTTTGAATAAGGAGTTAATGATCTGAGCCACAGTCAGCTCCCAGTCTTGTTTTTGCTGACTGGATAGTCTCTCCATCTTTAGCTGCACAGAATATAATCAATCTGATTTTTGTATTGACCAAGTGGTGATGTCCATGTGTAGGGTGGTCATCTCTTGAGTTGTTGGGAGAGGGTGTCTCCTGTGACCAGTGTGCTACATTATAAAAGTGCTGCTATTTTTAACAGCTACTATAATTCTTAACAAAATTCTTTAAAAAGTTACAACTGCAAAACTACAAAATCGTAGATGAATTCATCCAAAATGAAGAGAAATCTTGATTCTATACAATCCTGGCCCAAATGACAATTTCAAAAGAGTTCTCCCTTTTTACAAAGATGAAGCTGTTTTCAATCCTAAAATTAAGTTTTGTTCTCCCTTAAGCCTTGAATCAATGGAGATTCTGTCAAAATGCAGACGGGAATAAGAGTTTGCAAATGAACAGTTTATTTTGCTGGGTTTTATGATAAATACAAACTTCATCCATCTGTAGTTTTAGTAACTTACTTGCATTTGAGACAAAAATAGATGTCAAAACCCAGAGCTATTGAGACTGCAGGAGACTCATTTATTCATTCAACAAAGATTTACTGAGCTCTTTCTCTGTTCTTGGCACTGGCTATATGCTGGGAAAAACAACAGTGTCTGTGACATCGTTTCTGCTCTTGCTGGGATTCAGGACTCAGGTCCTGCAAAGGCAGCCATGCTGAGTTAGACTGCTTTCAGAAACACAAGTCCTGTGATCTTCTATTCTATTAAGAAAAACTGCTTTATAAGAGATGTGACCAGAATGGGGGCAAGCATATCAGTCTAGGTCCAAAAGAGATGCTGCCATCTGCATGACGTTTTGCCAGATACAATATTCAATCCAGTTAAACTTTCTGTAGTTTAAACATCCACTTCTGTCTCAGTAGAATAGTGAGTACAAAACAACCTATATTTTCATAAATAAATATTATCTAAGTGCCACAATCCATAGTTTAGTAAGATGTCTAATTTCCTAGTATAAGCCTTAATCTACTCTTTAGCAGTTAAATAGAAGAAAGTAAAAGCAATATTAAATGAAGCAATGAGCAAACAATAAATACAGAAGAAACAAATAATTTCTGAGCCCCAAATTCAGAGCTACTTTTTTCATATTAGAGCATTCCTCAGTTGAACAGGATTCATAAACTGGGCTCACATATGAAAAGCTAAAACTGAAATAAAAAGCCTGTTCAGCTTCACCCCCACCAAAAAAAAAAAAAAAAATCAGCCCAGCATTTTTCTTACCTTTTTAAATGCTTCAGGCATACACCTATCCATAAATCTTTTACAATTCTCATCAGACTCGGAAAAACCTTAGTAAAGTAAATGAAACAATACACTTTATTGAGATTTTAGGTAGTTGTAGAAATCACAGATATCATTCCAAATTCATACATATGGAACTACTTATCATAGAAACCTTGATTCTTAAGGGATTATTAAAAGCAGAAGATATACATTCTGATAAAGGAACAGACTGAGAAATAGTTACAGCATTATTTACTAATAGCAGGATATATTTATATTATTAATATATATTTACTTATAGTATAATAAACACTAATTATAATTGAAATGGTTGGACTTACGTTTCCATGTCAGAGTAACTGCCAATGATCTGACAAATAGCTAATAAAACAGCAACAGCAGCTACTTATTAGCCATTATTGGTTTTCTAAACATCTCTACTAAAAACAGAACTATTCTCAATAAATGCCAAGATCACTCTTCTTCCCTAAAACAAACTGAACTCTGTGCAGTAAAACACACAGAACTGTGCCTGGCACAGTGATAAATACTTGGTAAGTGAGTGAATGAATCCACTGTAAAATTATCCTTCAGAATACACTTAAAAAAAACCCCAGTAACAGATTTTGCTTATCAGTGGGGAGACTGCTGCATACATTTTCTTTTTTCAGGCTCGGTATTTAGCATAGTACCTGCATTCTCTCAGGCATTCAATAAATGCTGCTGTGGAGAAGCCAGTCAGAAGCACACCATGGAAGCTGGCCAAAATATTTCCTTTTGATGTGCCTCTTACTTAATCAAGATGGTAAACTATGCACTTTAAAGGAGGAAAAAAAAATTCGCAAAACAGCCCAATTCTATTTATAACTGAATTCAATATGAAAAACAAATCATTTTCTCTTTAGTGAAAGTGTCAGTTGCTCACTTGAGTCCAACTCTTTGCGACTTTATGGATTGTAGCTCACCAGGCTCCTCTGTCCATGGAATTCCCCAGGCAAGAATACTGGAGTGGGTAGCCCTTTCCTTCTCCAGGGAATCTTCCTGACTCAGAGATCAAACCCAGGTCTCCTGTATTGCAGGCAGATTCTTTACCATCTGAGACACCAGGGAAGCCCATTTTCTCTTTAATATATAATATATTCATAGTATAGAAGCCTCCTTATGACGATA